>NC_141003.1:78270847-78695847 GCF_052327205.1 Somniosus microcephalus | reverse complement strand
AGGGTATTAAGGGTTACGGAACCAAGGCGGGTAGATGGAGTTAAGGTACAGATCAACCCTGATCTAATTGAATTGTGGAGAAGGCTCGAGGGGCTGAATGGCCTACTCCTGAACCTATGTTCCTAGTTCCGATAACTCTCAATTGCCCTCTGAAGCAGCCTAATAAGCCACTTGGTTGTCTCAAACCGCAATCGGTGGTTGAAAAAGGTCCACCAGCCCCTTCTCAGGGCCACCGGGGATGGGATTAAATGCCGGCCTTGCCAAGCGACGCCCACATCCCGAGAATGAATTAACAGTTAAAAGTGAAAATGTGCTGCTGTTTAATGGCACGTTGTCACCAGATACGCAGAATCCGGTTGTCTTGGCAACAGTTGCACAAGTTGATTTATTTTATACTTGAATTTTTTTTTATATGCAGTGGCTGATAAAGCCGAATGTAAATCAAAGCTGCAGCGAATTCCTCTCTGAGATTCCGTTCCATATTCCGTGAAAATTCAATTCCACCTTCAGTGACTTTTTCGCAATTGTCCCAGTGCTGATTTCACAGCTTCCTGTTTTACTGATGTAGCAGTTTTCCAGGAGCTCTGGGGAAAAATGATTGCATTTGAGGGCAAATATTAAAAGCATCGTTGTTGGAATGTCTGGTATCTAATCCTTCCTCCCTGATGCACTTTATATAGAAGCATTTGCAACTTTGTTCTGCAAGCCAAGCTGTGGTTGCTCTCCTTAGAGCAGAGAAGGTTAAGGGGAGATTTAATAGAGGTCTTCAAAATTATGAGGGGCTTTGATAAAGTATATAGGGAGAAACTGTTTCCAGTGGCAGAAAGCTCGGTAACCAGAGGACACCGATTTCAGGTAATTGGCAAAAGAGTTAGAGGCGAGATGAGGAGAATTTTTTATGCAGCGTGTTATGATCTGGAATACTTGGCCCAAAAGGATGGTAGAAACAGATTCAATCGTAACTTTCATCAACAACAACTTGTATTTATATAGTGCCTTTAATGTAGTAAAATGTCCCAAGGCGCTTCACAGGAGTGTTATCAAACAATACTTGACACTGAGCTACGTAAGGAGATATTACGGGAGATGACCAAAAGCTTGGTCAAAGAGTTAGGTTTTAAGGAGCATCTTAAAGGAGGAAAGAGAGGTAGAGAGGCGGACAGGTATAGGAGGGATTTCAAGAGCTTAGAGCCTTGGCAGGTGAGGGAACGGCCACCGATGGTGGAGCGATTATTATCAGGGATGCTCAAGAGGCCAGAATTAGAGGAGCGCAGATATCTCAGAGGGTTGTGGGGCTGGAGAAGATTACAGAGATAGGAAGAGGTGAGGCCATGGAGGGATTTGAAAACAAGGGTGAGAATTTTGAAATCGAGGTGTTGCTTAACCGGAAGCCAATGTAGGCCAGCGAGCGCAGGTGTGATGGGTGAACGGGACTTGGTCTGAGTTAGAACACGGGTGGCCTCAAGTTTACAGAGGATAGAAAGTGGGATGCCAGCCAGGAGTGCGTTAGAATAATCAAGTCTGGAGATAACAAAGGCATGGATGAGGGTTTCAGCAGCAGATCAGCTGAGGCAAGGGATGGAGATGGGCGATGTTTCTGAGGAGGAAATAGGCGGTCTTAGTGTTGGCGTGGTTATGTGGTCGGAAGCTCATCTCGGGGTCAAATATGACACCGAGGTTGCGAACGGTCTGGTTCAGCCTCGGACTGTGGCCAGGGAGAGGGATGGAGTTGATGGCTGGGGAACGGAGTTTGTGGCGGGCACCGAAGACAATGGCTTCGGACATCTCAATATTTAGTTGGAGGAAGTTTCTGCTCATCCAGTACTGGATGTCGGGCAAGCAGTCTGACAATTTAAATACAGTGGCGGTGTCGAGAGAAAGAAAGAAAGACTTGCATTTCTATAGCGCCTTTCACAACCACCAGATGTCCCAAAGCGCTTTACAGCCAATGAAGTACTTTTTGAAGTGCAGTCACTGTTGTAATGTAGGTGTTGTAAGAGAGGTGGTGGTGAGGTAGAGCTGGGTGTCATCAGCGTACATGTGGAAACTGATGCTGTGTTTTCAGATGATGTTGCCGAGGGGCAGCATGTAGATGAGAAATAGGAGGGAATTTGGTATATACATGAAGGGGAATAAATTGCAGGGCCCTGGGGAAAGGGCAGTTGAAAACGTCACTGAAGGTGGAATTGAATTTTCATAGAATATGTAATAGAATCTGAGATAGGACAGAAAGTTAACATGTAGGTACAGCAAGCATGAAGGCAATTGGTATGTGTTAGCCTTTATTGCAACAGGGTTGGAGTATAAGGGCAGGATTTTCATTGGGCCGTGGAGGCGGGATTGGAGGCGTGTGGGGGGTTAAATTCGTGAAATCGGGGGGTATGAACCCATCCCGCCCCCAACCCGCCTCCATGCCAGTTTCAAAGGAGGCTGATACCCGATCTGTGCTGGGAGCCACCTCCCCGAGGCGGGAAGGGGATTAGTGCCAATTAACTGCCTGTTAACAGTTTTTAGCCTAACCCCTATTTTTATCCCTGAAGATGGGATTCCCGACGGCTCCAAACCACGCCAAGTTAGCGAGGCGGACCGTCGGGCTGAAGGGCTTGGAGGGTTCGAGATGTCCGGTGTTCAGGTGAGTGATGGGTGTATGAGTGCAGAGGTAAATGTGTTTGGTGTGTGTAAAGTGTTTAAAGAAGTTTTACTTACCTTTACTTACCTTTACAGCCTTCCTTCCTTCAGGTCTTGGGAGTCCCTCATCTCACCGGCACAGAAAGCAGAATGGCCGCGAGCTGTCAAAATCTGCAGCATTCTGCTTTCTGTTCTGGAGAGATCTCTAAATCAGCCTGAGAGGAAGGAATTAACTTAGAGTACAGATTGTCAGTGTTTGACAGCTTCAAAGAGCTGTCAAACGCTGATATTTCATCTGCCAAAAGCTCTTGACAGATGAAATGTCGATCTGTGATGTCACCTGTTGCCGGGTGGCCCTTAATTGGCCTGCTGAGCCCGCTGGGTGGGCTCAACAAGGTCAATCAAGTGAAAATCGCGTGGGTTGGCCACAACTCGATGGAGGCGGGACTACAACCCCGAAAGTTGTAGTTCCGCCTCCTACATGCCTCCAGTATCAAAATCCAGCCTTAAGAGTACGGAAGTCTTACTGCAATTATATAGGGCTTTGGTGAGACCACACCTGGAGTACTGTGTACAGTTTTGATCTCCTTACATAAGGAAGGATATACTTGCCTTGGAGGTGGTGTAACAAAGGTTCACTAGATTGATTCCTGGGATGGGAGTTTTGTCCTATGATGAGAGATTGTGTAGATCACCTCCCATTCTTCTGAACTCTAGAGAATATAGGCCTAGTCTACTCAATATCTCCTCATAGGACAATCCCCCCATTCTCTCTGTTACCTCATCAAAAAATGTAATCAAGTTAGTTAAACACGATTTGTCTTTAACAAATTTGTGCTGGCTTCCCTTAATTAATCCACACTTGTCCAAGTGACTGTTAATTTTGTCCTGGATTATCATTTCTAAAAGATAGGCATGGCTAAAAGAGGACATGGCTGAGGTACTAAATGAATACTTTGCATCTGTCTTTACCAAGAAAGAAGATGCTGAAAAGTCATAGTGAAAGAGAAGGTAGTTGAGATATTGAATGGGATAAAAAATTGATAAGGAGGAGGTGCTAGAAAGGTTGGCTATACTTAAAGTGGATAAGTCACCAGGACCAGATGGGATGCATCCTAGGATGCAGGGAAGTAAAGGTGGAAATTGCAGAGGTACTGGCCATAATCTTCCAATCCTCCTTGGATATGGGGGTGGTGCCAGAGGACTGGAGAATTGCAAATGTTACACCCTTGTTCAAAAAAGGGTGTAAGAATAAATCTAACAACTACAGGCCAGTCAGCTTAACCTCGGTCATGGGGAAACTTTTAGAAATGATAATCCAGGACAAAATTAACAGTCACTTGGACAAGTGTGGATTAATTAAGGGAAGCCAGCATGAATTTGTTAAAGACAAATCGTGTTTAACTAACTTGATTGAATTTTTTGATGAGGTAACAGAGAGGGTTGATGAGGACAATGTGGTTGATGTGGTGTACATGGACTACCAAAAGCCATTCGACAAAGTGCCACATAATAGGCTTGCCAGCAATGTTGAAGCCCATGGAATAAAAGGGACAGTGGCAGCATGGATACAAAATTGGCTAAGTGAAGGAAGTTATACAGTGGTGTTCCCCAGGTATTGGTACTACGACCACTGCTTTTCTTGATATTAATGAATGACTTGGATGTGGGTGTACAGGGCACAACTTAAAATTTGCAGCTGATACAAAACTTGGAAGTATAGTGAACAGTGAGGAGGATAGGGATAGACTTCAAGAGGACATAGACAGGCTGGTGAAATGGGCAGACACGTGGCAGATAAAGTTTAATGCAGAAAAGTGTGAAGTGATACATTTTGGTAGGAAGAACGAGGAGAGGCAATATAAACTAAAGGGTGCAATTCTAAAGAGGGTCCAGGAACAGAGAGACCTGGGGGTGTATGTGCACAAATCATTGAAGGTGGCAGGACAGGTTGAGAAAGCGGTTAAAAAAGCATACAGAATCCTAGGCTTCATAAATAGAGGCATAGAGTACAAAAGCAAGAAAGTTATGATGAACCTTTATAAAATACTGGTTCAGCCGCAACTGGAGTATTGTGTCCAATTCTGGGCACCGCACTTTAGGAAGGATGTGAAGGCTTTAGAGAGGGTGCAGAAAAGATTTACAAGAATGGTTCCAAGGATGAAGGACTTCAGTTACGTGGATAGATTGGAGAGGCTGGGGTTGTTCTCCTTAGAGCAGAGAAGATTAAGAGGAGATTTGATAGAGGTGTACAAAATCAGATTCTTCCTGCTCAGACGCAAGTCTGTCGAACATTCATACTTTCAACTTAACCTAGCACACAGTTTAGTGCCCAAGTTGGCAACCAATGTGTTGGCAAAATCTCCAATGTGAATGTGCCAATGTGAAACCTGGTTAGTAAAACCTGTCTCACACACTTTTAAGCTTTTCTAATTCCACTATTCCTCAGTATTAAATGTCAGCATTGCTTTGGATAATTAGTTTTGAACTTCACTGTGAGCATTCATAATTATTTCACTCTTGAAGTCACGCCCTCCTGACCTCAGTGCATGCAACAATAAGTCTATTTCTGCCAGTAATTCCATGGGATTGCAAATGATCTATATTCCAGTGGCTCAGTTGGCAGCACTCTCGTGCCTCTGAATCAGCAGGTATGTGGGTTCAAATCCCACTCCAGAGACTTGAGCACAAAATCCAGGCTGGCACCCCACTAGTCGAAGGTGCCGTTCTTCGATTGAGACGTTAAACCGAGGCCCTGTCTGCCCACAGCACTATTTGAAGAAGTGCAGGGGAGCTATCACCGGTGTCCTGGTCAATATTTATCCCTTAACCTACATCACTAAAATGCAAATTATCTGGTCATTTATGTCATTGCGGTTTGTGGGATCTTGCTGTGCACAAATTGGCTGCCACATTTCCAATATTACAACAGTGACTACGTTTCAAAAGCACTTCAAAAGTGCTTTGGGATTTCCTGAGGTTGAGAAAGGCACTATAGAAACACAATAAGGAACCATCAGAAGGTCCTCTAGCTCTGCTTAAACAAATGCTGCTGTGCAAGTGATCGCAGTTGATTTGGGTCGGAACCTGTTTGTTTGAAGGTCATTTGTTCCTCAGCAGAAGCTAATCGGAGTGACATGTGAGCCCCGATTGTGTGCTGGAATGGTGAACATTTTTGCAGTTGTAGAGCAGGGCAATTGAATGCTTGTTACATCAACAATTGCTTAACGTTGAGGGATATCAGCTGGGACACAGGGTGGAGGAGGGGCACCTGAGTAAGAAATCGCAGTGTACCTCAGCAACTGTGACATCAGAAGAAGGAAAGGAATTATAGCTGCCCAATAGGGATACATCTACTGTACGTTAGACCTGGACCAGTACGAGTGAAGGTATTGCATTTACCGGCAATAGAGTGATAATGGGATAGGTAAATGTGTAACCAACTTCTGTACTGTGCCCAGATTGTAATAGTGCTAACTGGGAACAGTAGCATAGTGGTTATGTTACTGGATTAGTAATCCAGAGGCCTGGGCTAATAATCTGGAGATACGAGTTCCAGTTGAGGAATTTAAATTCAATTAAATAAATCTGGAATCTATCTATCTATCTTATATATAT
Source organism: Somniosus microcephalus (assembly GCF_052327205.1). Classification (NCBI taxonomy): domain Eukaryota; kingdom Metazoa; phylum Chordata; class Chondrichthyes; order Squaliformes; family Somniosidae; genus Somniosus; species Somniosus microcephalus. Next base: position 78,689,601 of record NC_141003.1, on the reverse strand, counting down.
AAACCGGTATGTCTCTCTGTCTGGCTCTCTGTCCGGCTATACAATCAAAAGTTATAGAGCGTACCTACACGTATGTTATATCGAAAGAAACCTTATCGTTAGGAGACTCTCGTAGGCATATTTACTTTTTTGTCAGACAAAAATTGTTTGGACAGTATACAAAAAACGTTCAAAAATCCTCAAAAATCCACTCATTAGCGGTTGACCAATCCTACCTCTCATTAGCATTGAGTGATGTGCTGCTTGACCAATCCTACAGTTCACTCACCTGATGGTTGACCAATCAGTGCATCATGGACGGGTCCTAATCCTCCAGTCTCCCTAAACTTCGCCGCCATTTTTTCCATCCCCACAGGGACAGCAGCAGCAAAACAAACCCCCACATTGTGGCTCCCAATCCCGCTCCCGCCCCGCCGGAGCGGCAGGTAAGTTGGTCTCACTCGGGCCATGCCTCGCAACCGCTGGGCCCGACACACACTGCAGTCGGGGGAGCGGCAGCGGCCAGCCGTCCTCGGCCCTGAAGCGCTAGGCCCCGCATGGCCGCTATCACAATGGCACCGGGCCTCAGGCACTAGGCAGGGAGAGGGGAGGGAGGGGGAGGGGAGGGAGGGAGAGGACAGCACAGGGAGAGGGGGAGAGGGAGAGAGAGGGGGAACAGACAGGGGCAGGGAGACCGCGCAGCCCAAAATTGCCCTGGCAACGCCGGGCACCCCCAGCTAGTATATATATAAAAAAGCTAGTATCAGTAATCGTGACCATGAAACTACCAGATTGTCTTTAAAAACTCAACTGGTTCACTAATGTCCTTTAGGGAAGGAAATCTACCATCCTTACCCGGTCTGGCCGATATGTGACTCCAGATCCACAGCAATGTGGTAGACTCTTGACTGCCCTCTGAAATGGCCCAGCAAGTCACTCAGTTGTACCAAACCGCTGTGACAAAGTCAGCGCTGTGGGAGCACCTTCACCACACGGACTGCAGTGGTTCAAGAAGGCGGTTCAGCACCTCCTTCTCGAGAGCAATTAGGGATGGGCAATAAATGCCAGCCTTGCCGGTGATGCCCACATGCATCTGGTGAATGAATAATAATAAGGCCATTCAGCCCCTCGCGCCTGATCTGCCAATAGTGGACCTCAATTCTGAATTGGACCAAACCGCCAAATTTGTTGCTGAGCAATCAATCCACATTGAGGATATAACCGTAGAGATTTACAGCACAGAAGGAGGCTGGTTCTTTTGCCAGAACAATCCAAAAACGAATCCCGCTGCCCTACTGTCTCCCCATAACCCTGGATCTTGCTCTGCTTCAAATGTTTATCTCCTCCTCCCTTAAAAGATGCAATGGTCTGTCGAAATCTCGACTCCGAGTAAGACTCTAAAACACAAGCAGTACCGTCAGATTGTTAGTTTAATTTTTACTTGCACAAGGAGAGAGCTGCCTGGACAAAGGCTCGGCCAACATCTCTAAAGTACATCAGCGAATGCAGCATATTTATACACTCAAACAAACAAGCGTTCCATAAATCATGTGTAATGGTATTGTATCATTTTAACCAAATTAAGAGTTTGCACAAGGACAATCAAAAGGTCAGCAGGACAGAAGTATCTCCAGACAAGGTTAGTTAATCATATATTCTGTCAGGAGGTTCTGTCTGAATCTTGTTACCAAGATGATTTACTTACTCATGTCTGATCATCTTGTTACCAAGATGATTAGCTTACTCAATAGTTTTGCTTCTTTGTCTAGCGACAATCATTAATAGTTTATCTATTCTATAGCCTTATGCCTCCCTTGTGCTAGTGAGTCAATTATAGCTGTTATCACATCCTCAATGTGGGTGGGTATTATGAAAGATCTCTTGGTCTTGGACACGTTGTGACATATTTACTTTTTCTTGCTTTAGCTACAACCTAAGCAAGTTTGTTCTTTTACTTGGCCATTTTATTCTACCCAGCATGCTAAGTATAATGTCAATTTCCACATTCCCCCCTTTTGTCCTAACTAGGACAATAATCTAATCAGATCTGGATTCTTCGGAGCCTTTCTAACTCCATGGCTTCTGCCTTTTCTGAATTTTGTTGAAACAGCCAATATGCCATTTTATTGGAATTAAAGGGGATAGGTCTTAATGGAATTCCTCCCTTCGTACGGATGGGCACCTGTGTGCATACCCAACAACTGGAGGCATTAGTTCCCCTAGCATAAGTGTAAGACATATACAAAAAGGTGTTTACATGCAATTCGGGCATTACAGGTATTATAAGTGTCACAAGGAAACATAGTCCTAATGTCCATTTCCATTTACTGATGGGGTTGGCGATTCCTCTTTCTCGGGTTCTGGGGCTCTTTTGCAGTGTGAGGCGTGGATCCATGTTGGTCTCTCTTTCACCTTTACAGCAGTGTTGGTGGTTAACAGGATCTGGGACAGACCCTCAAATCTTGGGTGAAGGCTACTCTTTCTCTTGAACACCTTTACGTAGACGAACTCGCCGGGCTCCAAGCTATGGCATCTTCCTTCGGCAAGGTCAACTTGGGCTTCTTTTACCTGCGAATGGAAACTAGAAATACATTTTGTTAGAGCAATGCAATAGTTTAGCATATTTTCTTCCATTTTGTGAATGTCCATTTGTTTAACGGTAAACGGTGCGGAAAAAGGCAATCGTTGGGGACGTCCCATGATGATTTCATGTGGTGATAATCCTGTTGTTCTGTTTGTTGCTGACCGCATTACCATCAATGCTAGGGGTAACAGTTCGACCCATTTGAGTCCATTCTCATCACATAGCTTAGCTAACTTATTTTTCAACATTCCATTATATCGCTCCACCAGCCCAGCTGACTGTGGATGATAGCTGCAGTGAAAATGCTGATTGATTTGCAAAGCCTTTCACATCTCTCGCATAATTGTCCCAGTAAAATGTGACCCATTGTCACTCGAGAGTTGTACAGGTATACCGAATCGTGGTACAATTTCCTTTAACAAATGTTTAGCGACGGTAACAGCGTCATTCTTTTTACATGGAAAAGCTTCAACCCATTTAGAAAACACATCTATAATAACTAATACATACTTAAAACCCATACATGCGGGTAATTCAATAAAATCCATTTGCAAATTCACAAAAGGTCCTGTTGGATTTGGGTGGGAGGCAGACTGTACCTTCTCCGTTTTTCCCGGATTCATCGTCTGACCGGTAGTACACTTTTCACTAAATTGTTTTGCAATTGCCGAAATACCCGGTGCGTACCATGTCTGTGCGATATAGTCTGCCATCCCCCCTTTGCCCGCATGTGTGAAAGTATGAACACAGCGGGCAATCCATGGGAGCAAAGATCTGGGTGCCACCACGCGGCCGTCATGGTGAACCCACACTCCCTCAGGTGTTTTATCACATTGATCTTGTGCCCAGGCTAACACCTCCTCAGTACTGGCCTGTGGCTAAAAGGTCAATACATCATCCAATGTGGGCGGCAAATCAACGGGTTTTGTGTTTTTAAGAACATAGGCTGACACCTGGGAACCTGTATCTGACAAAGCAGCACCTTTTGCAGCCCTGTCATTGCCCAATGCAATTTGGTCCTGATTGCCTGTGTGTGCTTGACATTTAATAATAATAGTTTTACGTGGACACTGGACAGCACGTAAAAGATTGTCAACTTGTTCTGCATTCTTGATCGTTGAGCCTGCGGAGGTCAAGTAACCCCTAAATTTCCAGATCTGTCCATAATCATGGGCAACTCCAAAGGCATACCTTGAATCTGTATAAATATTAACAGTTTTGCCTGTGGCCAAGATACATGCTCTTGTGAGCGCGAATAGTTCTGTTTGTTGCGCTGACATGAATCAGTCATTCATGAAAGAAAGACTTATGAAATAATACTGAGCGGCCTGCGGGTGGCGCTGTCCAGGGAGAGTATAAATACTTGGGCATGGGCCCAGCTTGCGCAGGACATTCTTAACAGGAACTAGTGAAGGACACAACTCGACCTCCATGTTGTAAAACAGTTGATTAAAGCTTTGTTTAACACTTAGACCAAGTGCCTAGTAGTTTTCTTACGTCAGTCTCCACCTCAACCATTCCCCGTGGTAAAGTATTCTATGCAATAACAACATTCTGTGTAAAGAAATTTCTTTTAACCTCACTTCTCAGTCTGTAAGAGAGAGCCGTGAAAATACTCTTTGAGAAGGATGGGATCGTGCGTTAGAACATGATCCTTTCACCTCTGGGGCCTGGGGTCAAAGTTAACCTGGACAGACAGGATAAATAATGCCTCTCTCCGAGCTGCAAGAATTTGTGAAATCTGTGTGGCTGGTCTCAATTCAGTTCCTATTTGGCACAAAATTCGATGTAAACTTGCACGAAATTGTGACTATTGAGGTCTATTCATGTTATAACTGTAGTGTTGTGTAAAGCAGTTTTGCTCTGCACTGAAGCTTTAATAATTGTGTAAATGCGGCCTGAAATGTCACCTGACACTAGAATTAAATATTTCTCCCTCAATCAACATAACAAAAACAGATTATCTGGTCATTATCACATTGTGGGAGCTTGCTGTGCGCAAATTGGCTGCCGTGTTTCCCACATTACAACAGTGACCACACTTCAAAAAGTACTTTGTTGGCTGTAAAGCGCTTTGAGACGTCTGGTGGCCGCGAAAGGCGCTATAGAAATGTAAGTCATTCTGTCTTTCTTTAAATGGAGTGAGACTCCTTGGGGGAGGCAGTCTCACCCCACGTTGCTTGGGAGTCAATTCTAGGCCTCACACCTGTCTTGCACTCCAAGGTCAGCATTGACATGAACTTCAGACCGACACTAAACTTATGGGGCAGGATTTTCATTGAGCCGTGGAGGCGGGATTGGAGGTGTGTGGGGGGTTAAAATCCTGAAATTAGGGGGGGGGGGCACGAACCCATCCCGCCTCCATGCTGGTTTCAAAGGAGGCGGGTACCCGACTCGCACTGGGACCCGCCTCCCCGAGGCGGGAAGGGGATTAGTGCCAATTAACTGCCTGTTAACAGGTAGTTAACAGGCAGTTTTTAGCCTAATCCCTATTTTCATAGCTGAAGTGTGGGATTCCCGACGGCTCCAAACCACACCAAGTTAGTGAGGCGGGCCGTCGGGCTGAAGGGCTTGGAGGGTTCAAGATGTCCAGTGTTCAGGTGAGTGATGGGTGCATGAGTGCAGAGGTAAGTGTGTTTGGCATGTTTAAAGTGTTTAAAGAAGTTTTATTTACCTTTACAACCTTCCTTCCTTCAGGTCTCGGGAGTCCCTCATCTCACCGGCACAGAAAGCAGAATGGCCATGATCTGTCAAAAATTGCAGCATTCAGCTTTCTGTTCCGGAGAGATCTCTAAATCATCCCGAGAGGAAGGAATTACTTTAGAGTACAGATTATCAGTGTTTGACCACTTCAAACAGCTGTGAAACACTGATATTTCATCTGTCAAAAGGTCTTGAGAGATAAAATGTCAATCTGTGACATCACCTGTTGCCGGGTGGCCCTTAATTGGCCTGCTGAGCCCGCTGGGCGGGCTCGACAAGGTCAATCAAGTCAAAATCGCGTGGGTTGTCTAGAACTTGATGGAGGCGGGACTACAACCCTGAAAGTTGTAGTCCCGCCTCCTACCCGCCTTCTCAATGAAAATCCAGCCCCTGGAGTGTGAATACATGGTAATTCCGGCACAGGTACGATGAGTTGAATTGGCCTCCTTCTGGGCTGTACGATTATCCGAGTCTATGAATTCAGAGAGGCCATAAGATGGCTGGCGTGGGAAATGGAAATTCCCTATGCTACCAGAAACAGGAGCAGAGTGGTTATGTTGCTGGACTAGTAATCCAGAGGCCTGGACTAATGATCCAGAGACGTGAGTTGACAATCCCACCATGGCACTTGGTGATTTTAAATTCACTTAATTAAATAAATCTGGAATAAAAAGCTAGTGTCAGTAATGGTGACCATGAAACTACTGGATTGTAAAAACCCATCTGGTTCACTAATGTCCTTTAGTGGAAGGAAATCTGCCGTCCTTACCCGGTCTGGCCTATCTGTGACTCCAGACCCACAGCAATGTGGTTGACTGCCCTCTGCAATGGCCTAGCAAGCCACTCAGATGTACACAACCGCTACGAAAAACAATAAGAATAAAACCAGACGGACCACTTGGCTTCAGACATCACAACAGCACATCCAGCCCAGTCGACCCTGCAAAGTCCTCCTCACCAACATCTGGGGACTTGTGCCAAAATTGGAAGCGCTGCCCCACAGACCAGTCAAGCAACAGCCTGACATAGTCAGAGTCATAGGGCAGGATTTTCATTGTGCCGTGGAGTCGGGATTGGAGGCATGGGGGGGGGTTAAAACCCCGAAATCAGGGGTCCCGACCCCTTCCCGCACCCAAACCCGCCTCCATGCCAGTTTCAAAGGAGGCGGGAACCCGCCTACCTGAGGCGGGAAGGGATTAGTGCCAATTAACTGCCTGTTAACAGGTAGTTAACAGGCAGTTTTTAGCCTAATCCCTATTTTTGATGTTGAAGTGTGGGATTCCCGATGGCTCCAAACCACGCCAAGTTAGAGGAGGCGGGCCGTCGGGTTGAAGGACTTGGAGGGGTCGAGATGTCGGTATTCAGGTGAGTGATGTGTGCATGAGTGCAAAGGTAAGTGTGTTTGGTGTGTCTAAAGTGATTAAAGAAGTTTAAATGACCTTTTCTTACCTTTTCAGCCTTCCTTCCTTTAGGTCTCGGGAGTCCCTCATCTCACTGGCACAGAAAGCAGAATGGCTGCGAACTATCAAAAGTGACAGCCTGCAGCTTTCTGTGCAGGAGAGATTTCTAACTGAGTCTGTGGAGAAGGACTCGGGTTAGAAGTAAGACTGTCAGTGTTTGACAGCTTCAAACAGCTGTGAAATGCTGATATTTCATCTGTCAAAAGCTCTTGACAGATGAAATTTCAGTCTGTGATGTCACCTGTTGCCAGGTGGCCCTTAATTGGCCTGCTGAGCCCGCTGGGCGGGCTCAACAAGGTCAATAAAGTTGAAATCACGTGGATTGGCCGCATCTCAATGGAGGCGGGACTACAACCCCGAAAGTTGTATTCCCGCCTCCAATCCCGCCTCCACGGCCCAATGAAAATCCTGCCCATACTCTCAGAATCATACCTTTGAGCCAATGTCCCAGATTCCTCCATCACCATCCCTGGTGTAAGATGTGCGGAAATCGCCCCTCGCCCCATCCAACAATTTCCAAAGTTCAGACCCGTCGAGCAGACAACACAAAACCCAATGAATCTGTGAAAAACTTATTTCACTTAAAAATCCAGCAAGAGATTACAAGTAAGCATCCGACAGTTATGTAGCGTATAATAATTCCCAATTATACCTCAGCATACACAGAGCTATCCCTTTGCTTTAAGCTCAAGCAAAACACCATATACATACTAACACCAGCGAGTGGTCAATCCGGCAGTGACTAGACGTATGATTTCTGGCAACTGACCAGGTCACCCGGCTGCAGCCCCAAGTGTCTTGAAACAGCATCTTTTATACCCCAAAATTTGGCAACACTCCCACTGCATACGTGTCCCTAACTATATGGCATAATGGCCATTCGTTGTTTCTCAGTTACTCTTATCAATAGTCCGTTACGCATCCGTGGACTTCAAGGTCGGTTATATTCCATAGTCTGAAGATGTTTCTGTTTTTGCACTGATTCCACTGCTCTGTTCCCACAGAACTTTCAAAGTCTGTTTTCCTTATCTGTTGAAAGACAATTGGCAGCTTTCACAGCTTACAACCACAGCATCGTATTTTGCAAAGTTTTCACCGCAACCAGTCTTTTGTCCTCGCAAAGCATGATGGTACATAAAATGTGGTCACCTTTTAAGTTTTGGTCAGGTTACAGCAAAATTTACAGCAAATGGCTTATTCTTACAGTCAACCCTCAAGTGGTTGTGCACCCGAATCGGGGATTACAGGCACTTACACTTTGTAGGCAATTTAAAGGCCCAGAAATTCGGGTCCCCACGGGTGAGTACGGGCTGTGTACTCACCCGTAGGGCCAACGGAAGTGTCGGTTTCGCGCATGCACTAGGCATGCGTTGGAAACCGGAACTTCCGTTCTCTTGAAGGAAGGGGTTCGAAGGTCAAATGCGTACGCCAGAGAGGCAGCGCGTAGACCTGGAACTTCCGCTTTTTTCACAGGTTTTTCAGTGCATGTAAGTCCCTAGCAGCTGCACGTGGAAAAAGCAGGCACAAGGCCTGCTTTTAACAAGGTAAGAGGTGAAGTAAATAAAATTAAAACATTTTTTCCACAGGTTTATCATTTTAAAATACTTTAAAGAAAGGTAAGTTTATTTGTAGCCTTGTTAAAAACTTTAATTTTTTCAAAAATTTAAATTTTTGTTTAAAATAGTTAATTTGTGTAATTTATAGTTATTTTAAAAATGTGATTTAAAAAAAAAATGTATTTGAAGTTTTACTTAGGTTTTGGGGCCGATCTCTATTCATAGATTTGACAGGTCTTCCTGTCAAATCTATGAATGGAGATTCCCTGCTCCGATTGGCTCCCCATGGCCCACGTGATCCCAGGGACGCTGCGAACTAACTGCGCTCCTGGGATACGCGTGCCCTGCACACCGGCAGCTGGAGCAGTCCCAGGATCAGAATTCCACACGGGCCCACAGCACAACGGCAGGCGCGCTATGTTAGTGCAGGTCAGGGGCTTGTGCTCGCGGGAAGCCTCCGACCCAAATTTCTGGGCCATTGTCTTCTTCCTTCGGCGTCTTCCGTAACAGCTTAACCCAGTCTTGCTGCTTGCTTCTCCTGTTGACTCGACAAGTTATCGTTCGTAAATATAACACAATCACCAATTGAACAATGACCAAAACATGGGAGATCATTTTTATCCAGGGATGATTCTCAATACTTTCATGGTGCAATTCCATTCTACCCCATCCCAACCGATATCCCACCAGGACATAATCGCCCCCGACCTTAAGGATTGCTTTACGCAGTTCACGATTTTTCTGGGCCGAGGTATAATAGTGCTTTTGGGACCGACTAACGCGTTTCATTAACTCTACCAAGTGTTCTGGCAGAGGTGGAATGTCATGGCCGAATCGAGTCACATTCTGGTGTAATTGCTCTTTTAACTCATCTTCTACAGTGATATCTACTCGCCTATGTGAATAAATGCTTAATAAAACCCATGCCCCAAGTCTTACAGATCAGACTGGGGCAAAACAAAAAGTTCCCGTCGCAATGGGACAAGTCAGGTTGTTATTGTATCGGTATTCCCGGTGCATAGTGGCGACACAATATTCAACCTTCCCTCGATACGCAGATCGTATAGGGAAATGCTGCCCCGCAATCACTTTCATGGTGCAATTCCATTCTACCCCATCCCAATCAAACCCACATGCAGGTTCTACCACATCATAAGGGCAGGAGAGCGTGTCCCGAGTTTGAGCGCACCCGGTAAGATCTGGGGCCACCCATGTAGTCCCATCCACTCGGGTCACGTACTTCGGGGGTTCATCATATCTTGTTAAGTGATCTCTCTAACATTCTCCATGCAGAATAGAGGATTTGGGGGTCCCCTTTTTGGGCAAAATGGGATAATACAACACCATCCCTAACAGGGTGACGTTGTTTTGTTACAGCAAATGTCCTTCATGTTTCACCGGGTACACCTGTACCAACGCCCTGACTTTACACATATTCATGGTAAATTGCTAGGTGGACATTGCCCTCAGATGTCAGTTACCCACGAGGGAAGCTTCCCTTCAACAATGCGCTGCAGGTTTTCACGGGCTTGTTCCACTAACCAAGATTCATACATTACACACACATCATTTCGCGCGGCCTCATTAGAGGCAGTCCGATCCTCCTTTGAAATTCTTTTTAGCATGGGATTCTAAGGGGGAAAAATTCAGTATTGCCCCGTTTGGGGCGCCATTAGCGGCCGTGCGCAAAGTTTAGCGCCTGGCACTAATTATCGCCTCCGACGGCAAACTTGGCTTTTATCGCCCCTGGAGGTGATTGGAGTGCTAAATCAGGCGTTACACACCTGTCTTAAGGCACAAAGGCCGAGGAGCAAGGCGCTACCTCAGAGTGCTGGCGAAGCTCATGTGATGTCAGTCAGCAATGGAACACAGACACACTGGCGCCGGCCAGTTCTTAAAGGGGATTTCTGACGAAAGGTCATCGACCTGAAACTTCGTTAACTCTGTTTCTCTCTCCACAGATGCTGCTTGACCTGCTGAGTTTCTCCTGCATTTTCTGTTTTTATCTTAAAGGGGAGGGTTGATTTTGCTCTCCATCCACATCCTGCTCATTGCAGCCTTGAATCTCGGCCTGAATCTAGGCCTGGAGAGACCTGTACATCAAATCTGCTGGAAAGAACAATGGAGAGACCCACGGAAAGAGCTCAGAATGCAGCCCCCACAGTCTCTTCTAAATAGATACAAGGAAGGGCAAATCAAAATGAACCTGCAAAGTGCTGCTCAGTACCCAAAACTCCTTCACACAGCGTTGAATCTCTCCAGAAGTCTCTCTCTCTTTCTCTCAGAATGCGTGGTGCAAAAATGTCACCAACACAAAAAGGCAGGAAGCGGTCGCCTTTAAATAGCGCTCCCCCAGTCCCTTTCTGACTGCAAAACGCTCCCATCAACCTGTCGTTGCTAGCGGCAGGCGGTAAGGCAGGGGGCGCCACTCAATATCCGTTACGGGGCGCTACCGGGGCATTGCGCACTCGACTGACGTCACGATCTGCCGGCACAGGAGATCGTGGCGCTAGTGTTTAGCGCCGCCGCAAAATGTCTAGTTAATTTCTCGAGCGGCGCAAACATCGCTGTGCCCGGGCGCTAGTTGCTTTGCGCCCCATTAGTGCCCTCTTAAGGCGCTAACGGGAGGCGCAAATAACTGAATTTTTTCCCCCTAAATGTTTAACCACATCCTGCAGATGAATGGTCATAATTTGGTCCTCTTCCAATTCCTCCTATTCTAGACCATTCGTTTTATTCAAAATTTCCCTTAAACGATTTCTTACCACTTTTACGGATTGATCCAAATTGCGATCAGACCAATATCTCAAACTAACCAGTACCACCAGAAAGCAAAAGAGGGAAGAGCTTCCATCAGCTTGTAGCTTCGAAACATTCATACAAATTTTTTTCAGACATCACCACACTGAAAGTAGAAAAGGGACAGAACCTTTCCTTTCTCCTGTCTTTATTTCACAATAGACTACTTGTCAAAAACTTAGCAAGTGGGCGACTCGGACTTGCATAACCAAATTAAGAAAACAGTGCTTTGTAAACGTTCAAATTCATTTAAAATAAAATCAAACAATAGCTATTTTTTGAAATCCAATTCAAACAAAGTATCTTTCAAAAAGTCCAGATTCATTTTCTACCAGACGCGATCAGAAACCATGGCAACCGTAACTTCAAGGCTGAAGCTTATCTTTTGTAAAACAAACTGCCTCTGATTTAAAGTTTGCTGTACAAGCCATCCCAGTCAAAATATCTCCACAGCAGTTTCTCCCACTTCTAGGTGCACAATCTTAAATTGAAATGAACATATTTAACACATCCGCACTTTCTCAAAACTTCCAACATTCAAGACAAGACTACAAAGGGTTAAACGGCTTTTAGCTCCATGCACAGAGAAGTGGGTGTAGCTAAAGCAAACACAACAGACACTTTCTTTAAAGACAGACTTTCAGACAAAAGGAATACTGTAACGTCTTAAAATTCATAGTCAGGAAAACTTGCATACTTTAACACACACCTTCACACAAACTGAAATTCCAGCATCCTTTAAGGCTCCTTTCACTCAGCAAATCTTGTGGTTTATTTGTCTCGGCATAGAAGCTGATAGCTTCTGTGCTGGTAAAACTTTAAGTTTCCTTTTATCCTTCTTTTAAGTTGTCTCAGCAGCTTTTCCCAGCTCCCCAAATCCCTGTTTTTTTTTCTTCCTTTGCTGAGTTTTCAGATTGGTTAGCCTGCAACTTAGATCTTTTCCAATCTTTATCTCCCACCCTCTCTCCTACTCTTTATGCTTCACCTCCAGTTTCTTAATCCACTTACTACATTCAGTGTGGTGCCTCAATAATCCCGAGACTCGAAGTTAGCAGAACAAAAACAAGGCTTTTATTAACTTAGAAAGTAACACGTAAGAGAGAGAGATGTCTTCCTTCTGGAGACTGAGGCCAGACTGAAGCTAGCTTACAAACGGGGCCAGGTATGGGCAGAGCCCTACACACAGCACATTCCAGCACATTCCAGTATACAATACAGCACATTCCAGTACACAATACAATGAGGTCTGGGGGAAGGGAAATGACACTGAAACCGATCTCAGTCACAGGCAGTGGTGAATGGAATATTTCATCACAGTCCCCATGAGCTCTCCGTTCCTCTAGAGTCTGTTTCTGGGTGACCCTAAATGCAACCTTCAGATCCTCGGTGATCTTTTCTGCCTGCTCTGCCCAATGTCTCTGTTTGGATAGTTCTTTTGACAAGGCATCACACTGAACCTGATTATTTATGCAGTGGCTCTCAAAGTACTGTTCTTTACTAACCCACCTTTCCAATTCCTTCTCAAACTTTTCCTCGAGCCTCCTCTTACTCTCCCTTTCTTCCTCTACTTCCTTCAGAAGTCAGTTTACCACCACTTCTCGATCACTGGCTTTCTCTGTCATATCTCCTATTTCCTTTCGTAATTTAATCTTTGTACATTCGTCGTTCTTAACCTGCCTCTGATAGGCCAACAACCAAACAGGTTTCATTAACCCCGGCCGACACGTGGACCTTTGTGTCCACTGTTCAGCCTCCAATACCTGGATCATCACCATCGATAATGACCCGTACCCACCCCTCTCGATGGGGCAACTTCCCTGTCACATACTTAGTGACTAACTCATCCATTGTCTTTTCCATTGTCTGCTCTGAACGGGTCCCATTTTGGCGCCAAAAATCTGTAAGATGTGCGGAAATCGCCCCTCACCCCATCCAACAGTTTCCAAAGTTCAGAACAATCGAACAGACAACACAAAACCCAATGAATCTGTGAAACCTCTTTTACTTAAAAATCCAGCAAGAGATTACAAGTAAGCATCTGATAGTTATGTAGCGTATAATAATTCCCAATTATACCTCAGCATACACAGAGCTATCCCTTTGCTTTAAGCTCAAGCAAAACACCACATACATACTGACACCAGCGAGTGGTCAATCCGGCAGTGACTAGACGTATGATTTCTGGCAACTGACCTGTCACCTGGTTGCATCCCCCAAGTGTCGTGAAACAGCATCTTTTATACCCCAAAATTTGGCAACACTCCCACTGCATACGTGTCCCTAACTATATGGCATAATGGCCATTAGTTGTTCCTCAGTTACTCTTATCAATAGTCTGATAATCATCCATGGGCTTCAAGGCCGGTTACATTCCATAGTCTGAAGATGTTTCTGTTTTTGCACTGATTCCACAGCTCAATAGTCTGTTCCCACAGAACTTTCCAAGTCTGTTTTCTTTGAGCCCGATTTTGTGGATTGTGTGGGAAATGGTCGGATTCCCCAAATGTGGGGTTCTGACACACAAAAAAATGTGTCAGCCAACTGCACGCAAATTTCCCTCAAGTGGCCAATTAATTTCCAGCGTGTGGATAGCCTTGCTAATTGTCCATTTCTAGTCAGAAAGCCCCACAGTATGATGTCATCATTCGTGGTGCTTTCAAGGTCCACAGCAAGCATTGCTTCCTCTGTTGGCTTCCAAACGAACCATACAGGATGGCAGAGGAGCCTGCAGCAGCTGTGGCCAGTGCCAGACCCTGAGCTGCTTCCAAATTCGACGAAGCTTCACTGCAGGCATTATTGGATGGGGTTAGGGCCCACAGGGAGGTCCTCTTCCCTAGGTCAGGCAGGAAGAGGCCTCCCACTGAGACCAAGGCTGCGTGGATGCAGGTGTCAGCAGATGTCAACTCGAATGTGCATGTAACCTTGGCATCACATCTCTAACTCCTTCCTCTACTCCCCCACAGGACCATCCAGAGCCCCCGTCCCTACTGCGGAGGAGGAAGAGGCTGTGCAGCCAGACTCCTCAGAGGAAGCTCCAACCTCTGAGGGCGCAGCGTCAGCAGAAGTAAGCACACCCAGCACCAGCGCAGACACTCACCTTCGGGGGGACCTTCGGGACATAGAGTAGTGTTGTCACCTGGTGTTTCACAGCTCACAAGTGAGCCTCAGCAGATTCTGGAGAGAGGGACAGCAGTGGAGAGTCCTCGTCGGAGGGCGCAGGACTCTGCCAGCTCAGCTCAGCTGCGCTGCATGTCGACCCTCTGCCTCTGGGTCCATCCGCAAGAGAAGAGGTGATGGATCTCCATGCACAGATGCAGGAGTCTCTGGCAGGTTTTGTCTCCAGGGTCGCTGCGAGTGTGGAGTGAATGGAGGAGTCCATAGCGACCATGAGCAGAGCCTTTGTGGAGTCATTGGCGCAGGAACACATCACCATGGAAAGGTTGGCAACCTCCATGGAGGAGATAACTCGCCAAGGTACGGAAAACATGGTGAGTGCTCATAAGAGAATGACATCTCTTGAGGAGTGTTGGCCATCTATTGAACAGAGAAACCAGACCTTCATGGAAGTCCTTCTGAGTAGGACTGCCAGTGCAGATACGGGTCCCCATGGCCCCCTAAAGCGCAGCAAGGTGCTCTCAAGCCACTTCCAAGCGCTGGCCCCTTCTGGCCTGTGCAGCTTCAGGTGAGTGAGCAGCAGCCTGGTGCTCCTGTTGCTGATCCTACTGTTCCTGGTTCTGCTGCTGCCGCCTCTGCTGCTGGAGATCCTCTAATGGCAAGAAGGGAAGGAAGAAAAGGCGTCCCATGCTTCTGGTAGATGCCTCCGCTGAGGAAGTGCTGAGTGAGGGTGGTGAGAGGGGCTTCCCAGGAGATCACATTGGAGAAGTGTGTGAGGCTCCAACCTTCCACAGCTGTGCCTAAGCCTTGAAGAAGTAGCCCCAAGCCTGCAACAACAAGGTCCTTCAACATACAAATGCTGTCCCTTTAAATCGCAGCTTTCCCGAATGACCTGCAGCTGACAGCAAGCAAGCCGGCAAGCTTCACGCCAGGTTTCATCAGCGGTTTTCCCCGTAGGCGTGTTTAGCGTGGGGAACCCCTGAAAATCGCAAGGCCACCCTAAAATGGCATTAAACATGCCAATAATTGCTGATTAGGGTCCCGCCAGCCAGTCCCGCCAGCGGCGGGCGGGACTGAATCGGCTCACGGA
Organism: Somniosus microcephalus; assembly: GCF_052327205.1. NCBI lineage: Eukaryota > Metazoa > Chordata > Chondrichthyes > Squaliformes > Somniosidae > Somniosus > Somniosus microcephalus. Next base: position 78,674,316 of record NC_141003.1, on the reverse strand, counting down.
GAAACGGCGGTCCGAAAGTCGGACGGGGCGGGGACTCAGGCGGGGGGGGTGTCGCGACCCCCTATTTCGGCGATTTTCAGCCCCCGCCCGCCTGAAAAGCCGCCCGACGGCTGGCAGAAAATCAGGGCCATTGACTCCGGACCCCATGCAGTCTCATGGCTTCAGGTCAAGCATGGGCAAGGAAACCTCCTGCTGATTACCACCTACCGCCCTCCCTCAGCTGATGAATCAGTACTCCTCCATGTTGAACACCACTTGGAAGAAGCACTGAGGGTAGCAAGGGCACAGAATATACTCTGGGTGGGGGACTTCAGTGTCCATCACCAAGAGTGGCTCGGTAGCACCACGACTGACTGAGCTGGCCAAGTCCTGAAGGACATAACTACCAGACTTGGCCTGCGGCAGGTGGTGAGAGAACCAACATGAGGAGAAAAATCTACTTGACCTCGTCCTCACCAATCTACCTGTCGAAGATGCATCTGTCCATAACAGCATTGGCCACAGTGACCACCGCACAGTCCTTGTGAAGGCAAAATCCCGTCTTCACACTGAGGACACCCTCCATCAGGTTGTGTAGCACTACCACCGTAGTGATAGCAGCTTGGCATCCATGAGGCGCTGTGGGCCATCAGCAGCAGCAGAATTGTATTCCACCACATTCTGTAACCTTATAGTCTGGCATATCCCTCACTCTACTATTACCATCAAGCCAGGGGACCAACCTGGTCAATGCGGGGTGCGGAAGAGCATACTAGGAGCAGCACCAGGCATACCAGCTTTTTATTCCAGATTTACGAAACTCTCGTTTAAACGGCACCTAAATATCCGGAATTCTCTATTAACCGGCAAAATTCATACTCCGAAAACAACACCTCAATAACCGGCAATGTTGCCGAGTCCGAGTCTCCCGCGGTGGCCGATGTAGTGTATGTACCTTTAAGAGAGAACTACTTTTACAGCTCCTGTATACTGTAGTACCGGCAGCGACCACACCTGTATATAAGCCTTGAGCAGGCATCTGTACTGTCAGTCTTTAGACTACCCTCCTCCAGTAAACACCTGTTGATTGTTAATTTGCAGCCTCCGTCTAGTTATTGAAGAACACCATACCTTAAGATTTACGGATTCAACAGCCGAGTTAGTCAGTGGGGGTAGTTCTCCAAACTGCCACTACTCGGCTTCTTGGCCAAACATCTCAATAACAGGAGTCTGACTCTCCCGCGCTGCCGGTCGTCTCTTCTGATCCGCCATTTTTCTGTTTACTGTATAAGTTTTGTTTTACTGTTAAGTAATTAAAGAGTTATGGATTACCCTCAACTGGCAGTACTGTATTAATCAAGCATCTTCCACCATCCATTTAACACAACATTCTGTAGGTGAGTACCCAATTACTGTATACTGCACATTTCTTGATTTTTTTATTTTTGTTTGTTAAAAATAGCCTCGGTAGATAACCCTCTCCGTCATCTGGAATCTTTAATCAACCGGCACCATCCCAGTCCCGGATACCAAAGAGTTTCCTGTAACTGAATTTAAATTCCCCAGCTGCCGTAGTGGGATTTGAACTCACGTCTGATCTCTGGATCATTAGTCCAGGCCTGTGGATTACTAGCCCAGTAACATAACCACTATGCTACCGTAATCTAAACCTAAACATCTCAAAGTGCGTCACAAAATTTGTTACTATTTTATTTTGAATTATATTGACTGTTATGTAGGAAAACACAGCTTTCTGTACCAGCAAATGCCTCAGAAATATCAATGTGATGAATGACCAACCAGTTAATCTGGCCTTGGTGCTTTTGGTTGAATAGCGCAATGTGAGAACTCTCTGCTATTCTTCAAACAGCCCCATGGGATCCTTAACATTCATGTGGACGGGCAGATGGGGACCAATTCATCTTTTTGGTTCAAAGTCTCATCTGAAAGATGGTACCTCCAACAGTGCCGCATCCCCTCAGTACTGCAGCCGAGTGCCAGCCTAGATGAACTTTTAGTGTCTGAGAACGCATTTTATGAAGGAGCATACCTTTAAATACAATGGCATTCAGTGAAGAAAGACTTCCATTTCTATAGCGCCTTTCATGACCACCAGACGTCTCAAAGCGCTTTACAGCCAATGAAGTACTTTTTTGGAGCGTAGTCACTGTTGTAATGTAGGAAACGCTGCAGCCAATTTGCACACAGCAAGCTCCCACAAACAGCAATGTGATAAAGACCAGATAACCTGTTTAGTGGTGTTGAGTGAGGGATAAATATTGGCCAGGACATCAGGAATAGCTCCCCTGCTCTTCTTCGAAATAGTGCCATTGGATCTTTTACGTCCACCTGAGGGGGCAGATCGGGGCCTCGGTTTAACGTCTCATCCAAAAGACAGCACCTCCAACAGTACACCCTCAGTACTGCACTGGAGTGTCAGCGTAGATTTTTGTGTTCAAGTCTCTGGAGTGGGACTTGAACCACACAACCGTTTCTGACTCAGAGGCAAGGGTGCTACCGACTGAGCCACTCGCACCCTTCAGCACTTGGACTGTGCTGTAGACCGACTTAGTAAATCCGTAGAGTTTCCAATTCTAAGAATCTGTGACTGATAAAACAAACAAACTGTTTTACCAACTGTATTGTGTTATAAGCCTTTAGTCACCTGGCAGCAGACACAAATTTCAGAGGTTTTACCTCAGGGCTCTTTACCCACAGGAAAAGAAAGCTCCAACTCTGACTGCAGAGGATAATCTTCGCTCACGATAAAAATTCTCAGCTGTCACATTGCATTCCACACGCACAAATCGTGAGAGAAGTTGCTTGTATCAAGCTTCAAAAGTGAGGAAAATGCAGCATTAGAGATTTTAGCGCTATACGGATAATTGGACAACATAATTCTTCTCCCTGTGCCTTAGTTTGTACTTGCTGACCGTACTTTCTGTCCCCCAGATTAATCCCTCGAACAGCCACTCACTTTTAATAGAAACCATAGAAATTTACGGCATAGAAGGAGGCCATTCGGCCCATCGTGTCTGTGCCGGCCGAAAAAGAGCTCTCCAGCCTAATCCCACTTTCCAGCTCTTGGTCCATAGCCTTGTAGGTTACCGCACTTCAAGTGCATATCCAAGTACTTTTTTTAATGTGATGAGGGTCTCTGCCTCGACCACCCTTTCAGGCAGTGAGTTCCAGACCCCCACCACCCTCTGGGTGAAAAAGGTTCTCCTCAACTCCCCTCTAATCTTTCTACCAATTACTTTAAATCTATGCCCCCTGCTAAACGAAATAGGTGATTCCTATCCACTCTATCTAGGCCCCTCATAATTTTGTACACCTCAATTAAGTCTCCTCTCAGCCTCCTCTGTTCTTTTATTAGTCGTGGGAGGTGGGCGAGAGGAATGGAACGATTCAGCCCAGATGTTGTCTGTGCTCCCCCATCTCCGCTAACCTACCAGGAGATGAAGTTGAGCAATGCAGGAAGGGGGGGCCACCCGATCTGATGCTGCTGAGCTCACCCCGAGGGGAAACCCCACGTGAAATAATGCGTTGGCACGAAGATTTTAACTCCGGCCTACCAGCTGAGGAGCTGTGCTCTAACTGCTGGAGTGGCTGAGCCACCCTACTGTCTTCCTATCCGTCTTTCTGACCTTTGTAAACTTTAATTCCTCAAGGGAGCTGTTCGGTGCCATACAACTTGGTTCACCAGTGAGAATATGCGCGGGTCGCTCCATGGTTTGAAGTGAGCAGGTTTGTCTTTAAGGTTTATCTTTTTACTTTTGGCGTGCGGAGTGAAATTGCTCATCAATTTCAGCACAAATTCGGAGTGAGTACAAAACCGGATAGTGTAAAACAGCAGTATCATCATTCATTAACGTAAAAGGCTTGTTTGATTGGTGAGGCTGCATTGTCCTCATTCTTAGCTTGGTTCTGCTGCAGTGTCTTCCTCTCGTTCCCCCAGCGGGATGAATTTCACCACCTTCAGCTGAACCATTTTGGGGGTGGGATGGGAACACTGGGCAAAGAACTATTTCCCTGCCTCTCCCTCAAGTATGCCTTTAAGTCAGCGTTCCTGAGGGCTGTGGGGCTGTCCTGGCGAAAGACAGATACTATGGGGGGAATTTTGCCAGCCCTGGGGAGGCGGTTATGGAGGCAGGACTGCTGGGAAAATGGCAGAAACTGGGAGCGGGTACCGACCCCACTCCCAACCCGCCTCTGTGCCATCTTCCCGGGAGGCGGGTCCCCAACTCGCGCAGGGACCCGTCTCCTCGAGGCGGGAAGGGGATTAGAGCCACTTAACTGCCTGTTAACAGGTAGTTAAGAGGCTTATCCCCGTTTTACCCACACAACTGCAGGCTTCCTGACAGCTGCGAACCTCGCCAGGGTCAGCAAGGCGAGCAGAGGGTCTGCGGGGGTGAGAGCGATCGAAAAGTCCACTGTGGAGGTGAGTGATGGGTACAAGTGTGGAGATGTTAAGTATGAGAGGTGAGTGTAAAGTGTTAGAAAAATTTTACTTACCTTTGCTTCTTCCTGCAGGCTTTAACCCTTGGGGATCCGAAAGCTCCTCATCTCACCAGCAGAGATGACAGAATGGCTGCTGCATTCTCCGATGCAACAAACATCTGATTTCTGCTGAGGAAAGAGGTTTGGTGAGTCTTCAGCACAAGGGCTCACCTTAGAACAGAGATTGTCAGTGTTTGACAGCTTCTCAAAGTTGTCAAATGCTGACAATTCATCTGTCAAAACTTTTTGACAGATGAAACGTCATACGCTGATGTCCTCTGTCACCGGCTTTCTCTTAATTGGCCGGCTAAGCCCACAGGGCAGGCTTATCAAGGTCAATCAAGGGAAAAGAGCGTGGGTTGGCTGGACGTCGTTGGGGGTGGGACTGAAACCTGACAACCAGCAGTCCCGCCCCCAACACGGCCCCATTGACAAAATCCAGCCCTATGAATTTGGGGAGGGAAGGGGAGCTGTTGTTGATTAAAATCAAACTTTAATTTTGTCAACGTGGACTTAGTCTTCTCGCATTGTAGCTGTAATTGGGTTTTGTAACAAAAGCTGTGACATCTACTGTCGTCTAGTGGCTTATCTATAAGAAGACGTTGCAACTTGTAGGGGGTGGCATGTGGCCAGTCAGTTATGCCCCTGACTGCCTGTGAGTGGTTCGAATCGCTCCCACACCCCTGGGTTCTCGACACCAGACTTAGGTGCAGGCGGCGATACAGGAAAAACGGGTAGACAATTGGTTTGGTACAAGAAAACCGTGAACTTAATTAAAACGATGATAAAAATTACAAATACAGGAAACTTTGGTTTAACCGGAGGTTGTATGTCCGGAAAACTCGCTCTACCGGCAGAATTCACCCCCCGAAAACAGCGCCTGAGTAACCGGCAATGTTGCCGGTTCCGAGTCCGAGTCTCCAACGGTTGCCGAGTTCGTCAGTGGGGGTAGTTCTACAAACTGCCACTACTCGGCCTCTTGGCACCAGCGGAACTCGGAACACCGCAGAAACCCTGCATCAGGAGTCTCACCCTCCCACGCTGCCGGTAGCCTCTTCTGATCCGCCATTTTTTGGGGTTCCAGTACAGTACTGTGTGTCTCCAACGCTGTTGCAACTCATTGGACTACATTATGGAAATCCCAAAAGTTGATCCAACCAAAAGGAAGAGAGTGGTGTTAACTTTAAAGCAGAAAATTGATATATGCAAACGACTAGAAATGGGAGCGGAAGTGTATGCACATTATGAAAGAATTCAAAATCGGTTCATCAACAATGTATGACATCAAAGCACAGAAGGATAAGCTGCTCAAGTTTTATGCAAGCTCGGAGACATCTAAGAGTGTAGAGAAACGGCACACGCTTCGTAAGCCTAAGCTTGAAGAGCTGGATACCGTGCTTTATGAGTGGTTTGCTTTGAAGCGTTCAGAGGGTGTTCCGATTTCCGGACCCATGCTAATATCAAAAGCGAAGGATTTTTATGCAAAGATGGAGCTCACTGACAAGTGTGCTTTCTCTGATGGATGGCTATCGTGCTTCAAGGCACGGCATGGGATACGACGACTCGATGTTTGCGGGGAGAAGAAATCAGCTGATCACGACGCCGCAGAAGAATACTGCGATTATTTCAATCGGATTGTGCAGCAACATGATTTGTCGCCAGCACAGCTATACAATGCCGATGAAACGGGCTTATTTTGGAGGTGTTTGCCAGAATCAACACTTGCTGGGGCTAGTGAGGCTAATGCTTCAGGTTACAAGAAAAATAAGGATCGTGTAACTGTGCTAACATGTGCGAACGCTGCTGGATCACACCGGGTTAAACTTCTCGTCATTGGGAAGTATAAAAATCCCTGTGCATTTAAAAATGTGAGGCACTTACCTGTTGAGTACAAAGCTCAAGCAAATGCTTGGATGGATAAGGAAATCTTTTCAAATTGGTTCCATCATACTTTTGCTCCATCTGTGAGGGAACATTTCCGTAGAATAAGGAAACCTGAAGATAGCAAATGCATTTTATTGCTGGATAATTGTAGAGCCCATCCGCATGAATCCGAGTTGGTTTCTGGAAATATTTTCACCATTTATTTGCCACCAAATGTAACTTCTCTCATACAACCCATGGACCAGGGCGTTATCCAAAATCTCAAGTGTCATTACAAGAAAGACTTCCTATGTAGACTGATAAGCCAAGGTGACAATACAGGTATTCAGGCATTTCAGAAGGAATACAATCTTAAAGATGCCATCTTTAATGTTGCATGTTCCTGGAAATTGGTGAAAGGTCACACTTTGAGACAAGCCTGGTGTAAATTGTGGCCTTCTGTAATGTTTGCTGAAGGTTCTTCTTCAGAGGAGGAATTTCGTGGGTTCAATGTTCGTCCGCGGAAGACTGCAGTAATGGAAATGGCTGGCATGGTGAAAGATGTAGGCCCAGCAAACCCTCTACATCACCTCAGTGAAAGTGATATTGAGCAGTGGGTTGATGCCGAGAGAGAAGTTGCTGTTGTGCATTTGCTAAGTGATGATGAAATAATGGAGAATGTTTTGAATCCAAGGAAAGAAAAGGAAAGTGTGATGGAAAATGAAGACGATGAGATTTTTGAAGTGAACAAGATTTCTTGGGCTAAAGCTGCAGCAGATCTTGCTTCATTCATCAAATTTGCTGAAAGCCGTCCTTGCTATTCTGCCCAAGAAGTTATGCAGCTCCATATTCTGCAGTCTACCTTTCTGCAAAGAAGGCAAGAGTCCACTAAGCAAGCAGACATCCGGGACATGTTTAAGAAAGCTTCCAAAAGAGTTGGAGCAGTGGAAGTGCCTGAAGAATCTGTTGAAGTGCATGATCCTGATGAACCAGTTGGCTTGGAATAAGTGTACAGTCAACCACCGTACAGTACTTTATACTGTACTGTACAGTCGTTTAAGTTTTGGTGCACTGCACAGTCGTTTATAAGTTTTGTTTTACTGTTAAGTTATTAAAGAGTTATGGATTACCATCAACTGGCAGTACTGTACTTAATCAAGCATCTTTCACCATCCATTTAACACAACATTCTGTAGGTGAGTACCCAATTACTGTATATTGCACATTTCTTGATTTTTAAATTTCTCTTAGTTAAAAACAGCCTGGGTAGATAATCCGCTCACCACTCCGGAACTTTTGATAGATCGGCATCACGCCGGTCCCGTCGGTGCCGGATATCAGAACTTTTCCTGTACTGAGAAAATCACTATGTAGTTACAGGCTTATCAAAAGAAAATATACTTAAATGGGAATGGGGAACACACGGCACATCGAGGGGAAAAAAACTACATTAACAATCCCCTTATCCTTATCCCACCCCTATACCTAACTAGATTAAGCTAAGAGGGGCCAGGAATTCATGCTCACCGAGTCAAAATCTGCTGAGTTAAAATGGCTGTGGGGTTTGGGGTTCGCTCTTTGTGCTCTCTGGGGCCTGCCGTCGTCACGTGGTCTCAGGGCGCTGCAAGGGCGTCGTTCAGGTAAAGTACCCCGAGAGTAAAGTCTTTGCTTGGGTACTTTCCCTTGCGGGGATGATGGTTCCTCTTCTTCGGGTGGCGGCTGTTGAAGTTTGCATGAAGATAGTCGCAGGTTAGCTGCATTGAAGGCCCGATTATTCGAAGCGTTCTTCAATCTTCTTCCGATTCGTCTTGTCTCATCTCATCTCATCTCATCTCGTCTCGTCTCGTCCCGCCTCATCTGGTTTGGTTTGCCCATGTTTGCCTGGTGCGATACCGGGCGTCCCTGATGGATTTTGGGGAAGACACGAGCAGTGGCCAGGCGGCAAGTGCGGGAGGAAGAGAGCAAGAGCCAAGAGCAAGAGAACAAGAGAACGTTGGTTACCGATGGGCCTACAATTATACTCCTTCTGATGACCCTTATCTGCGCGCCAAATCAGGTCAGTCTATTGTCCAATTTTTGGCGGGCTGCTTTAAATGATTATACCAATCTAAGTTAACTGGCTTTAGATGACCGTTTATCGCACCCGATGGCCCCGATGTCCGGGTTGTATTGTCATTAATGCCTTTTAATCGGCCTGTCCAGCCTTGGTGGCTCCCTTGAGCTGTTTCCGATTATTTATGTGGACAAACTAATGGCCTCATGTTTAGGCCTAACTGGGCTTGACCTGTTTCGATCTGATGCAATGCATATTCAGTGTTTGACTAGCTGTCTGGCTTTTCAAACACAAAGTCCTTTTCACAGAAATGCATTTTAAGTTTCGATTTCCCAAAACTGCCTGTTCTGTGCTGCAGAGTCCAAGCTTGTAAAATCTTACAGGCTTTTGGCCACGAGGTGCAGACGCCATCTTTTGGGTACCCCTTTTAAATTGTCCATACAGGGTCCCTTTTATTAATAACCTTGGGGCAATGTGGGAATTTTGCGAATCTTAGAAACTATTAATCGTTAAGGGCCCAGTCTCTCACCTGTGCCTCATCGGCAGTAAAGCCCATGATGCTAAGGAGCACTTTTATGTTGTCGTCCCATCTTGTGTCGGTCATGTGGCCTCTTCCATGTTGGTGGTGAATGTTCTGGCAGGGTCAGGCTTGGGGCAACACACGAGGCGTCCCAATGAGAAGAGTTGGTAACTATCAACCAACTGGGACAGCCTCCCCCTTGTTAACGGGATGTACACATGGGAAATGCACACTGGGATTTACCACTCGCGTCTAGAGTTTCATATATGTAAATTAGCTCACTTCAAGCTATCGTACATAAGCCAGTCAGAAAGATATTGATTGTTAACCCAGCCAAGACACTGGGTCAAGTGCAGCTGCACTTTTACTTGGCAGAAACATCAAAGACTTAGTCGCGCATAACAATGTGCTAACTAACACTATTTAACTCCATCTGTATTAAACTAATTTGTAGCATTGCAAGGTTAAGTACTGGTGATTACTGTAAAATTAAATGAATAGAAATTATCATAAGCACAACAATAATTTAAGTGCATCACAGTATCTCCTCTGCCTTCATAAATGGGTTTCACTTAGTAACAGCATAACAAAGTTACACTGGACTGTAGTGTATGTACCTTTAAGAGAGAACTACTTTTACAGCTCCTGGACAATGTCCAAGATCACAGCACAGATTTAGCAAGGTTCGGTCTAAAGATTGTTGACAATGTATGATGGGTAGGTGTCTACAGCTAAGACTGTCCCTTAAAGAAGCAAGTGTTAAATCATACAACCTCTCTCACTGAGTAACAGGCTGCTGTGGTGTCAGGACAGTTCTGCCTTTTCTGAAATGACCTGACTTCACCTCTTGGGATGCCTGAAGTGAATCATCATCAATAGTTGCTGTCTTCCTTCTTTGGCTAGCGTCCTTCTTTACACCTCTTCCTAGCGTCAGCTAATCTAGCATGTGTAATGATATCAGCAAATAGTGATGTTATTTGCCTGTTCAATTATGATGCCTTAATAGCATGATTGCAGGTATTGATTGCTTGTGCCTGACCAGCAGAGGTCATGTGACCAGACAAGAAGGCTGACAAGCTTTTACTTTCAGTTGGATTCCAGATGCATCACAGCATAGTGTGTTCTGTAAAGGCTGTTAAAAAGAGTTGAATAGACTTTAGATTAAAACAACTTTCTCTTTCATAAATGAGTCGTTATTGAACCCACAAAGAAATCAATACATGATGTCAGAAGTGGCCGAAAGAGAAAAAATCTGAAGTTAGCAACTCGATGGGACAGTGAAAGGAGTTGTGGCAAGTAAGCAAAATCAGCTCTCCACATATTAGCAAGCCAAAAGAGAACATCGTTGCTTACCATTAGAGAATAGCTAACGAAGTGAAAACATGGGAGGTTTACACCCACCGGCGTTTCTTCAGTTGTCAGGTAATGTGGCTGAAAATTGGAGAATGTTCAAACAACGTTTAGAGTTGTATTTAGCGGCAATCGGAGCTGACGAGAAAAGTGATAAACAGAAATCGTCCGTGTTCTTACATGTCGTGGGTGATGAAGCGCTCGAGGTGTATAATAACTTCACATTTGATGTTGATGGAGACAAAATGAAGCTAGATAAAATAATGGAACAGTTTGAGGCCTACTGCATACCTAAATGCAACGTGACCTTTGAGAGGCACAAATTTTTCACGTGTACAGAAAATCGGCGAGACTATTGATCAGTATGTGACTGAACTGAGAAACCGAAGCAAATCGTGTGAATTTGGGGGACTCACAGACTCGCTGATAAAAGACAGACTGGTGTGTGGTATTCCAGATAATGGTCTAAGGGAAAGACTGCTATGAGAGCAAGATCTAGACCTGGGAAAAGCCATAGCACTGTGTAGGGCTACAGAGACTGTGAAGTTGCAGGCAAAGGAGCTGTTCAGTGACAGTAGCTGCAACGTGGATGCAGTGAGAAAGAACGGATACAAACCGTTTAACAAAGAGAGCGCCAATGTGAAAAAAGAGGCGTGGCCAGCAAATGAAAATGAAAGGGACAATCGGAAGTCATGTAGTCGATGCGGTACACAGCATCCACCAAGAAAGTGTCCAGCATATGGTAAAACATGCAATAGATGCAACAAAAACAACCATTATGCCCGTTGCTGTAAGAACCAAGCGCAACAAAGCAAGGTCCATACAGTAGATGAAAGCGAGATAGAGGAATTAAATGTAGATGTTGCGTCTGAAAACAAAAAAGAAGAAAGAGACTGGATGTTGACACTAAAAGTGAATGACATACACATTCCATTTAAATTGGATACTGGAGCACAAGTTAATGTGATATCAGAGACTGATTTTAAGAGAATTAGACCCAGACCAAAGTTACATGGAATACAAGTGAAAGTGACCGGATACTCAGGTACTGATATACCAGTGAAAGGAAAATGCATTGTCAAAGTAACACACAAGGACAGAGAGCACACGTTAGCATTAATCGTGGTGCCAAAGGATGTGCAAGCCATACTAGGTTTAAAAGCCTGTGAGAGACTGAACCTGGTAAAGAGAGTCCTCGTTGTGGAAAGCGAAGGAGAGACAGTCTATGATGAACTGAATGTTACGTACACACCGGGTAAGCTGATGTATACAGCAGACACGTTGTCCAGAGCTGTTGACCCAGGAGAGCCCGCAAACACAGTGAAAAGACTGAAGTACAAGGCAAAAGACAGTGGAACTGACTTCTACCAGAGCATGCTTGTATACCGCACAACGCCGCTCGAGTGTGGTATGTCACTAGCCCAACTTCTGATGGGACGTCGGCTAAGGTCAAACCTACCCATCCCGGAGAACCTCCTGAAAACAAAAGAGGGGGAGAAAGTGAGGAAGTTCAAAGAACAACAGAAAGAAAAGCAAAAGTACTATTATGACAGAGGAACACAAAACCTACCTGAACTCCACACTGGTGACCAAGTAAGGTTCAAAGACAAAACAAACACATGGACTCAGAAGGGAACTGTCCTGAGTGAAGTTCAACCAAGATCATACACCATTCAGACAGATGAGGGTGCTGTTCTGAGAAGAAATCGTCGAAATCTTCTCATGGAACCAGCCACAGCAGGTCAAGAGACTGATACTGTTGAACAACCTGATCACACAGCTGAGAACACATCATCTGAGGCAACAACTCAGATTCAAGGACAATCAATCAGAAAATCCTCAAGACACATGAAGCCTCCTGAGAGACTCATTGAGCAAATTTAAGGACTATTGTTATAGAAGGAAGTAATGTTATCTTATTCTTTCTTCAAGTTCTAGTGTATTGACATATTTCATGTGAACACACAAAGCAAGGGTAAAAAACCTTGATCATGATAATGATAATGTAAGTTCATTAAGTGTTACAGTTAAAATGCAGATTAATACAAAGAAAACATGTTGTTAGTTAAAAGTAAAATACATTTGTTTCAAGAAAGGGAGATGTAATGATATCAGCAAATAGTGATGTTATTTGCCTGTTCGATTATGATGCCTTAATAGCATGATTGCAGGTATTGATTGCTTGTGCCTGACCAGCAGAGGTCATGTGACCAGACAAGCAGGCTAAGAGTTTTTAGTTTCACTTTAGCTGCAGCTCAAGCATGGTGTGTCCTGAAAAGCTGTATGAATTCTTGAACAAACCTTAGATTAAAAGTTATTCTCTTTTATATAAATGTCTCATCATTGTACCCACAAATAAATCAATACAGCATGTACTATATGTTCCCTATTGGCTGTGATACTGTGTTTTGTCTGTGTCTAGAACTTAGGCTATCAGATTAACTCAAACACAAAAGCAAAATACTGCAGATGCTGGAAATCTGAAATAAAAACAGAAGAGTCATCGACCTGAAATGTTGGGCGGAATCTTACCTGGAAGGCTGAGTTCGAGGCGGGACTGCTGGTTTTCGGGTTCCAGTCCCGCCCCCAGCGACGTCTGACGAGCTGACAGTATTTTCCCCTGATTGGTATTGTTAACCCCGCCCTGTGGGCTTGCTGGCCAATTAAAGGAAAGCTGGTGTCAGATGACGTCAGTTGATGATGCTTCATTTGCTGGTTTTCTTAAAGGCATATGCACCACACTTGTTTGACAGATGATTTGACCGTGTTTGACAGCATTGAGGTGCTGTCAGACACTGACAATCACTGTCCAAAGGTGAGCCCTTGCACCCAGACTGTCCAACTACTCTCTCCTTTAGGATAAAACAGATGGCAGCTGCAGCTGAGAATGCAGAAGCCATCTGTCACTTCTCCCGATGAGATGAACCGACACAAACACTTCACAGCTTGTCACCTGCAGAAACATCTAACCACATTAAAAATTACTTTCATAACTTTTCCTTACCTCTCATACTCACCAGTGTCCTACTGAACCCTTTAAACCACTTCAGCAGCTGTCATCTATACACAAAAACTACAGTAGACCCACATCACACCTCACTTACCCTGGCAGGGTTTCCCGACGTCGAGAAGCCCGCAGCAGCAGTCGAAAAATTGGAAAAACCTCTTAACTACCTGTTAACAGGCAGTTAAGTGGCTGTAATCCTCTTCCCGCCTCTAGGAGTCGGGTCCCTGTGCAAATCAGTGACCTGACTCCCGGGAAGATTGGTTGGAGGTGGGTTGGGAGTGGATTTGGGACCCGCTCCCATTTTTGGGGCTTTTCCCAGCAGTCCCGCCTCCGCACCTGCCTCATCAGGGCTGGTAAAATCCAGCCCGTTAACACTGTGGCCTAGAAATTGGCCTGAGGTGCCCAAGCGGCGCAAAGTTCGCCTGGGCGCTGGAATTTGCGCCGCGTTCGCCGCATTAGCGATCGCCGCAAATTCAGTTGAAGTGCCCCTAGAGGGAGATGGGGCGCGGCTCGAGGCACTCCGTGTCCCTCTTAGGACGCTGAAAGTGAATTTCGCTGCGCTACGTGCCGCAGCGCCACACGCTGCGGCACGGCACGCTGCGGTACTGCAGGCCTTCCTCCCACTGTTAAGGGGGAGGGGCCTGCAGCAGCGCGAGCCCCGATCGCGAGTGCCGGCAAAAGAGCCCGGCACCAAGGAGAAGGGCCGGGCTCTTGGGAAACAGCCGGCAATGCCGCAGGGGGGGGGACCAGGGGGCCGGGGATGGAGGTGCTGGCAGGCGGCCGCCAAAAAAGCGGCCGCCCCGCACCTCCACCTTAACTTGCGCCTCTGCCGGCGCAGCAAGGCCCCGTGAACCGGGCGCGGGTAGCGAATGGCGCTACAGCGGCGTTCGCTACCAAATATCGCGATCAGGGCGCGAATGGGGCGCTGCGCACACCGATGACGTCATCGGTGGCGGCGCAACGCAAAAGGCTAACGCCACCATTAGCGCCCCTGCTGAATATCGCGGGAGGTGCAGCCAGTGGCGCTACAGCCACTGACTGCCTCTTTAGGCGCTAACAGGTGGTGCTACTCACCCAATTTCTCCCCCTGTTTCTCTCTCTGCAGATGCTGCCTGACCTGCTGAGTATTTCCAGCATTTGCTGTTTTCTATCAAATTAACTGTTGTGGTACTTTGTCTCCACTTCTATTTTGATCTAAGACAACTTGGCCTAGAAATTCAGTATAGCCACTTTTGGGGCGGAAAAGTCGGGTGGCCGGTAAAGTTTGCGCCCGGCGCAAAGTCGAGGCCACTTCGCCGATATTCAGTAGCTTCGCCCTAAGAGTTTGCTCGAGCGCTAAAACTGGCGTTACACAACTATCTTTAGGCGCAAAGCCGGCGGTGCTGAGCTAAACCGCCGAGGCCGGGCGCAGCGCAGGTGCGGTCATTTCTTGATTGACAGCAGACACCCTGGCGCCGGCCAGCTCTTAAAGGGGGAAGGGTCGAGTTCGTCTGCTGCCACGCCCTGGACACTGCAGCCCTCCAGCTAGGCCTAAACACTGCTGCTGAACAGAAATAGCGCCAGGAAAGATGCAGAAGGCCCGTGAACGAGCGCAGCGCTTCACTGGCCATGATTTGAGGGTGCTGGTTAGGGCTTTGGAGAGGAGACGCAAACACCTGTTCCCGGACAGTGGGAAGAAGCCTGCCACCAGCGTCTACAGGAAAGCCTGGAGGGAGGTCGCCCACAGGGTCACATCCAACAGCGAGGTCCCCAGGACTGGTGTCCAATGCTGGAAAAAGTTCAATGACCTCACAAGGATTGTCAGGGTGAGTCCCCTTTCCAGTGTCCTCCTCATCCTTGCATGTGCACCTCACATTATGGGCAAAGGGACCTAAAAGCCCTAATGGCCAGCCCTCATCCAGCAGCTATGGGACTAGCATGAACATCAATTGCACATTCTGCACTTTACACACTGGCCAAGCTATTCGACCATGGGAGGCAGTGCACACAAGATCAGGGCACCACACTGGCCAAGCTATTCGACCATGGGAGGCAGTGCACACAAGATCAGGGCACCACACTGGCCAAGCTATTCGACCATGGGAGGCAGTGCACACAAGATCTGGGCACCACACTGTACTTAGAGGCCGTCCTTTCTCTTGCAGGCCAAGTTGGCACACAATCAGAAGAGCCGGACTGTGACCGGGGGAGGCGGTCCCCAGATCCAGCAGCTCAGTGACCTTGAAGAGCGCGTGGGTAGCCTCATGGGTGCCCGGGTGATTGGCCCCGTTGCATCTGGAGATGCCGACCCTGTTCTGGGCACCAATGGTAAGGACATCACCTTTTGGACCTCTCTCGTCCCACTTGCGCTTCAGATCTACATCCTTTGCCACTGTCCGACCAATGCGCTGAATGCCACCACTCATGCCTCCCTCGCTGATGCCCTCTCCTCACTCTAAAGCTACTCTTGTGCCTTCCTGCTTTCAGATGGTGAGGAGGAGGTCCCTGAAGCTGCCAGTGACAGCCCCTCGGAAGAGGAGGAGGAGGAGGAGGAAGAGGAAGAGGAAGGCGGCCCATCAGGGGAACCCTCAGCCGCGCCAGGGGATGCCAATGGAGGGGACACGTCTTCCCTGGAGGACAGCCAGGGGGAAGTGTCGCAGGGGAGTGTAGCTCCTGTGCCCAGTGGCGTGCGGCAACGCGGGAAGAGTCGGCCAGCTCGGCGGCCTTCTCCCCAGAGGGAGAGTCCGGCCTCCAGTCCGGAGACGGTCCTCGCCAAGGAGGTGCGCCTCCTCGATCAAATGTCCGTGGACTCGGATCGCCGGCACACCGAGTTCATGGGGGTTGTGGCACGGTTGCCTGAGGCCATCGAGTCCCTGGCTCATAGTGTGGCCGATTTCGGCGCCTCACAGGCCAGGAGTTTCGAGCAATTCGAAGCAGCACAGGCCGCGAGTCAGGCCAAATTCAGGGCAGAACAGTCCGCGAGTCGGGCAGAATTCGGGGCAGAACAGTCCGCGAGTTGGGCAGAATTCGGGGCAGAACAGTCCGCGAGTCGGTCCGATTTCGGGGCAGAACAGTCCGCGAGTCGCCAGGTGATCAGTGGTGCCGTGCAGTCACTGGCTGGTCTGACGCGGGCACAGACCAGGGCAGTACGGGCACTCACTGCTGCCACACTTGCTGTGTCAGCCAGGCATCGCCAGGGCACCCGCCGCGCTGCAGCAGCACAGCGGTCTGTCCTTCAGCAGATTGCTGCGCATGCTGCAGTGCTGGCCCGGGCGAGTGCCAGTGTCTCAGGCGGCAGCGAGCACCTGCCATCAGCCAGCTTGCCCCCATTCCTGCAGCTGCCACTGCCACTCACCCAGTGGAGCTGCGACGAGCTGCTGGAGAGACTGCTGCTGCCCAGCCACAGCTGCAGCAGTCACCAGCCGGCCCCTCGAGGGCCAGAGCTCGTCTAGGCCGACCCACAAGGGCATCTGCCGTCACGCCATGTGCCCCTCAGGAGCCTTCCCCCAGCCTTGCAGCAGCCACTGGGCACACTTTGAGGAGGAGCAGCAGGGCAGCCAGGGGCCGCAAAAGGCTGGTCAAGGAATCGCCCTCGCGGGCCACAAAGTAGAGGGTGTGGGCAAATGTGTTTTTATATGGGGATGGTTGTTTTGTTTATGGGGATGGTTGTTTTTGTAAGGCCGAGGATGAAGGCCATTTTTGTGGAAATGTTTTGTTATTCCTCCCCAGGTTGTGGGAGTGAATCATGTGTGTGACTGTTTTTTGGGGGTGTTGTCTGTTTTTGGGTTTCATGTGGGAAGGGCCCTGAGTTTGTTCAATAAAGCATTTTATTTATTCAGCTTGTCCATGTTTGATGTTTGAAGTGGTTGTTGCCTTAACCGGCTGAGGGCTTGCGGAGCAGCTGCATTCAGGTCCCTTCATTGCCACAAGCCATTCCCTGACAGGGGGCCTAGAAGTGACGTTCAATAAGCCGCCGACGGGCGGCCCTTGGACCTTGTGCCTCCCTCCTGGGCTGGTACTCCTCCTCCTCCTCCTCCTCATGCTCCTCCTGCTCCTCCTCCTGAGGTGGTGCTCCAGCGTGAGATGGCAGTGCCCGAGTCCTGCGGATAGCCAGGTTGTGCAGCATGCAGCAGACGACCACGACCTGGGAGACTCTCTCCGGCGAATACTGCAGAGATCCTCCAGAACGATCCAGGCAGCGGAACCATTGCTTGAGGATGCCAATCGTTTGTTCTATGATGTTCCTAGTGGCTTGATGGCTTTCGTTGTATGCCTCCTCAGCAGGGGTCCTGGGCGCGCGGAGCGGGGTCATGAGCCAGGTACACAAAGGATAGCCTTTGTCCCCGATAAGCCATCCTCTTGGGGGAGGCTGTGCCTGGAACATGTCAGCCACAGTAGTCTGTCGCAGGATAAATGCATCGTGGCTGCTGCCTGGAAAGCGGGCATTGACAACTGGGATGCGCTGCCTGTGGTCACACACCAGCTGTACATTGAGGGAATGGTAGCCCTTCCGGTTGCGGTAATCCTCGGCATTGTCGATAGGTGCCCGCAAAGCCACATGCGTGCAGTCAATGGCGCCCTGCACCATGGGGAAGCCCGCTGTTCTCGCAAATCCCACTGCACGCTGCTGCTGCTTCTCCAGGGTCATGGGGAAGGAGATGAATTGGTGTCTCCTTCTGAAAAGGGCATTGGTCACCTGGCGGATGCAGCAATGCACGGCGAACTGGGATATGTTAGCAATGTCCCCAACAGCGGCTTGGAAGGAGCCGCTTGCATAGAAGTTCAGAGCCACCGTGACCTTCACTTCCACCGACAGAGACGTCCTGCACCTCAGCTGTGGACGCAGATCTCTGTGAAGCAGCTGGCAGATCTCTGCAACCACCTCCCTTCTGAAGCGCAGCCTCCTAACACACTGTGCGGCAGGCATGGTGAGATAGGACACCTGCTGGCGGTATTTCCTGAGTGGGTAAGGCCTAGGTTGCCGACGCCTGTTGCCCCCTCTGCGTCTAGCCAGGGCTGCCCCTCTCACACAGCGTCTGCGAGCCCTTCGCACATAATGCTGAAACTGAGGGTTGGCACCCCATGCAGCCCCCATAATATACTGGCAAACAATGACCTCACAATGAAGGCGAATTGCCAAGCTCTGGCCTGAAGCCAAAAATACCTCTCCTATGTTGGGCCAAAGCAGTAAGCTCTCTTCCTTGGTCTCTGTCCATAAATCCGTTGCACAAGAGTGATTGCTGCAAAATGGCTGGCCTTTATAGTTCAGGGTAAGTGCCCTTTAATTTGCGCTCCCCGCGGCCCGCATGGCCTCTGCTGCGTTCCAGTTCACAGTTCTTAGGAGCGCCACGCCCACATTGGGCGGGCGCGACTGAAGTTCCGGATTGGGGCGCACAAAGGGCGTTGCACGAGGAAATGACGTCATAATCTGCGCGCGCAGCTGAGCGCGCGCAAACACTTTGCGCCGGCGCTAAATGTCTACTGAAGTTGGGCGTAGGCGCAGATCGCGCTGTGCCCGGCCACTAAGTGCCAAGCACTCGAGATCTACTCCTCCTAAGGCGCTAACGGCTGGCGCACGCAACTGAATTTCTAGGCCCTTAACTTTACTTAAACCTTCCAACTTAAGCACGCTCTCAACTTTTGAAGATTGGCTGCAGCCTCCTTCAAAACCTTTCTAAAACCTTCCAAGGGCTTGTGAAAATCTTTTGATTTAGGTGAATTAAGTCAGACCTCAACTATCTTAAAGTCGCACAAAGGAAACCAAATTTCAAGTAGACTGACTGTCGCATTTTGGGATTTTTTTTTTATATCACTTTTCCGGAGAAAAGAATTGCAAAGAAAAGTGCATTGTTTTTTTCAAAACAAAGTGTATTCACACAAGTTTTTAAAAAGTTACTGAGATGAAAAGTGATTAAAATGCTAATGAGCTAAGCTGTAAAGTTGTTTCCCTAAAATATTGTGAATAATAAGCAGATCATTACAACTAAAGAGGTAAGGAATAATAGAAAAATAATAGAAAAAGCAGACAAAAATGCAAAACTTAGCACAGCTCCTGGCAACTGGGAGAGATACAAAGAACAACAAAAGGTCACAAAACATATAGTAAGAGCTATAAAAAGGGAGTACGAAAAGAAATTTGCAAGGGCAATCAAAATCAACACAACATTTTATAACAATTATACTAGAAAAAAGAGGATGGTCAGGAGCAATGTGGGCCTCTTGAAAAGTGATAATGGTGATATTGTAAATGAAAATAAGGAAAGGGCGGGCATGTTGAATAATTATTTTGCATCAGTATTTTCAGTAGAAGAAGAGGATAGCATGCCAGAAATCCCAAGGAAACTAATATTGAATCAGGGACGGAGACTCATCAAGATTAATGTAAGCAAAATAACAGTAATGAAGAAAATAATGGCACTAAAGAGTGACAAATCCCCAGGACCAGATGGTTTCCATCCCAGGGTTTTAAAGGAAGTAGCTGAGAACATTGCAGATGCCCGAACTATAATCTTCCAACGTTCTCTTGATTCAGGAACCGTTCCTTTAAATTGGGAAATTGCGCCTGTCACTCCGCTATTTAAGAAAAGTAAGGGAGGAAACCAAGGAATTATAGACCAGTTAGCCTAACATCTGTTGTCGGAAAATTACTAGAGTCCATAATTAAGGACAGGGTGACTGAACACCTCGAAAATATTCAGCTGATCAGAGAGAGCCAGCATGGATTTGTAAAGGATTAGTCACAAACCTGATTGAATTTTTTGAAGAGGCGATTAAAGTAGTCGACAGGGGAATGTCTATGGATGTTATTTTTTAGCTAAAGTTGAAGCTCATGGAATTGAAAGAAATTATTGACCTGGTTAGGAAATTGGCTGAGTGGCAGGAGACAGAGATTAGGGATAAGGGGCAGGTACTCTAATTGGCAGGATGTGGCTAGTGGTGTCCCGCAGGGATCTGTGTTGGGGCCTCAACTATTCACCGTATTTATTAATGACTTAGATGATGGGATAGAAAGCCACATATCCAAGTTTGCCGATGACACAAAGATAGGTGGCATTGTAAGCAGTGTAGATGGAAGCATAAAATTACAAAGAGATATTAATAGATTAAGCGAATGGGCAAAACTGTGGCAAATGGATTTCAATGTAGGCAAATGTGAGGTCATCCACTTTGGACCTAATCAGGATAGAACAGGGTACTTTCTAAATGGTGAAAGGCTAAAAACTCTGGAGGTCCAAAAGATTTGGGGGTCCGTGTACATATATCATTAAATTGTCATGGACAGGTACAGGAAATAATCAAAAAAGCTAATGGAATGGGCTTTATATCGAGAGGACTAGAATACAAGGGGGTAGAAGTTATGCTACAGCAATACAAAGACCTGGTTAGACCACACCTGGAGTTCTGTGAGCAGTTCTGGGCACCACACCTTAGGAAGGATATATTGGTCTTGGCGGGATTGCAGCCTACGCTTACCAGAATGATACCCAGACTCCAAGGGTTAAGTTACGAGGAGAGATTACACAAACTTGGGTTGTATTCCCTGGAATTTAGAAGGTTAAGGGGTTATTTTATCAAAATTTTCAAGATATTAAGGGGAACAGATAGGGTAGATAGAGAGAAACTATTTCCGCTGGTTGGGGAGTCTAGGACTAGGGGGCATAGTCTAAAAATTAGAGCCAGACCTTTCAGGAGTGAAATTAGGAAACACTTCTACACACAAAGGGTAGTAGAAGTTTGGAACTCTCTTCCACAAACGGCAATTGATGCTAGATCGATTGTTAATTTTAAATCTGAGAGAGATAGATTTTTGTTAACCAAAGGTATTAAGGGATATGGGAAAAAGAAGTTAGGTCACAGATCAGCCATGAACTCATTGAACTGCGGGACAGGCTCAAGGGGTTCAATGGCTTTCTCCTGTTCCTATGTTCCTGTTTCAGTAATAAATAAACACCTCACAAAACATTGTGTTGAGAGATCTCTGGTCCCGGACATGACATTTATTATTTTGTATTATTTCACGAATACATGTTATACTGATTGAATTAAGTGAGTTCAATCATAACTGTTGCTCTGTATGTTCCATTGCTGTCTGTGAAATAAAGTAGCATAACGATTTGGATCTGGCCTCTTCTTGTTAATTGTGCCTTCGGTCTACCTTCATAAGGAAGCACATGTGAGGGCATGTGGGAAAGATATATGTCAAGGGGGACATACTCTTACATCTCTGGAGTAAAGCTGTCATACAAGTAGATCATGGGAAATGTTAATCAACTCCAGTACACAAGGGGTATGAGACCTGCTTACAGGAGCGACTAACACTACTGAAGCTGAAAAATTATCAATGGGATATCTGCGCTCCTCTAATTCTGGCCTCTTTAGCATCCCTGATTATAATCGCTCAATCATTGGTGGCCGTGCCTTCTGATGCCGAGGCCCTAAGCTCTGGAATTCCCTGCCTAAACCTCTCCGCCTCACTACCCCTCTTTCCTCCTTTAAGACATTCCTACCTCTTTGACCAAGCTTTTGGTCACCTGCCCTAATTTCTCCTTATGTGGCTTGGTGTCAAATTTTTTGTCTTATAATACTCCTTGACAGTGCCTTGGGACGTTTTACTACATTAAAGGCGCTATATAAATACAAGTTGTTGTTTTTATGGGAGACCCAAATAAGTAATAATGACCAATCAAGATAACCAATTCAAACATATGGGTCACTTTCAATAGTATCATTAAACCAAGAGTGTGGTTTGAACAGAGTGCTGGAGTTGGGTGAGTGAGGGAGCCTTAACTGTTTTCCAGAAATCAAACTTTTGTTTGTTTCACATTTACTGTTACTGTTTAAAATCTAAATTTCCCAGTCTTAAGCAGGGATAAACAGGGATATACAAGGCCTACAATTCAGAGCCTTTGAAGGCAGTTTATTAGGAAATCTAGATTAAACTGTTTTTCCTCTAGCAGGGCTCAGCCAGCTCCTTTGTTTCAGGGCCTATAAAAACAGGCTTCACAGTGCGATTTGCACTGAATGCGGTTTTCACAGAGTGCTGGAATTGGGTGAGTGAGGGAGTTCAGTGAGGCATGGAAAGAGGAGCTCCCTTGCTTCGCCTTTGCTTTTCCTAACTTTTCACCCTGTAGGAATTGGTTCTTACTTTACACCAAGGAAAGAGTCTGAGAGCGGGAGCAGTCAAACAACAACAACAACAACTGCAAAACCGCTAAAGTGCTGTCACAACCAGGGAAGGAGCTGATTGGTAAGTAGAACCTGGTGAGTATTTATACAGTCCAGTCGTTAAAGTAAAAGTAAGGTCTCTAGTTTAGAGTAAGTAGGGTATAAAATGAAGTAAGGTCCCTAGTGTATTTAACATTCTTTAATTTAGAGGAAGTAAAGGGAGTAAATTAAGGGTAGGACATGGCAGGGCAGCTCGGCAGCGTGCAGTGCTCCTCCTGTGCTACGTAGGAAGTCAAGGACACTTTCAGTGTCCAGGGCGAACACGTGTGCAGGAAGTGCCTCCAGCTGCAGTTACTCAAAATCCACATTTCGGATCTGGAGCTGCGACTGGAGTTACTGTGGAGCATCCGTGAGGCTGAGATCTATGTAGATAGCATGTTTAATGAGGTGGTCACACCACAGGTAAAGAGTGCACAGGTAGAAAGGGAATGGGTGACCGCCAGACAGAGTAAAAGAACTAGGAAGGTAGTGCAGGAGTCCCCTGGGTCCATATCCCTCTCCAACAGATTTTCTGTTTTGGATACTGATGGGGGAGATGGTTTCTCAGGGGAATGCAGCAAGAGCCAAGTCTGTGGCACTACGAGTGGCTCAGCTGCACAGGAGGGGAGGAAAAAGAGTGGGAGAGCAATAGTGATAGGGGATTCTATCGTAAGGGGAACAGATAGACGTTTCTGTGGCTGCAGACCTGACTCCAGGATGGTATGTTGCTTCCCTGGTGCCAGGGTCAAGGATGTCACTGAGTGGCTGCAGGACATTCTGAAGGGGGAGCGTGAACAGCCAGAGGTCGTGGTCCATATCGGTACCAATGAAATAGGTAGAAAGAGGGACGAGGTCCTGCAAGCAGAATATAGGGAGTTAGGAAATAAATTAAAAAGCAGGACCTCAAAAGGTAGTAATCTCAGGATTACTCCTAGTGCCATGTGCTAGTGAGAGCAGAAATAGAATAGACCAGATGAATGCGTGGCTGTCGAGATGGTGTAGGATGGAGGGATTTAAGTTCCTGAGGCATTGGGACCGATTCTGGGGAAGGTGGGACCTGTACAAGCTGGACGGGTTACAGCTCGGCAGAACCAGGACCAATATCTTCGCAGGGGGGTTTGCTAGTGCTGTTGGGAAGGATTTAAATTAGTTTGTCAGGGGGCTGGGAACCTAAGTGTGGGCCCAGAATGGAGAGAAGTGCAAGTTAGAAAAGTAGTCAGCAAAACTAGTAGGGAGCAGAAACAAAGGCCAACAGTAAAGAGGGTTAAAGTGCAGAAAAATATTAAACAGGCAAAGTTGAAGGCACTTTAGCTAAATGCACATAGCATTCGCAACAAGGTTGATGAATTAATGGCACTAATAGAAGTAAATGGGTATGATGTAATTGCCATTATAGAGACATGGTTGCAGGGTAACCAAAGCTGGGAACTGAATGTTCCAGTGTACTCAACATTTAGGAAGGACAGACAAAAAGGAAAAGGAGGCGGTGTAGTGCTGTTAATAAGGGATGAAATCGGTACGGTAGAGATAAAAGATCTTGGCTTGGCAGATCGTGATGTAGAACTGGAATCAGTTTGGGTGGAGCTCAGAAACAGCAAAGGGCGGAAAACATTGGTGGGAGTTGTGTATAGGCCACCAAACAGTAGTGGTAATGTAGGGCATAGTATCAATCAAGAAATTAGAAGTGCATGTAACAAGGGCAGTGTCTTGTTTTGCACACTTTGTACAAAAATAATAAATTGCAGGACAACAGAGTATTACAGTTTAAACTCTTTTATGAAGCATCAGGTCTGTGATCTCAATCATACAGCACAGTGGGGACAAGCTGGAGTTAAGACCCTGGGTCTTCCAAAACAATAGTAGTCCTTACAGATGCTTGCAGGCCAATGACAACTCAGCATGTGATCACATATGAATATAATAGGTATTCCTTACAGATGCCTGCGGGCCAATGATAATTCAATATGCAAATGTTACATCCCCTTTCTTTTAAAAGAAAAATGTTATGCATTACTTTTAAACCTTTCTTCTACCTAATGTTCTCGGTAGCATAAACATATAAGTAAACTCAGCATTTAACTAGCACTGAAAACATCTCAACGTTTCAATAACAATGTACAGATTTTTTTTAGGGCAGCGATCCGCCTACACCCTTTGACAGTTCACAAGTCAAGGATAACTCTAGGCTTGACCTCTCATCCCGACCTTGTGTGGTATGGAACTGAGCATGCTCCTGAATCAGTCAACAAATCAGGTTCAGGTTTAGGTTCAGGTAAGTATGATGTGTTTTGTGTATTGCTCTGTTCATCACACTCTGTTGAACTGATCCTCTCGTCGGAATTACGGTGCTGTTCCTTGGTGTTCAGGAGGAGCCTGCGATTGCGGCGGTACACCTGTCCTTCTGGGGTGCGGACATGATATGATCGCTCAGTGTCAGCTGGTTGGATGACGACTGCTGGCTTCCAGTAGTCATGCTCCTGGATTCTGACGGATTCTCCATTGTGCAGCGGTGGCAGTAGTCTAGCTGACCTGTCATAGTATCTCTTTTGGTGTTGCTGTCTCTGTACACGTTTTGCATGCACTTGCTTGCAGCTGACGACCTCTGGCTGCTGCTGCTGGTTGGTGCTTGGAAGGATTGAGCGAAGTCTGCGGTTTATCAACAGCTGTACCGGTGACTTGAAGTTGTCAACCGGAGTGTTGCGGTACTCAAGGAGACTGATGTAGGGGTCTCTTTTGTCCGCTTTGGCTTTGTCCATGAGTGTTTTTGCAATCTGGACAGTTTTTTCAGCAAGGCCATTACTTTGAGGGTAATGTGGGCTTGATGTGACATGTGTGAAATCCCATGCCTTGGCAAACAACTCGAACTCTTTTGATTTGTATTGGGGGCCATTGTCTGAGACTAAAGTCTCTACAATGCCATGCCTGGCAAAGGCTGCCTTTAGCTTGTGGACCACAGCTGCAGATGTGGTGCTGTGAAGCTTGTCCAGTTCAAAAAAATCTGCTGTAGTAATCAACAGTCACGATGTAGTGCTCGTTGTTCCATGTGAACAGATCCATTGCCACGACCTGCCAGGGCCTGTCTGGGATACGGTGAGGTATCATGGGCTCTTTGGCATTTGATGGACAGCGTTCTAGACAAATGGAACATTTTCCGACAATGTCCTCAATGTGTTTGCGCATTCCGGGCCAAAACATAATGTCACGTGCTCTTTGTTTGCATTTTTCCATGCCCATATGTCCAGCATGAATTTTTGTCAACATCTCTTCTCTGAGACTGGTAGGAATGATGATTTTCTCCCCTTTGAAGACGATTCTGTTGATTTGTGACAGTTTTTCTCTGTGGTTCCAGAATTCAGATATGCTCTGAGGGCATTTCCTCCTTTCCTCAGGCCATCCTTCATGTATGACTTTGCTCAGCAGTGTGAGTTGCGCATCTTTCTCTGTTGCTGCTCGGATCTCCTTCAGTTTTGAGTTACTCACAGGTAAGCTGTTACCTAAGAACATAAAAACATAAGAAATAGGAGCAGGAGTAGGCCAATCGGCCCCTCGAGCCTGCTCCGCCATTCAATAAGATCATGGCTGATCTGATCCTAACCGCCAATCTACTATCACAGAACCATCTCCTGAATCTAACAGAATTAGACACACGAAATAGGAGCAGGATCAGGCTACACGGCCCCTGGGCCCGCTCCGCTACCCACAGGGCCATGTCCGATCCGAACCTAGACTCGTCCAAATTCCTGCCCGCTCCCTGTCACCCTTAATTCCCTTTACTTCTAGGAAACTGTCTATTTCTGTTTTAAATTTATGTAATGATGTAGCTTCTACAGCTTTTTGGGGCAGCATATTCCATGGACCTACCACCCTCTGAGTGAAGTAGTTCCTCCTCATCTCAGTTTTGAAAGAGCAGCCCCTTATTCTAAGACTATGCCCCCTAGTTCTAGTTTCACCCATCATCGGGAACATCCTCCCCGCATCCACCCGATCCAACCCCTTCACAATCTTATATGTTTCAATAAGATCGCCTCTCATTCTTCTGAACTCCAATGAGTAGAGTCCCAATCTACTCAACCTCTCCTCATATGTCCATCCCCTCATCCCCGGGATTAACCGATGAACCTTCTTTGTACTGACTCGAGAGCAAGTATGTCTTTTCTTAAGTATGGACACCAAAACTGTATGCAGTATTCCAGGTGCGGTCTCACCAATACCTTGTACAACTGAAGCAATACCTCCCTATTTTTATATTCTATCCCCCTAGCAATGAAAGCCAACATTCCATTGGCCTTCTTAATCACTTGCTGCACCTGCATACTAACCTTTTGAGTTTCGTGCACCAGGACCCCCAGATCCCTTTGTACTTCAGAACTTTCCAGTTTCTTGCCATTAAGATAATAACTTGCTCTACGATTTTTCCTGCCAAAGTGCATAACCTCACACTTTCCAGTATTGTATTCCATCTGCCAAATCTCTGCCCACTTACTTAGCCTGTCTATGTCCCCTTGCAGGTTTTTTATGTCCTCCTCACTCACTACTTTCCCTCCCATCTTAGTATCATCTGCAAACTTTGATATGTTACACTCGGTCCCCTCCTCCAAATCGTTAATATAGATTGTAAAGAGTTGGGGACCCAGCACTGACCCCTGCGGAACACCACTAGTTACTGATTGCCAGTCTGAGAATGAACCATTTATCCCAACTCTCTGCCTTCTGTTAGATAGCCAATCCTCTATCCATGCCAGAATATTACCCCCAATCCCGTGATTTTTTATCTTAAGCAATAATCTTTTGTGTGGCACCTTGTCAAATGCCTTTTGGAAGTCTAAATACACTACGTCCACTGGTTCCCCTTTATCCACCCTATATGTTACTTTCTCAAAGAACTCCAGCAAATTTGTCAAACATGACTTCCCCTTCATAAAACCATGCTGACTTTGTCCTATTAAATTATGATTATCCAAATGTCCTGTTACTGTCTCCTTAATAATGGACTCCAAAATTTTACCTACCACAGATGTTAGGCTAACCGATCTATAGTTTCCAGCCTTCTGTCTACTGCCCTTTTTAAATAAGGGTGTTACATTAGCAGTTTTCCAGTCTGCCGGGACCTTTGCTGAGTCCAGGGAGTTTTGGAAAATTATTACCAATGCATCCACAATCCCTACCACCACTTCCCTCAAGACCCTAGGATGTAAGCCATCAGGTCCAGGTGATTTATCCGCCTTGAGTCCCATTATTTTACCGAGTACCACTTCCTTAGTGATTTTGATCGTGTTTAGCTCCTGCCCCCCTATAGCCCCCTGTTTGTCCAGTGTTGGGATATTCTTAGTGTCCTCTACTGTAAAGACTGATACAAAATATTCATTCCGTGTTTTTGCCATCTCCATATTTCCCACCATTAATTTCCCGGTCT
Source organism: Somniosus microcephalus (assembly GCF_052327205.1). Taxonomy (NCBI): domain Eukaryota; kingdom Metazoa; phylum Chordata; class Chondrichthyes; order Squaliformes; family Somniosidae; genus Somniosus; species Somniosus microcephalus. The sequence continues at coordinate 78,646,448 of NC_141003.1, read as the reverse complement.
CATCCTCTAAAGGACCAACATTTACTTTAGCCACCCTTTTTCTTTTTATATAACTATAAAAACTCTTACTATCTGTTTTTATATTTTTTGCTAATTTACTTTCATAATCTATCTTCCCTTTCTTAATCAATCTTTTTGTTATTTTTTGCTGTCTTTTAAAGTTTTCCCAATCCTCTATCCTCCCACTAGATTTGGCTACCTTATATGCCCTTGTTTTTAGTCGAATACTATCCTTAATTTCTTTACTTAGCCACGGGTGGCTGTCTTTTCTTTTACACCCTTTTCTTCTCAGTGGAATATATTTTTTTTGGAAGTTGTAAAATAACTCCTTAAATGTACACCACTGATCATGTATCGTCTTACCCTTTAATCTATTTTCCCAATCCACTCTACTCAATTCCACTCTCATACCTTCATAGTCTCCTTTATTCAAGCTCAGCACGCTTGTTTGAGATCCAAGCTTCTCACCCTCTAATTGAATATGGAATTCAACCATGTTATGGTCACTCATTCCAAGGGGATCCTTTACTAGGACATTTTTAATTAATCCTGTCTCGTTACACAGGACCAGATCTAAGGTTGCTTGCCCCCTGGTCGGTTCAGTTACATACTGCTCAAGAAACCCATCCCTAATACACTCAATGAACTCATCCTCAAGGCAGCCCTGCCCAATTTGATTTGTCCAATTAATATGATAGTTAAAATCACCCATAATTATAGATGTTCCCTTATTACAAGCCTCAACTATTTCCTGATTGATACTCCGTCCAACAGAGTTGCAACTGTTCGGAGGCCTATAGACTACGCCCACTAGTGTTTTTTTCCCCTTATTATTCCTTACCTCCACCCAAACTGTTTCATTATCCTGATCTTTTGACCCAATATCATTTCTCTGTATTACAGTGATTCCTTCCTTTATTAACATAGCCACCCCACCTCCCCTTCCTTCCTGCCTGTCCTTCCTGATCGTTAAATAACCTGGTATGTTTAATTCCCAGGCATTGTCACCCTGCAGCCATGTTTCTGTAATGGCCACAAGATCATACCCATATGTAGTTATTTGTGCCATTAACTCGTCTATTTTGTTACGAATGCTACGTGCATTCAGATAGAGAACTTTCAAATATGTTTTGTGACACTTAGTTCCTGCTTTTGCCCATTTTATTACTTTACCTTTTACTCCATACCTTCTGCCCCTTCCTGACATGCTCTGGTTTTTAATTTCCCCACTGCTACCTAAGTCTATGACCTTCTCTGTTGTCATTTTTATTATTTGCTCTCTAGGAACCTCCCCCCCACTAGTTAGTTTAAAGCCCTCTCTACAGCCCTAGTTATATGATCCGCCAGGACTCTAGTCCCAGCACTGGCCAAGTGAAGCCCGTCCCAACGGAACAGCTCCCTCCTGTCCCAGTACTGGTGCCAGTGTTCCAGGAAGCAAAACCCATTTCTCCCACACCAGTCTTTGAGCCATGCATTTAACTCTCTAATATTATTTGTCCTAGCCAAATTCACTCGTGGCTCAGGTAATCAGATTATTACCCTTGAGGTTCTGTTTTTTAATTTGACCCCTAGCTGCTCATACTCCTTTAACAGAACCGGCTTCCTAGTCCTATCTACGTCGTTTGTACCAACATGGACCACGACAACTGGATCCACCCCCTCCCACTGCAAGTTTCTTTCCAGCCCAGAGGAGATGTTCTTAACCCTGGCACCGGGTAGGCAACACAGCCTTCGGGACTCTCGCTCTCGGCTGCAGAGAACTCTATCTATCCCCCTAATAATACTATCCCCTACCACTACAACATTTCTATTTACTCCCCCCTCTTGAATGGCCCCCCATTCCACGGTGCTGTGGCCAGGTTGCTCATTCTCCCTGCAGTCCCTGCTCCTGTCCCCACAGGGAGTAAGAACCTCGAACCTGTTGGACAAGAACAAGGGCTGCAGCTCCTCCAGCTCTACCTCCTGGATCCCCGTACCTGCCTCACTCGTAGTCACACCGTCCTGTTGTACACCATGTGCACCTGCACATCCATGCCTTCACTGAGGCTGCTTTCCTGGTAGCTAAGAGACTTTCTGGAGAGCGTGTCTGCAACAGGAATATCTTTGCCTGGACGGTGAATGATTGTGAAGTCGTACTTCTGTAGCTGAAGGATCATTCTCTGTAGCCTTGGTGGGGCTGCGGCTAGTGGTTTCCTCATGATTGACTCGAGGAGCTTGTGGTCGGTTTCTACAATGACTTGTCGGCCTTAGACGTACTGGTGGAAACACTTACATCCAAACAGAATTGCATATAGCTCTTTCTCGATTTGAGCATAGTTGATTTCACTGTCTGAGAGAGATCGTGAAGTGTAGCCGATGGGCTTTCCTTCTTGCAGTAATACTGCGCCTAGTCCGTACTTTGACGTGGCCACTTGTAGTCTGAGCTCTTTGCTGGGGTCGAAGTAGGCAAGAACTGGTCCTGGTTCTCTGGTGATTAGGTCTTTCATTTTCTGGAATGCTGTGTCATGTTGTTTGTCCCACAGGAACTCATTGGATTGTTTGAGCAACTGACGCATGGGTGCGTTGATTTCGGAGAGGCTCGGGGCAAACTTGGCTAAGTAGTTAACCATGCCTAGTACTGTCTCTAGCTCTGCGCGGTTCTTCGGCGGCTCCATCTTCTTGATGACGGAGATTGTCTCTGGATCCGGCTTAATGCCATCAGTTGAGAGGCGATGCCCAAAATAACTGATCTCGGTGGATCCGATTATGCTTTTCTCGAGGTTGAGCCGGATACCTTTCTCCCGTGATCTTTGTAGCATCGCACGGAGGTTCCTGTCATGTTCCTCTCTAATCCTGCCATAGATGAGGATGTCATCTACGATTGCGACTACTCCGTCGAGGCCTTCATCGGTTTCGTCGATCTTCCGCTGGAACTCATCCTGAGCTGAGATAAGACCAAATGGTAAACGCAGAAATCGGTAGCGTCCAAATGGTGTGTTGAACGATGTTAGCTTAGATGACTCTTCCGTGAGCTTGATAGTCCAGTATCCTGATCATGCGTCCATTACACTGAAGTAACGTGCTCCCACTAGCTTGGATGTGATGTCATCTAGCGTTGGTAGAGGGTAGTGAGGGCGTTTGATAGCCTTGTTCAAATCTCTGGGGTCGAGACAGACTCTGAACTTGCCTGTACGTGGTTTCTCAACCACTACTAATGCGTTGACCCACTCTGTCGGTTCTGTTTCCCGGACGATGATTTCTGTATTCTCCATGCTCTGCAGCTCCTCCTTCAGGCGACTACATAGAGCAAGGGGTATCCTTCTCAGTGGGCAAACCACAGGGGTTGCTGCTGGGTCAAGGTGAATAGTGCATTCACCTGGGAATAGTCCGATTCCTTTGAAAACATCAGCAAACTCCTCCATGACTGTCTGCTTCTCAACTGGTGCTGTCAATGATAGCACTAGCTTGACGAGGTCCATGTCTAAACATGCCTTTAGAACTAGCACTGGAGGTGCTCGAGTGTCAACAATGTAAAAGTCCAACTTCATGTCGCTTTCTTTGTACTTGCATTTCATCACACATGTGCCTTTTACAATGAGCTGCTCACCCCCATAGCTGGTCAGTCTGCGTGAGGTAGGCTGTAGCTCACACTCATCCTTCAAGCTGTGATAATCACTCAGAGGAATTTCATTAACCTGAGCTCCAATGTCTAGTTTAATCTTAAGCTCTGTGCCCTGTTTTCCTATCTCAATATCGGCAAAGGCTTGCTCAGTCTCTGAATCAATAAACAGTTCCTCTGCATTTGGCTCTCTATCTGGCATTTGGCTGTCACTCACTGTGCGTACTGTTTTTCCAAAAACAGTCTTGCAAACTTTAGCAAAGTGGTTCCGTTTACCACATTTAGCACATTGCCTTCCTTTGGCTCCTTTTCTCCATGCATCTTGTTTCCACAATATCCGCAGTTTTTGAAGCATTTTATGTCTGTGTCACTCATTTTTAGGACTCTCGCTGTTCTTTCTGTTCTGAAACACGCTCTCTGGGTGGTGTTCTTTGGTGTGTGTCTATTAACTGCATGCACTGTCTGTTCACGCGAGCTGTTCATGGCGCCAGTTATGGTTTTCAACTGTGCTTGGTCTATCTCGTGCGATCTAGCTATGTCCATAGCTTTGTTCAGCGTTAGCCCGGACCCAACATTCAAAAGTTTCTCTCTCACTTTAGCTGAAACATAGAAACATAGAAGATAGGAGCAGGAGTGGGCCATTCGGCCCTTCGAGCCTGCTCTGCCATTCAATGAGATCATGGCTGATCATCCAAATTCAGTACCCTGTCCCTGCCTTTTCCCCATATCCCTTGATCCCTTTAGCCTTAAGAAATATATCCAACTCTTTCTTGAGTATATTTAATGAACTGGCCTCCACCGCCCTCTGTGGCAGAGAATGCCACAGGTTCACCACTCTCTGGGTGAAGAAATTCCTCCTCATTTCAGTCCTAAATGTCCTAGCCCTTTTCCTTAGACTATGACTCCTGGTTCTGGACTCCCCGACCATCGGGAACATCCTTCCAGCATCTAGTCTGTCCAGGCCTGACAGAATTTTATAGGTTTCGATGAGATCCCCTCTCAATCTTCTAAACTCCAGTGAGTATAAGCCCAATCGACGCAATCTCTCCTCATACGTCATTTCTGCCATCCCAGGTATCAGCCTGGTGAATCTTCGCTGCACTCCTTCCATGGCAAGAACGTCCTTCCTCAGATAAGGCGACCAAAACTGCACACAATACTCAAGGTGCGGCCTCACCAAGGCCCTGTACAACTGTAGCAAGACATCCTTGTTCCTGTACTCGAACCCTCTTGCTACGAAGGCCAACATACCATTTGCCTTCTTAACCGCCTGCTGTACCTGCATGCTTACCTTCAGCGACTGGTGTACAAGAATACCCAGGTCTCTTTGCACTTCCCCTTCTCCCAATCTATTGCCATTCAAATAATAATCTGCCTTCCTGTTTTTGCCACCAAAGTGGATAACCTCACATTTATCCACATTATAGTGCATTTGCCATGTTTCTGCCCAATCACCTAACCTGTCCAAATCGTACTGGAGTTTCATGACATCCTTCTCACAGCATACCCTCCCACCCAACTTTGTGTCGTCTGCAAATTTGGAGATATTACATCCAATTCCCTCGTCCAGATCATTAATATATATTGTGAACAGCTGGGGTCCTAGGACCGATCCTTGCGGTACCCCACTAGTCACTGCCTGCCACTCGGAAAACGACCCGTTTATTCCAACTCTTTGCTTTCTATCCGCCAACCAGTTCTCTATCCAAGTCAATACCTTGCCCCCAATCCCATGTGCCTTAACTTTACACGCTAATCTCTTATGCGGGACCTTATCGAAAGCCTTCTGAAAGTTCAAATACACCACATCCACTGGTTCTCCCTTATCTATTTTACCAGTTACATCCTCAAAAAATTCCAGTAGATTAGTCAAGCATGATCTACCCTTTGTAAATCCATGTTGACTTTGTCCGATCCTGTCACTGCTTTCCAAGTGCTCTGCTATTACATCTTTTATAATGGACTCCAGCATTTTCCCCACTACCGATGTCAGGCTTACCGGTCTATAATTCCCCGCTTTTTCTCTGCCACCTTTTTTGAATAGTGGGGTAACATTAGCTACCCTCCAATCCATGGGAACTGTTCCAGAGTCTATTGAGTTCTGGAAGATGACCAGCAATGCATCTACTATTTCTAGGGCCACTTCCTTAAGTACCCTGGGATGTAGATTATCAGGCCCTGGGGATTTATCAGCCTTCAGTCCCATCAATTTTCCTAACACCATTTCCCTACAAATACTGATTTATTTCAGTTCCACCCTTTCATCAGACCCTATGTTCCCCGGTATTTCTGGGAGGTTATTTGTGTCCTCCTTTGTGAAGACAGAACCAAAATATGTATTTAGTTGGTCTGCCATTTCTTTGTTCCCCATTATAAATTCCCCCAATTCTGACTGCAAGGGACCTACGCTTGACTCCACCAATCTTTTTCTCTTCACATATCTATAAAAGCTTTTACAGTCAGTTTTTGTGTTCCCATGCAAGCTTACTCTCATATTCTATTTTCCCTTTCTTAATTAATCCCTTTGTCCTCCTTTGTTGAATCCTAAACTGCTCCCAATCCTCAGGATTATTGCTTTTTCTGGCCAATTTGTATGTCCTCTCCTTGGATCTTATGCTATCCCTAATTTCCCTTGTTAGCCACGGTTGAGTCACCTTTTTTGTTTTATTTTTATGCCAAATTGGGATGAACAACTTCTGTAGTTCATCCATTCGGTCTTTGAATGTTTGCCATTGCCTATCCACCGTCAACCCTTTGAGTGCCATTCCCCAATCAATCCTACCCAACTCGCTCCTCAGACCATCGTAGTTTCCTTTATTTAAATTGAGGACCCTAGTTTCTGAGTCAACTACTTCATTCTCCATCTTAATGAAGAATTCGATCATATTATGATCGCTCCGACCCAAGGGGCCTCGTACAACAAGATTGCTAATTAATCCTTTCTCGTTACATAATACCCAGTCTAAGATGGCCTGATCTCTGGTTGGTTCTTCGACATATTGGTCCAGGAAGCCATCCCGTAAACACTCCAGGAATTCCTCCTCCACAGTATTGTTAGTAATTTGGTTAGCCCAATCTATATGTAGATTAAAGTCACCCATGATGACTGCTGTGCCCTTATTGCACGCTTCTTTAATTTCCCTTTTAATGCCATCCCCAACCTTCGCCTTACTGTTTGGAGGTCTATATACCACTCCCAATAATGTTTTTTTCCCCCTTAGTATTTCTCAATTCTACCCATACAGATTCCACATCATCAGAGCTAATATCCTTCATTACAATTGTGTTAATCCCTTCTTTAACCAGTAATGCTACCCCTCCTCCCTTTCCTTTTTGCCTATCTTTCCTGAATATCGAATACCCCTGGATGTTGAGTTCCCAGTCTTGGCCATCCTTGAGCCATGTTTCCGTAATCCCAACCAAATCATATTCGTTTACCTCTATTTGCACAGCCAATTCATCCACCTTATTACAAATGCTCCTCGCATTAAGACACATGGGGCTAGATTTTCAGTTGCTTGCGCCAGCAGTTAGCGCCTTAAGAGAAGTGATTTTCGGGCGCTATTCGTGTAGCACCCGGGCGCAGCGCAGTTTGCGCCCCGCCCCAAATTAAGTTGCCCGTTAGCGCCGGCGCAAAGTTTAGCGGCCGCCCGGATGCGCGCGCAGAAAATGACGTCACATCCTCGTGCAACGCCCTTTGGCCGCCCCGAATCCAAACTTCAGTCGGACCGCCCCATTCTGCGGCTGGCGTCCAGAGCGTTTGTAAAATGGAACGCAACACACCCTGGGGAGCGCAAATTAAAGGGCACTCCTCCTGCACTATAAACGGCAGTCTGCATGTGTTGTGTGGAAGGATCCAATGTGTTGTTGTGAACGGTGTCTCCTCCTCCTCCTCCTCCTCCTCCTAAAAAAACACATGCACCCTTCCCCTTTAAGAGCTCACTGGCACCAGAGTGTCTGCCGTGCGCTGCGCCCGAGCTCGGGCGCTGCGCTCTGCACCGCCGGCTTAGCGCCTAAAGATAGTAGTGGAACGCCTCTTTTAGCGCTCCACCAACCTCTTAGGGCGAAGCCACTGAATTTCCAGCAACGGGGCGCTACTTTGGGGCGGGCGCTAACTTCGGGCGGGCGCTAAGGTTAGCGCCCCAAAACTGTCTATACTGAAAATCTAGCCCAAAGCCTTCAGGCTTGTTTTTTTAACGCTCTTAGACCTATTAGAATTATTATTTACTGTGGCCACGTTTGATTTAAACCATTGATTTCTCTGACTGCCACTTTTGTTTTTCTCCTTCCTATCTTTTGCTTTTATCCTTGTTTCCCTTTCCTCTGTCTCCCTGCTCAGGTTCCCAACCCCCTTCCATTTTAGTTTAAACCCTCCCCCACAGCACTAGCAAACACTCCCCCTAGGACATCGGTTCCAGCCCTGCCCAGGTGCAGACCGTCCGGTTTGAACTGGTCCCACCTCCCCCAGAACCGGTTCCAATGTCCCAGGAACTTGAATCCCTCCCCCTGGCACCATTCCTCTAGCCACGTATTCATCTGAAGTATCCTTCTATTTCTACTCTGACTAGCACGTGGCACTGGTAGTAATCCTGAGATTACTACCTTTGAGGTCCTGTTTTTTAATTTACCTCCTAACTCCCTATATTCCGCTTTTAGGACCTCATCCCGCTTTTTACCTATATCGTTGGTGCCTATATGCACCACAACAACTGGCTGTTCACCCTCCCCTTCCAAGATGTTCTGCAGCTGCTCGGAGACATCCTTGACCCTTGCACCAGGGAGGCAACATACCATCCTGGAGTCTCGTTTGCGGCCGCAGAAACGCCTATCTATTCCCCTTACAATTGAATCCCCTATTACTATAGCTCTACCACTCTTTTTCCTCCTATTCTGTGCAGCAGAGCCACCCCTGGTGCCAGAAAGTTGGCTGCTGCTGCCTTCCTCTGATAAGCCATCCCCCTCAACAGTACTCAAAGTGGTATATCTGTTGGAGAGGGGGATGGCCACAGGGGACCCCTGCACTACCTGCCTGCGCCTAGTACTCTGCCTGTTGGTCACCCGTTCCCTTTCTTCCTGTCCAACCTCGACCTGTGGTGTGTCCAACTCCCTAAACGTGCTATTCACGATGTCCCGAGCATCGTGAACGCTCCAGTATGCATCCAATCACAGCTCCAGCGCCGCAATGCGGTCTGTCAGTAGCTGCAGCTGGATGCACTTCCTGCACACGTAGTTGTCAGGGACACAGGAAGTGTCCCTGAGTTCCCATATATCGCAGGAGGAGCACATCACAGGGCCGGGCTGTCCTGCCATGACTTACCCTTTAATTAATTAAGTTTAAATTAAATCAATCAATCCCACTAATTACACTACAGTTAAATAGTTTACCAACAGCCCCCGCTACACCAGAAAGACCTTAGAAACTATAAACCAGAGTTAAAGTTTAAAAAAAGAGAGAAATACTCACCAACCAATCACTTACCTGCTTCCTGCTGACATCACACTTTGATTACTTTTTACCTCTGTCCCCCGCTGCTGAATTGGTACTCCTTGCTGCCGGTTTTAACTGCCGCCGCGCTCGATGCTGCTCTCTCCCAGGTCCAGGCTCTGTGGTCGGGCCTCGCTGAATCCGCCGGTTTTAAGCTCTGCCGCGCTCGATGCTGCTCTCTCCCAGGTCCAGGCTCTGTGGTCGGGCCTCGCTGAATCCGCCGGTTTTAAGCTCTGCCGCGCTCGATGCTGCTCTCTCCCAGGTCCAGGCTCTGTGGTCGGGCCTCGCTGAATCTGCCGGTTTTAAGCTCTGCCGCGCTCGATGCTGCTCTCTCCCAGGTCCAGGCTCTGTATTCCAAACACGATGCGATCTCTGACCATCTCATCTTTATCTGCATATTCACAGTCATTTACCAGCAGTTTTAACTCAGTCACGAACTGTTCAAACGACTCACTAGCTCCTTGTACTTTCTCCTGAAACTTGTACCTAGTGAATATCGTATTTGTCTTGGGCATCACATATGCTTCAAAACGGTCAAAATAACTTTTTAGTACCTTTGCTTCATCCGCAGTGAGAGACCATGTGTTAAAAATGTCTCTCCCTTTTTCTCCGATCCACAGGAGTAGGTAGCTGCATCTTCCTTCCTCCCCTTTGCTTTTCAGCGGACCCGAAAACATTAACTCCACGTGTTGCTTGAACTTGCGCCATTCTCTATGTAAGTTCAAAGATTCCCAATTCATTCGAGGTAAGGGAGCTCCAACAATGTCCATTTCAAATCCCTGTTCTGACACCATGTCTTGTTTTGCACACTTTGTACAAAAATAATAAATTGCAGGACAACGGAGTATTACAGTTTAAACTCTTTTATGAAGCATCAGGTCTGTGATCTCAATCATACAGCACAGTGGGGACAAGCTGGAGTTAAGACCCTGGGTCTTCCAAAACAATAGTAGTCCTTACAGATGCCTGCAGGCCAATGACAACTCAGCATGTGATCACATGTGAATATAATAGGTATTCCTTACAGATGCCTGTGGGCCAATGATAATTCAATATGCAAATGTTACAGGCAGCATGGTAATCATGTGGGACTTTTATCTACATATTGACTGGGCAAATCAAATTACCACTAATGGTGTGGAGGATGAATTCTTGGAATGCATGCGAGATGGTTTCCTGGATCAGTATTGTTAAGTCTGTGTGTTCTAGTTGTAATTACTAACACAGACCACAAGATTAAAGTTCAACAGGTCTTTACTGGTTGGAGGTCAGGACTAAAACTAAATACAATATTACTACACAGTGCTTATATACCGGTGGTCACCACCGGTATTACGTATACAGCAGCCAGAGAAAGTAGTACATCTCTTAAGGTGGAACAGGCTTAAGTTCTCTTAAGGTGGAACAGGTTACATACACCACAAGTATGTGGAGAAACCAACCAAGGAACAAGCTATTCTGGATCTGGTACTTTGTAATGAGAAAGGGCTAATCAATAATCTTGTGGTAAAGGGGCCTTTAGGGACAAGTGACCATAATATGATTGAATTTTACATTAAGTTTGAGAGTGATGTAGTCCAATCTGAAACTAAGGTCTTCAATCTAAACAGAGGAAACTACAAGGTATGAGGGACAAGTTGGCCATGGTAGATTGGGAGACTACACTAAAAGTTATGAAGGTGGACATACGATGGCTAACATTCAAGGAAACAATGCATAATTTGTAACAAACATATATTCCTCGAGGGCATAAAAACCCAAAAGGAAAAGTGATCCAACCATGGCTAATAAAAGAAATTAAAGCTTGTATTAAGTCAAAGGAGGAAGCTTATAAGGTTGCCAGAAAAAGCACTCAGCCCGAGGATTGGGATCTTTTTAGAAATCAGCAAAGGGGGACCAAGAAATTGATAAAGAAAGGGAAAATGGAATATGTGCACAAACTAGTGAAAAATATAAAAACGGATTGTAAAAGCTTCTATAGGTAGGTGAAAAGGAAAAGACTGGCAAAGGTAAATGTTGGTCCTTTACACTCAGAGATGGGAGAATTTATAATAGGAAATAGCAGAGAAATTAAATAAATACTTTGGGCTCGAATTTCCCAGGCCCGAGGAGGCGGGAATGGAGGCGTGTGGGGGGTTAAAATTGCAGAAAGTGGCGGGTGGGCCCAACACCGCCTCCATCCCGCCTCCAAGTAATTTTCAAGAAATCGTGTTTACTGCTCCCATCTCCGTCCCGCCTCCAAGAGGCGGGATAGGCCCTTAAGGCCCTTCACAAGCACTAAATTGCCTCTATTATCCCTATTTGAAAGGCCTTTGTGATTTTAACCCTTTTCCCACGTGAAGCACGCCTGCTCTGAACACGATGGTGAAACCTGGCTGGAGCACAATTGGATAGCTGACTTTTAGCTGCAGCTCCACCATTAAATAAGATATTTAATCAGCCATCATTTGCAGGAGGCAGGACTTTGTTGTCTCAGGTCTGGGGGAACTTTTAGAAGGCATAACCATAGCTGTGGAAGTTTAGAGCCTGATAGCCATCTCCAGTGTGACCTCCTGGGAAACCCCTCTCGCCACCTTGACTGAGTGCTTCCTCAACTGAGGCATATACCAGAAGCATGGGAGCCATTTATTTCCTTCCCTTCTGGACATCAGATGAGGACGAAGACCAGCCGCGGCACCAGCAGAACCATGAAGAACAGCAGCACCAACAACATCAGCAGCAACAACAGGAGTGCCAAGATGCTGCTCACCCATCTGAAGCAGCAGGGGCCAGCACATGGAAGCCCGTCAGCGCAGGAGGTACCCCCCAAACAGGGTCTACAGACATAGGGTCAGCTACCTCAATATGTCTGAGCAGCAGTGCCAAAGGCGGCTCCGACTTTCGCGAGAGGTAGTGGGTGACATCTGCGCAATGCTGCAACAAGACCTGGAGCCCAGAGGACCAGGTGGACACCCCTTACCAGTGGCCGTCAAAGTCACCACCACACTCAACTTTTTTGCCTCGGCCTCATTCCAGGGATCAGCAGCAGACATCAGCGGCACCTCCCAGGCGGCCGCACACACTTGCATCACGCAGGTAACCGATGCCCTCTTTGCCATCGTGCACAATCACATCCATTTCACCAAGGATGGAGCAAGTGTCACAGCGCGTGCGGTTGGATTAGCTAATCTGGCAGGCTTTCCAAGGGTGCAGGGCATCGTTGACTGCACACATGTGGCCCATCGCAATCCAGGTATTTTTGTCAACCGCAAGGACTTCCACTCCCTCAACATTCAGCTGGTGTGTGATCACAAGAAGGAAATTTTGCATGTTTGTGCCAAGTACCCTGGCAGTTGCCATGACTCCTTCATACTGCGCCAGTCTAGTGTGCCTCCGCTATTCAGTCCACCAGACCAACTTAACGGATGGCTACTTAGAGACAAGGGCTTTCCCCTGAAGACGTGGCTAATGACGCCATTGAGGAGCCCATCCAACGAAGCTGAGGAGAGATACAACTCCAGCCACATTTCCACCAGATCCATAATCGAGCAAAGCATCAGTTTGCTGAAGATGCGCTTCAGATGCCTGGAGAGATCAGGTGGAGCCCTGCAGTACTCAGCAGCCAGGATCTCCAGAATCGTCGTGGTTTGCTGTGCACTTCACAACATGGCACGGCGTCGTGGCTTGCAGATTCCTGAGGACCAAGTGGCTCCTCACATATCCTCCTCAAGTGAGCAGGAGGAGGAGGAAGAGGAGGTGGAGGAGGAGGTGGAGGAGGAGGAAGAGGAGGAGAGCAAAAACGAACATCTTGCAGAGGCCCATCAACCAGCGGCAACAGTACGCGAGAACATTGCTGCCCGGGATGCAAGGAATGCACTCATCTTGGCCAGATTTGCTTAGCCTAGCCAATCAAGCACTTTTGCCTCGCAGCTTCTTAGCAGAGCTTCGACAATGGCCAAGAACCAGTGGATTCCTAACAATTTGACCACCATACTGACAATTGCAAGTAATCCTAAGCCCTCAATGTGGAAGTCCCATTAGCAAAATGACACATGCCAAAACTGCAGCAGTAGCCATCAGATTTTTTATTTACAGTAACCATCTGATGGCTTTTTAACATTAAACATCAAATTTCACCCAAGTGACTACCCTTGTGACTATGTGTGCAGTATCGTTTTCTTATGCATTCTCCTACGTGGTGCTTCTCCTGTGGCTTCTGCAAATGTGGAGGCCCCTTGCTCAGTTTCTTGCTGCTCCTGTCTCGACACCTTTGGCGGGCGTCCTCTAGGGTTGTGAACCTGTGAGGGCTCGCCAACAGTCTGCTGCTCCTGCGGCTGTGCAATGGTTGAGACGCCGATCTCAGTTGGGTGGGGACTCTGGTGGTGCTCCGACCGAGGGCTCTGCAGTGGCATGGAAGCGTGAGCGCTTGGGGAGGAGCCGCCACTTCCTTGATGTCTACCACCAACTTCCCTCTCATGGGTCAGGTCCCCCTCAGCGCTTGCACGTGGCTTGAGAGCACCTTGCTGCACATCAGGGGGGCCATGGGGACCCATATCTGCACTGGCAGTCCTACTCAGAAGGACTTCCATGAAGGTCTGGTTTCTCTGTTCAATAGACGACCATCGCTCCTCCAGAGATGTCTTTCTATTCAGAAAACTCGCCATGTTTTCTGCACTCTGGCGACTTATCACCTCCATGGAGGTTGCCATCCTTTCCGTGGTGATGCGTTCATACGCCAATGACTCCACAAAGGCTCTGCTCATGTTCGCAATTGCTCCTCCATTCGCTCCACACTCGCAGCGACCCTGGAGACAAAATCTGCCAGAGACTCCTGCATCTGTTCCTGGAGTTCCAACACCGCTGATCTTGTGGATGGACCCAAAGGCGGAGGGTCGACATGCAGCTGAGCCGAGCTGGGAGAGTCCTGCGCCCTCCGACTAGCACTCTCCACTGCTGTCCCTGTCTCCACAATCTGCTGATGCTCACTTGTGAGCTGTAATACACCCGGTGACAACACTGCACTATATTGCGAAGGTACCACCGAGCTGTGAGTGTCTGCGCTGGTGCTGGGTGCGCTGAATTCTGCTGACGCTGCACCCTCAGAGGTTGCAGCTTCCTCTGAGGAGTCTGGATGCTCAGGCCCTTCCTCCTGGCTAGTGGGGACAGGTGCTTGCGATGGTCCTGTGGGGGAGTAAAGGAAAGAGCCAGAGATGTGATGCCAAGGTTACATGCACATTGCATATTGCAGATGATCATAAGTCCATCTGTTAGAGCTTCAGAATCATTATCAGCAACTCATGCAGTGTCAATGAGAGAGATGGAAAACTATTCTGTCACCAGCTTGCTGTGATGCACCTGTTTGTCCGTTCCCCACTTGCGCATCGTCCTCCACTCCCACGATCTCCAGGACCGCATCCTCCCAGGGGGTGAGCTGGGCTACTGAGGGTGGCCCTCCTCCTGTCCTGGCTCTTTCCCTCTTATTGTGAGCTCTCTTTTCCTGCAATGAGGGAGACAAGTGGAGTTTGAGTGAGAATAAAGGAGTGAGTGTAGAGAATCCATAGCATAGATGCTTAGAAGGAGACAAAGATGGAGTGAGGTGGCAAGACCAAGGGCCCTCCCTGTGTGTTGTAAGTTGTTTTCATAGCAGCACAGTGATAGGGAGTGTCAGGGCTGCATAGTCGAATAGTTAGGTGAATATGACCATAGCGAGAGAGGGAATGGGTAAGGGTGCATGGATGTCAGTGTCAAGTGGGATGTGGAGGAAGAGGTTGCTAAAGCTGAGTGCTGGTGAGGAGAGGCAATGGGGATCAGATTGAGGGTGATGGGAAAGTCATACTCACTTTTCCAGTGCGCAGAAGGTCATGAAACCTCTTCCCGCACTGAAGCCAAGTTCTGTGGGTTATCGACAAAGAGTTGACCTCCTGGGCCACCTTGATCCACACAGCCTTGGTCTGCTGGGGAGGCTTCTTCCTCCCTGAAGAAGGGAAGAGCACCTCTTTATTGGCTCTTGCTCCCTTCACTAAAGCTTGCAGGGCAACGTCATCAAATCTGGGAGCAGACCTGGGTCTCTCGCTGGTCATTCTGCCTCCAGGTCCAACATGAAAGGCCAAAAGGTTGGCAGTCTGCAGAAGGAGCAAGGCTTGTTGCAGACCTTAAATGCAGCAGCAATGATGACATCATCAGAGGCGAGTTTCAGACTCAAAAATCTAATTGGGCCATGGGTTCCCACACGCTGGAACCCAATTGCCCACTTAAGTTAAAATCGCATCATTCTCCCACATCAATTTAGAATCGGGTGGCTAACACGAAAAGCAGATTACACGACCCCAGCCCACCCCAGTGACAAAATCCAGCCCTTTGTTTCTGTCTTCACGGAGGAAGACACAAAAAAACTCCCAGAAATACGAGAAAACCAAGGGTGTGGCGAGAATGAGGAACTTAAAAAAATTATTAGTAGTAAAAAAACAGTATTAGCAAAATTAATGGGAGGAAATGTCGATAAATCCCAAGGACTGGATGACCTATATTCTAGGGTTTTGGAAGAGGTGGCCATTGGGATAATGGACGCATTGGTTGTCATCTTCCAAAATTCTATAGATTCTGGAATGGTTCCTGCAGATTGGAGGATAGCAAATGTAACCCTGCTATTTAAGAAAGGAGGGAGAGAGAAAACAGGGAACTACAGACCTGTTAGCCTCACATCAGTAGTTGGGAAAATGCTGGAATCTTTTATAAAGGATGCAATAACTGGGCACTTAGAAACTAACAGTAAGATTGGGCAGAGTCAACATGGATTTATGAAAGGGAAATCCTGTTTAACAAACTTGTTGGAGTTCTTTGAGGATGTAACTAGTGGAGTAGACAAAGGGGAACCGGTAGATGTGGTATATTTGGATTTTCAGAAGGCCTTCGATAAGGTCCCACACAACAGATTGGCGAACAAAATTAGGGCACATGGAATTGGGGGTAATATACTGGCATTAATTGAAAATTGGTTAACAGACAGAAAACAAAGAGTAGGGATAAACGGATCTTTTTCAGGATGGCAGGCTGTGACTAGTGGGGTACCGCAAGGATCGGTGCTTGGGCCCCAGCTATTCACAATCTATATCAATGATTTGGATGAGGGGACTAAATGTAACATTTCCAAATTTGCTGATGATACAAAGCTAGGTGGCAGTGTCAGTTGTAAAGAGGATGTGAAGAGGCTTCAAGGGGATCTCGACAGGCTCAGTGAGTGGGCGAGAACTTGGCAGATGGAATATAATGTGGATAAATGTGAAGTTATCCACTTTGGTAGAAAAAACAGAAAGGCAGAGTATTTCCTAAATGGTGAAAGATTGGGGAATGCAGATGCTCAAAGGGACCTGGGTGTCCTTGTACATGAGTCACTGAAAGTGAATGTATAGGTGCAGCAAGCCATTAGGAAGGCAAATGGCATACTGGTCTTCATTACAAGAGGATTTGAGTACACGAGTAAAGAAGTCTTACTCCAATTATATAGGGCCTTGGTGAGACCACACCTGGAGTACTGTGTACAATTTAGGTCTCTTTACCTAAGGAAGGATATAGTTGCCATAGAGGGAGTGAACGAAGATTCACGAGATTGATTCCTGGGATGGCGGGACTGTCGTATGAGAAGAGATTGAGTAAACTAGGCCTGTATTCTCTTGAATTCAGAAGAATGAGAGGGGATCTCATTGAAGCATACAAAATTATTACAGGGCTTGATAGGATGGATGCTGGGCGAATGTTTCCCTTGGCTGGAGAGTCTAGAACCAGGGGCCACAGCCTCAGGATAAAGGGTCGGCCATTCAGGACTGAGATGAGAAGAAATTTCTTCACACAGAGGGTGGTGAATCTTTGGAATTCTCTACCCCAGAGGGCTGTGGAGGTTCAGTCATTGGGTATATTCAAAACAGAAGTCGATAGATTTCTGACTAGTAAAGGCATCAAGGGATATGGCGATAGGGCCGGTGAATGGAGTTGAGGCAGAAGATCAGATCTCATTGAATGCCGGAGCAGGCTCGAAGGGCCGAATGGCCTACTCCTGCTTCTATTTCTTATGTTCTTATGTGTCAGAAACTATAATTGCCAGATTTTAATTAGTTTGACAAAAACATACATCCACTTAATTGGAGGAGACAACACTTTAATAACAGTTCTGCCTCTCAATGCCTCATATTGGATTATCTGTCCAAAAACCATACACACCTGGCTATACCAGAATATGTGTATGCCAAGTGCTTGTTGGTTCTGTCATTAACTAAGGTTATCTTTTGTTTTCTGCTACATGTGGACATTTTTGAGGGCTTAATTGAATAATAATATTTAAAGCATGAAGATAATGGCTATATCTTGGTGTTCATGAGTGGCACAGGTCCCACCTCAGGGTTGGAAAAGCACCCCCTTCTCCCAACCTAACAAGAGTATCCTTATTCAAGTCTGAAAGGACAATGGGGAGCCACCCCCATGAGACCTAAGATTTTGAAATAAATTGTCCAATCAAGTTTCTGTGGCCAGTTTCCATTTTCATATTGCATTGCAGTGGTCGAGGTAGATACATTGAAAATAGTAGGAGAGAAGATTAGATAAATCAAGTAGAAGTGGTTAGGTACATAAGAACATAAGAAATAGGAGCAGGAATAGGCCACTTGGCCCCTCGAGCCTGCTCCGACATTCAGTAAGATCATGGCTGATCTTGGGCTCAAAGCCATTTCCCTGCCCGCTCCCCATAACCCTTCACTCCCTTACCTTGTAAAACTTTGTCTATCTCCACCTTAAATGTATTCAATGACCCAGCCTCCACGGCTCTCTGGGGCAGAGAATTCCACAGATTTACGACCCTCTGAGAGAAGAAATTCCTCCTCATCTCAGTTCTAAAAGGGAGACCCTTTATTCTGAGACTGTGCCCCCGAGTTCTAGATTTCCCCACGAGGGGAAACATCCTCTCTGCATCTACCTTGTCGAACCCCCTCAGTATCTTATATGTTTCAAGGTAGCTTGGATATTAAAAGTCTGTAGGTTATATGAGAAGGAACGACCGAGGGAGGTGAGGACTTCCACAGTTTTCAAGTTTTGGGAAAGAATGAGTTAAAGTAGAAATGGTGTAATGAACATACGCCTCTAGATGTCTTTAGCAAGGGTTGCTCATCATGGTATGTTATAATTTAAAATGTGCTACTCGCAGAACATCAATACTGAGTGATTTTTTTTTATTGTATTAGACAGTTGGGATCCTTTCCGTGATGTCTTATTGGACTGTCAACTGTCTCTTTAGAGAAGTAAGCATATGGCCAATTCTTATGCTGTTAGGACCCAATTTGAATGCAGGCTTCAGATATGACTGAATTGAAAGCTGTGCTGAATTTTTATCAGTTCTTGGCTGATCTGATAACTGAAGCAGCTCACAGAAGTAGAGTATAACTTCAAGGGAAGAAAAACCTGACAGATAGTCTTAGCGTGGCATCCATGCTTTTATTAAGTATTTAACAGTCCTGTTGATTGCCAGTTGGTAGCACACTCACCTCTTGAGTCAGAAGGTTGTGGGTTCAAGTCCCACGCCAGGGACTTGAGCACAAGAAAAATCTAGACTGACACTCCAGTCCAGTACTGAGGTAGCGCTGCACTGTCGGAGGTGCCGTCTTTCAGATGAGACGTTAAACCGAGGTCCCATCTACTCTCTCAGGTGGATGTAAAAGATCCTATGGAGTTATCCCCAGTGTCCTGGCCAATATTTATCCCTCAATCAACATCACTAAAACAGATTATCTGGTCATTATCACATTGCTGTTTGTGGGAGCTTGCTGTGCGCAAATTGACTGCCACGTTTCCTACATTACAACAGTGACTACACTTCAAAAGTACTTCATTGGCTGTAAAGCGCTTTGGGACGATTGGTGGTCATGAGAGGCGCTATAGAAATGTAAGTCTTTGTAATATCTCTCTATCATGAATGGTAAAGGCACAAGTTGAATTATTTATAACATGGGTTGAATTGTTATTGAAATAACACCCACTGTAAGAAATTTTCACTGAATGTTGTGCATTACATGAATGTCCCAGAATTTGCTGCGCTCAGTAAAATTGGAGCCAGTGGTACCAGGCCTACCTCCTTACTTTCAAAAACGACCCCAAAATCTTCTCTTCAACCAATCCATTCCCATGTAATGCAAGTTCCTTCCTAACGGCTGCCAACATCCTAGCTAAAAAAAAACTTTAGTGGACATAGGCCTACAGGATTAAAAAATTGTCCAGAAAATTGGCACTGAATTGACAGCTTCGCTCAAAGGAGCAACGAGGCTGAATGATGAAAGAAACAAAGTACTTGCATTTATAGAAACAGAAACATGGAAGATAGGAGCAGGAGTAGGCCATTCGGCCCCTCGAGCCTGCTCCGCCATTTAATGAGATCATGGCTGATCATCCAAATTCAGTACCCTGTCCCTGCCTTCTCCCCATATCCCTTGATTCCTTTAGCCTCAAGAAATATATCCAACTCCTTCTTGAATATATTTAATGAATTGGCCTCAACTGTCTTCTGTGGCAGAGAATTCCACAGGTTCACCACTCTCTGGGTGAAGAAATTCCTCCTCATCTCGGTCCTAAATGGCTTACCCCTTATCCTTAGCTTGTGACCCCTGGTTCTGGACTCCCAGGGACATCAGGAACATCCTTCCTGCATCTAGTCTGTCTAGTCCTGTTACAATTTTA
Source organism: Somniosus microcephalus (assembly GCF_052327205.1). Classification (NCBI taxonomy): domain Eukaryota; kingdom Metazoa; phylum Chordata; class Chondrichthyes; order Squaliformes; family Somniosidae; genus Somniosus; species Somniosus microcephalus. The sequence goes on along the minus strand of NC_141003.1, from coordinate 78,626,673 downwards.
TAAGCTTCAATGAGATCCCCTCTCATTCTTCTAAACTCTAGCGAGTATAAGCCTAATCGACCCAATCTCTCCTCATACGCCATTCCTGCCATCCCAGGTATCAGTCTGGTGAATCTTCGCTGCACTCTCTCCATGGCAAGAACATCCTTCCTCAGATAAGGCAACCAAAACTGCACACAATACTCAAATTGTGGTCTCACCAATGATTTATGTCATGCCTTTCACTGCCTCAGGGCATCCCAAAGCACTTTACAGCCAATAAAGTACTATTTTGAAGTGTAGTCACTGTTGTAATGTAGGAAACGTGGCAGCCAATTGTGCACAGCAAGCTCGCACAAACTGCAATGTGATAATGACCAGATAAACAGTTTTTGTTTTGTAGATTGAGGGATAAATATTAGTCAGGACGCTGGCAATAACTCCCCTACTCTTCTTCGAAGTAGTGCCATGGGATCTTTTACATCCACCTGAGAGCAGACGGGGCCTCGGTTTAACGTCTCATCTGAAAGACGGCACCTCCGACAGTGCAGCACTCCCTCAGCACTGCACTGGGGCCTAGATTTTGGTGCTCAAGTCTCTGGAGTGGGACTATGAACCCACAACCTTCTGACTCAGAGGAGGGTGTGACCCACTGAGCCATGGCTGACAATGGAATGAACTTGCATCACGTGGGAATGGATTGGACGAAGTTAAGTTTTTGAGGTGGTTTTTGAAAGTAAGGAGGGACCGGAAGTGTTGTGTGATCCTGCAGGAAGTTGGATTGATGAGGCATTGTGGAGGGAGCTTTACTCAGCATCTAATCCATCTGGGCATGGTACTGGACAGCTGCCAGCGTCAATGTAACTGTACCCCATCGTGAATCGACACCTGCAAAGGTGGTGGGGGATGAGCGAATGTGGGGGAAAGTTAATTTATTTATCGCCACAGTCCAAAAAGTGACACTAATACTTTTTAAATCACATTTTTAAGCTAGCAAATAGCTTTGAGGGGTATTTTGATAAAGTAATAAAAAAAAGTAGCAAGTGCCGTTTCGACATTTTCAACACGATGGCCTAGAAATTCATCTCGGGCGGTGGGCAGTATCGGATCAGCCGCACGTTATATGCAGCGCCTGCTACGGAACTGAATATTAGATGCTGCGTATAAGGGGCGGCCAGTCCGGATACTGCCCGTTCTGCGCCACCGCCCGAGGCGAAATTCCAGCCCGATGTTGTGTATAGCTTTATCGCAGGCTCCTTACACGAAGACTCGTCTCCACTGTTTCAAGAAAGCGGCTCAGTAGCATGCTTTTATAGGAGTAAAAGTCGATTTTTTTCTTCTTTTGGCAAATTCTCAATACAAATATTACCTTTGGAATATTCCGGGATCTCAGTAGGAAATATAAAATTGCACTTGACTTACGAGTTCAATCTTTCAATGAAAATTTGAAGAATCTGTTTATCCTGCCCGTAATATAGCAGAGGCCTGAGCCTCCAATATAAGATAGCAAATGTTGACTCCTGGATCACATAATATGACATTCTCTGTAGACCTTTGAAAATATTACTAGAGTAAAGACTTATTCAAGGGGCTAAATGTCATATTCAAATCTCCTCGTCTCTATTAGCTCCAGTATTATCTTTTTCTGGCAGAACTGTTGAAGGAATGAAAATTGCTGTTACGTGTTGCAGTATCTTTTAATTTTATTTCTTAAATTCATTTTTATATTTCCCCCCCCCTCCTACAGGTCTCTCTGAGTTACACAGCGTGCGAACGCTGACCGCCAGCCTTTTGCCAATCCCTGCCAATGGTTGCTAGGAGCTCCACGACAGATCAGCTGAGAGGAAACACGGAAGCGGACACAGCATTGCTGACACTTGCGATTCACATTGTGAGTGCTGCAATTTGATAACTTCTTTTATACCACGAGCGAGGAATAGCCTATTAAAGCCACCCAAAGTCCCTGTTTATGGTGTCGCTGGAATGAGAGTCCATGATATCAGTGCAAATTGTACACAAAATATCTGTTCCCAAGCTAGCTTTAGTCAGTCATTTTAAAGCATAGAATGGGGGAAACGAGAGAGTTCAGTGACTGTTCAAGTGTTTCCCGCTCCAGGAAAGGGCAGGGGAATGGGATTTGAGTAGATAGCTCGGCCTCCAGCAGGAATGAGCTGAAATTTCTGCAAATCTATAATGTTTGGGATTATGTAACAGATAAGATAAACACAAAATAACAACAGAAAATGCTGGAAAAACTCAGCAGGTCAGGCAACATCCGTGGAGAGAAATTTGCGTTGACGTTTCGGGTTTGACCCTTCTTCAAAACTGGAGAGAAAAGGAACTAGATCGAAGGCAGGGCTGCGATCGGACAAAAGAATAAAAGAACCAAAAGAAGTAAAAGAGATTAGAAGCTAGACGAGATGGTAATAGGCTGGGATTAGGTGTAAAGTGTACTGGCAGGGCAAAAGATAGCTGCCAGGTGTGCGAGAGAAACAAAAGGAAAGGGGGGGGGGGAGGAAAGGAGTGGAAAAATATAAGTAAAAATGAAATAGGGGCCGAGGTTATGATCTGAAATTGTTGAACTCGATCTAGTTCCTTTTCTCTCCAGTTTTGAAGAAGGGTCAAACCCGAAACGTCAACTCAAATTTCTCTCCACGGATGTTGCCTGACCTGCTGAGTTTTTCCAGCATTTTCTGTTGTTATTTCGGATTTCCAACATCTGCAGTATTTTGCTATCGTACTAAGATAAACACAGTTGGTCTTAAAAGGAAGACATGATCATACTATTTCACACGGTTTCCTTTCAGTGCAAAGGCATCAAGCACTGCTATTTCTTTCTCAGAAAAGAGTAGGTGATCGCTAAATCTGATACTTAAACTTAACAGTTTCTTAAACAATGATGGCAAAATGCTGCTGTAAAATCTGGAATATAAGCTACACCACGTTTCTTTGTTCTCTGCATATACGAGGTGGCTTATAATCTAAGGTGACATTTCAGTTTTTTTGGAGGGGAGATTTTCTCACCAATAGTAACATGCCTTGTGCAATTCATCTGTATTTTGTAATTTACTCTTTAAGTCAATTAAAAGCAAAAGGACCCAACCAGTTTAGCACCTGTGCAGATCGGGCATGGGCCTCTGCAGTGCTAAACTGGTTATCAGTGCACTTGTTTTAGGCCCCTTAAAATGGGTGCAACGATGTTGAATTTAGATCCTTTTGAACCAAGCATTCTGATGTAGGTTAACCGCATCATTTAGTGAGTTGGTAATTAAATGCCTCTGAACCGGCGCAGATATTATCCCAGAGAGTTCTTGGAGGGAAATTAAAAAATTCATTTTAGAGAAATTGTCATCTGTAGACCTCTTCTATGGAAGGTTTTGTCTGGCTGATGTTACAAAGACTACTCTTGCTGGAGACTTCCCACTGTGCTTCAGCTATCTGTCAGTTAGTGAATTGTCATAGCTGGGATAGCAGCAAACTCCACTCTCCCGTTTGCCAATTCCAGTAACTCTTTGACCATCTGTCTGTTCTATAGATGGACTCCAAGGAGTTACACAGCTATGTGACTGCTGTCCAAGGGACCACATTCAGAGTGACTAGGACAAGCCCCCTTCGTACAGGAGGAGTCATCACCTTTGGGTATTCAGGCCTCAGGCTGCATCACCAAGTTGTGTTTAGTTTTCCAGTGGCTGATCAAAACAAATGTGTGTGTTTATGTAGGGCCTTGTAGCTCTCGCATGTCTCAAAGCACCTTACACACAATGTATTACTTTGAAGTGCATTGATCATTGTTATGTAGGTAAATGAGATAGACATGTGCACACAGCAAGATCCCACAGACAGCAACAAGATGAATAACTAGTTATTTTGTTTTTGTGGTGTTGGTTGAGGGAGGACTGTTGCCTAGGATATCAAGCAATCTCCTTGCCATTTCCTATAGGATCAGGATCACTGGAACAAGCTGGAGGAACCTTGGTTTAACATCTTGTTCAATGGATAGCACGTGCAACAATGCAGCACTCCTTGACAACTGCATTGGAATGTCAGCCTAGATTATATGCTCAAATCCAATGGGGCATAAGGAGATTATGCTTGAACTGTATAAAAACCTAGTTAGGCCACAGCTAGAGTACAGTTCTTGTCATCACATTACAGGAAAGGCATGTACAGAGGAGATTTACGAGAATGTTGTCAGGACTGGAGAAGTTTAGCTATGAGGAAAGATTGGAGAGGCTGGGGTTATTTTTTTTGGAACAGAGGAGGCTGAGGGGAGACTTGATTGAGGTGTATAAAATTATAAGGGCCCTAGATAGAGTGGATAGGAAGGACCTATTTCCCTTAGCAGAGCGGTCAATAACCAGGGGGCATAGGTTTAAAGTCATTGGTAGAAGGATTAGAGGGGAGTTGAGGAGAACTTTTTTACCCAGAGGGTGGGTGGCTATGAACCAAAAGCTGGAAAGTGGGATTAGGCTGGAAAGCTCTTTTTCAGCCAGCATAAACACGATGGGCTGAATGGCCTCCTTCAGTGCTGTAAATTTCTATGATTCTGTGATTCTATGATAAAGCCTGCAACTTTCTCACTCAGAAGCAAGAGTGCTACCAACTTAGCCAAGCTGATATTTAATACCTTAATTCACTAATATCACAAGATAATGAGAAAGGCCATTCGGCCCATCTTAGTTCATCCATCCTGAGAGATCCTAGAGTCTCCTCATTTCACCTGTTAACAGACCGTTAATAGGCTTTAATCCCTTCCCGCCTCCAAGGAGACGGGACCCGGCGCAGGATGGCTTCCCACCTCCTGGGAAGATGGCACTGAGGCGGGTTGGGGCGGGTTGGGCACCCGCCCCCAAATTATGCCATTTTCCCGGCAGACCCACCTCCATACCCGCCTCCCCAGGGCTGGCAAGATCGCGCCCCAAGTCATTTATGTAAATAAGAAACAGCGGTGGTCCCAACACCGAGCCCTGGGGAACTCTACTAAGAACGTCCCGCACCTTAACATATCTCCTCTATTGAGTACTCATTGTTTCTCCCTTCCAGCCATTCCCAGGTTTACCCTGAATCCCTACAGCTTTGAGTTAAACTAAGAGCTCTTGGTGTGGAATTTTGTCAAATACCTTTTGGAAGTGTGAGTGCACCACTTCTTGGGACTTGCCACCATTCACTTGGGTTATCACTTCCTCAAAGAAGTCAAGGAGGTTGGCGAAGAGGAACCGTAAAGGTACAAATCCATTCAGTTACTCTTTTGTGTAGATGGCAATTAGTCACAAAGATCCCTAAATGGCTTAATGGGTAAATAAGGATCTCCAATGTGTAGGAAAATGGGAAATACATTCCTTATAAATGCATTAATGATTTTGCATTAATGATTTTGTTACATGGGGCATAGAGTGTGGGCCATAAAGAGCAAGAAGGTTCATGTTTGATGAGCAATGGTAGCACAATTGACCACAGTGGCCTTAGGTTAGTGAAGAGACAAAAATCAGCCAGGGTTCCCACTGCTGATTGCTATTGATTGATTCCTTCTGAAAGATATATATTGTGAGCTATGGGGGCGGTTTGTGGTGGATGGACGGTATGTGGCCACCCCTCTCACTCCAATTCAGGTGAAGGCCACACCCACCTCCAACACACCTGAGGCATATCTACCCATTAGCTCAGGAGTTCAAAAGGCAAACTAGTGCATCCCTTCTGGGCCTGGGCCTGAGCCTGAGGGCCAGTGCCTGTGCCTGAGGAGAGGGCCAGGACAGGGCCAGTACCTGAGGAGATAGCCAAGAAAAAGCCAAGACTGCTGTTGAAAACCAGCTTGCAGCTGCCACAGAGAGGTCTACTATTGAACCCGGGTGGAATATTGTTTAGTTCTGAGAGCCTGATATGATCCCTGGACCGGCTGAGAAAGATCCAGTGGTAAAGTAACCCTGGCTTATTGTTTTTTGGAGGAAATCGATTTAAGGACTGCCTTCCTAACCACCCAGGGCAGGTGATGGTTTTGTTCTTCATTTTTCTTTTTGAACATCATATGTTTTTGGATTTTGCCAGACGTGAACCTTTTCCCCCGTTTTCTAAAAATAAAACACAGCTAACTGCTGTTTTTCATTTACCAATCTTGTGACTGTGCTTGTGTCCTCCACCCCCGCATCAACACACCCTTCGGTCTAGGTGGTGGTTGATTACAATATGTATGGACATCAAATGAGGACCACATTGTGATGCCCTACACAGCTGAATACTTACAAACACTCACTGTTGTTGGAAGGGAAGGAGGGCCACTGAAGTCTGAAAACTTAAATTACATCACATTGCAAGGGAACCATCTTGAGAGTCAATCCACGCTGAGTTGGCCAACAACAATTAAATGTGGTACAAAGATTTCTTTATGCACGGTGATTTCAATAAAATATAATCATGAGGCATAGCAGTGCCTGCCAAAAGCAGGCGGGCATTTCGTTTTTTGCAAGCCAAGAAAAACTACTCTGAGGTAGTTCAGCTAGATGTGTTCAATGTACAGGATTGTACTGTAATGGGTGGAAAATGCGGTTGATCATTGACAGATCCAAAATAAAGCCTGAGCAGGTTGACAAAGTGGGGTGGGGGACAATCCAAAAAGAATGGCAATGAGAACCACACTAACAAAAAATAAATAAAACGTTATGACTAAGAAACAAAGACAATCATTTATAACCAATCAGAACTTGCTTGTTGAACCAAATGGTCTGGTGTCATTTTATTTCGACCTGAGAAGTTTATGGCAGCAAACCTTTTTTTTACTCGGTTAGGCATTTAACACTTGGCAAACAATGTTGCCTTTAAGCCGCACGGCCGCACAGTGCTCTGAAGGACCCGCGCAGCCGGTGAGCCGGCTTTTAAATAGAAAAGCCGCTCATGCGTGGAATTTTGAATGGCCCACGCAGCCCGTTAAAGGGGCTGACATGAATCAGTCATTCATGAAAGAAAGACTTATGAAATAATACTGAGCGGCCTGCAGGTGGCGCTGTCCAGGGAGAGTATAAATACTCGGGCACGGGCCCAGCTTGCGCAGGACAGTCTTAACAGGAACTAGTGAAAGGCACAACTAGACCTCCATGTTGTAAAACAGTTGATTAAAGCTTTGTTTAATGCTTCGACCAAGTGCCTAGTAGTTTTCTTACGTCAGGGGCCCTGCGGGCCAAAAGAAAAATTGACGGGATGATTGATGGTAATTGTTAGTATGGAATGTAATGCTTCAATAATCATGTTACCCATCTTCCCCCCAGTTCTGACGAAGGGTCATCAACCTGAAACGTTAACTCTGTTTCTCTCTCTCCACAGATGCTGCCTGACCTGCTGAGTATTTCCAGCATTTTCTGTTTTTATTTCAGATTTCCAGCATCCGCAGTATTTTTGCTTCTGAACAACTATGAGTTGATCTCCTGTAACGTAGCACAATGGGGAGTCAGAACCAAACGTATACATCAGCATACACGTTAACCTTGAAAATGAGGAAAAAATGGCCAATAGCTCACTGACCGCGCAGCTGCAGAGGTGCAAGGGCTGAAGAGATTTTCTCAGCAGCATTCTGATGCGACCTCGGTCACAGGACAGGAAGTTTAAATCCCATGGTGATTTTTGTCAGCAAATGCACGCAGTAACTGAGAAACACATATACGTCAGTCTTGGGTTAATCTGAAACCAGTCTAGGCTGGGCGGACAGTGTGCCACTCAATGTCTGCAAAAGTATTCTTTTTGTTTAAGATCTTGCATGTGAGGAATGTCGCTTCTGTGGGCTGATGAATTGCCAGTCAGCAACTTATTGTGAATGAGGTGCTAAACAAGGAATAAAGCAAACTCGAGGCAGACCTGGGTAGAAAGGATTTACTTATAAAATCTCGTAGTTTGTTCATGTTCAACATTATATTTTTTCTGGCTATTATTTTGAGGATTAAAAGGTTACCAAAATAATGATTTCCCCATTCCGGCTGGTTTTGTTGTTTTACTTTGATTTCTTTCACAGGATTAAATTGGACAGCGAGACATTACCTCAGAGGCTGTAAATTCTCTGGGATTAATTTGTACCAGAATTTTTAAAAAAGACACTTAAATTGAAGGCTGCCGTGAAAGACACAGGAAGATAAACATGAGATCAATACCTGGGAAATCAACTTGACTCCCCCTCCCCCCTCCTCCCCACTTAGCACTCGGTGCGAGTGCTTGATTTTAGAGTTATTTTGAATGCTTTTGGGAAAAGTCACAGCACAGAGGTGACTGGTCAGATCTGCACATTGAAGCACTGGGATCCCGATTAGAAAGAAAGACTTGCATTTATATAGCGCCTTTCATGACCACCGGACATCTCAAAGGCACTTTACAGCCAATGAAGTACTTTTGAAGTGTAGTCACTGTTGTAATGTAGGAAACGTGGCAGTCAATTTGCGCACAGCAAGGTCCCACAAACAGCAATGTGATAATGACCAGATAATCTGTTTTAGTGATGTTGGTTGAGGGATAAATATTGGCCAGGACACCAGGGATAACTCCCCTGCTCTTCTTCGAAATAGTGCCATGGGATCTTTTATGTCCAACTGAGAGCAGATGGGGCCTCAGTTTAACGTCTCATCCGAAAGCGGACACCTCCGACAGTGCAGCGCTCCCTCAGTACTGCACTGGGAGTGTCAGCCTAGCTTTATGTGCTCAAGTCCTGGGAGTGGGACTTGAACTCGCAACTTTCTGACTCAGGGGCAAGGGTGCTACCAACTGAGCCCCTTCAACCACCGTCTGCCCCGCCTGTGACAGAGACTGTAGGTCCCGCATTGGACTCAGCAGTCACCTGAGAACTCATTTTTAATGTGGAAGCAAGTCATCCTCGGTTCCGAGGGACTGCCTAAGAAGTGTCTGTTTAGACCCAGGAGGAAGGCAGGACCAAGAGAACAATATTGCCTTTGATGGGAAGCTAATTCATTATAGATACAGTTTGAAAAAGGTCACTGGTCTTCATTTGTTCTAATTATTATTGATCATGCTTTAAATCACAATCAATGTGAGCATGCACAGGGAGCAGCTAATCTTCGAGTTCCCACTCACAGGCAGAGAAAGCTGAGCACCAACATAACATCATTGCGACCAAGGCGTGAATGGATAGCTTTCATTTCAGTTTTGAATGGAGCCGGACTAAATCCAGGTGAAATTCTTGTGTCTCAAAGTAATACGTGTTTTGAAATCTGGGAATGACATCTGGATTTATTGCACTTGGTCGAAGTGGGAAAAGGTGATCCATTAAATAATAAACCAGTTCCAGAAATGTAAAAAAAAATAAGAAGTGGTCACATTCAAAATTTTTTTATACTCATGGGGTGTGGGCGTCGCTGGCAAGGCCAGCATTTATTGCCCATCCCTTGGTGAGCCGCCTTCTTGCACCGCTGCAGTCTGTGTGGTGAAGGTGCTCCCACAGTGCTGTTAGGGAGGGAGTTCCAGGATTTTGACCCAGCGACGATGAAGGAATGGCCGATATATTTCCAAGTCAGGATGCTGTGTGACTTGGAGGGGAACCTGGAGGTGGTGGTGTTCCCGTTCGCTTGCTGCCCTTCTTCTTATAGGTGGTAGAGGTCGCGGGTTTGAGAGGTGCTGTCGAATTGTCGAAATTGTAAAATTTCAGAATCGTTGCACTATTTGTTCATTCAGGACAGGGATAGTGGTGGAGCCCTGGCCAGAGTGGATAATGCCACCCTCAAGCCTGGGCTATTCAAGATGTTATAGGGGTTGGAAAATATTGTCGATTGCAGAGCAGAGGGGTTTGAAGGTTGTTCAAGTCTCTTTGAAAATGGAACCCAATAATCTGCCGATAACTGATCTGTATTTAGGGTTACCAACTCTGGTTAGACGTATTCCTGGAGGATTCATCAAGTGACCTCCTGCCTCCAACCGCTCCGCCTGATCAAGCAGCCTTTTTTCCCCCCTCTCCACTATTTTTAGAACTAAGCAAGAAAAGTGTTCGAAGAAAATGAAAAAAAGCCACAGGTTTAATGCTCCTATGATTTTTCTCCCTGGGTTGCTCAGAGCAGTGATATGGAGATTAATCTTTAATCCTTTAGGGTTGGGCAACCCCATGTGTACTGCGGTGGTGACTTTCATGAAGCCACAGGTAGGCCAGTAGTTGAGGGATGTCCTGTTATAGAGGCAATCACCCGACACACTATCCCTCATTGGCAGTGTCAGCCATGGCTCAGTGGGTAGCACCCTCACCTCTGAGTTAGAAGGTTGTGAGTTGTGAGTCCAAAGAATTGAGCACAAAAATCTAGGCCGACACTCCAGTGCAGTGCTGAGGGAGTGCTGCACTGTCAGAGGTGCCATCATTCGGGTGAGATGTTAAACATAGAAAAGCAGGAGTAGGATTTTGAACCTGCTCCACCTATTTAATATGAGCATGGCTGATCCTCTATCTCAATACCATATTCGTGCTCTCTCCCCATACCCCTTGGTGCCTTTTGTGTCTAGAAATCTTTCTATCTCCTTCTTAACGGTGGCATAGTGGTTAGCACTGTTGCCTCACAGCGCCAGGGACCCGGGTTCAAATCCGGCCTCGGGTGACTCTGTGTGGAGTTTGCACATTCTCCCCGTGTTTGCGTGGGTTTCCTCCGGGTGCTCCGGTTTCCTCCCACAGTCCAAAGATGTGCGGGTTAGGTTGATTGGCCATGATAAAAATTGGCCCTTAGTGTTAGTGGGGATTAAATACGCGGGGTTACGGGGATAGGGCTTGGGTGGGATGGCTGTCGGTGTAGGGACCGGGTGCTAGGGTTTGGATGATCAGCCATGATCTCGTTGAATGGCGGAGCAGGGCCGAATGGCCTACTCCTGCTCCTAGTTTCTATGTTTCTATGTTAAATATATTCAGTGACTTGGCCGCCACAGCCTTCTGTGGTAGAGAATTCCACAGGTTCACCAAACCGAGGCCCCGTCTGCTCTCTCGGGTGAAGGTAAAAGGTTCCATGGCACTATTTTGAGGAGTTATCCCCGGTGTCCTGGCCAATATTTATCCCTCAACCAACATCACTAAAATAGATTATCTGGTCATTATCACATTGCTGTTTGTGGGAGCTTGCTGTGCGCAAATTGGCTGCCACGTTTCCTACATTACAACAGCGACTACACTTCAAAAAGTACTTCATTGGCTGTAAAACGCTTTGGGACGTCCGGTGGTCATAAAAGGCGCTATAGAAATGCAAGTCTTTCTTTCTTTCTCATCTCCACATTGGAACTTTCCGAGTTGCTTGAAGGGTGTTTGTGGAGCTCCAAAGGGCACAGCAGCGTGCACTGGTTCCTAGTTGTAGGAAGAGATGGAGCAGTAAAGAGGTGAATATTGAAATGCGATTTCCTGATTAAGACTCCAAACAAAATCATCTCGTGTTACATGGTAATTTTAGTCCCGTAAACGATACCATTGCCTGCTTACCTTGATTCAGCCAGCCTATATCCAGCACTTGCTGACTTCCCAATGGATTGTTGCCTTTGTCAGTGGAAACACATACAGATTCCCTTTCACAGGTCATCATATAAAACAAATTCAATGCTCTGGGTAGGAGGCCTTTTATTTCTGATGCTTTTCCTTTGATCTATTCTTCATTGCCAATTTTACGCTGTCTATACAGGTGAAAGGTCACATGGGCCTGAGAAGTACCACAGTGAGTGTGGTAATCATTTCCCCACTGGATTTCCGGGAATGGGAATTTCACCAGCTGACCCCTTATGCCTGACTAATGTCATATTTTGGATTGCGTTCCCTTAATTGTGTCGTGACTGATTTGGATGATTTAACATGTAGAGAATAAAATTGGCTTGACTTTGGTGTATCTTTGAAGTATATATGTGTGTTGTCACCATGTGTGTGTTGTCTTGCTTTCCCCAAGACAATATAGACAGGTGATGGTGCAATATTCACTAAATTGAATAGTGACATCTAGTGGTAGAGCATTCATAACAAGTGCCCAGAGTTAGGGTTAGGGTTAAGTTATTACAAAAAAAAAATCAAAAAGGCTGATGGAATGTTAGTCTTTGTAACTAGAGGGCGAGAATATAAAGGGGAGGGAGTTTTGCTACAGCTATACAAAGCCCTGGTGAGACCACATCTGGAGCACTGTGTACAGTTCTGGGCACTGCACCTTGGAAAGGATCTATTGGCCTTGGAAGGAGGGCAGTGCAGATTCACCAGAATGTTACCGGAGCTCCAAGAGTTAGATTATGAGGAGAGATTACACAAACTAGGCTTGTATTCTCTGGAATATAAAAGGTTAAGGGGTGAGTTGATTGAAGTTTTTTTCAGGATTTTGAAAGGAATTGGTAGAGTAGATAGAGAGAAACTTCTTCCACTCTGGACAAGGGGACATAACCTTAAAATCAGAGCCAGGCCATTCAGGAGAGCAGTTAGGAAACACTTCTTCACGCAGAGGGTGGTAGAAGTGTGGAACTCCCAGAAAAAGCAGCAGATGCCGGGGCTCAATTAATAATTATAACTCTGAGAGCGATAGATTTTTGCTAGCCAAGGGTATTAAGGGATATGGAGCCAAGACGGGTGGATGGAGTTAGAATACAGATCAGTCATGATTTCATTCAGTGGCAGACTAGGCTCGAAGGGCTGAATGGCCTCCTCCTGTTGCTATCACAGAAATCACAGAAACCCCACAGTGCAGATAGAGGCCATTTCGGCCCATCGAGCCTGCACCGACACATATCCCACCCGATCCCCGTAACCCCACGTATTTAATCCCCCTAACACTAAGGGTCAATTTATCATAGCCAATCATCCTAACCCGCACATCTTTGGGCTGTGGGAGGAAACCGGAGCACCCGGTCTGGAGGCCGCGAAACCTTTCGATGGTGATCAGTTCAAATATCAGTCGGCAGTAGGACAAATGGGCATATGGCTAGAGTTAATGTTGGGTTAAGGCACAATAATCATGTCTTGTGCAATTATTATTTTTTAAATCATAGAGCTTTGCATCCATTTGAGGTACAGTTTATAATAAAAATCAATGGACTGTGATGTGATAGCATTCACAGTGGAATAGGTTGATGACACTCACTATCTAGGTGCACAAGTGAAGAATGGGCATTGGGGCAAGATACCAGAGTTACCTGCCCCTGTAATAATGTATCCCAGCACTAATTCGTACCTTCAGGAGAGACGGGAGAGAATTTAAGGAATTTTTAAAGGAAATATGTGCCTATTTTCATATCTTCAGATGTCATTTGCTATTTAGCCATTCAGAGGCAGCTGCGGAAGTGAATTCCGCTTAAAACTGTTAATCCAGAGAGTTCATTGTTGCACAACATCAGACAATAAGACAATCACGATCTTGCATGAAACCATTGTCTGTTAGCTTTCATTACCAGCATTCCTAGCCAAGGTCTTTCGTTTTCTCCCTCAGAAAATCCTATTGTGATAAGAGAAGCAGAAAGAATGATCCCGCTTAATCTCCTTGATTCATCCAAACATTCTCGGGTGAAGGATAATTCTGCAAAGATGTTGAATGTGTTTAAACAACATGTAAGACCTTATTTTTTTTAAACACTAACCGGCTTAATGGGGAGGAGAGGGGAGAAAATATCCATTTCTGTATTTTAGCTTCATTGCTTCAATGCAAAATCTCTGCCTTTTCGGGGTTTTTTTTTTGCGTGCTGCGGTGGCTTGACTGTAATTTTTTTAATATGCGGGCCTTCTGACAGATACAGCCTTGGAAAGCAAGTAAAACTGACTGCAAGTATCATCTCCTCTTACCGCTCAGCTGCTGTCACACTCCTAATTATAATAAGCAGGCGAACCATGAACGCTGTATATATTTTATTTTTCGCCCCCCCTCCCTCTGTTGCTAAGGCTTTGTAAACCTGAGAGAATGTTAAGAGGCAGGTGTGTGTGCTGTCAATGTGTGGGGAGGGCTACGAAAGTTAAGTCATAAACTTGAAGCTTGGCAATTTTGGGAAGACTGCAAGGCTCCCGCAGAAACGTCAGTGCCTTTCAGCAGACCCTTTCTTGAATGGATGACAGTATATTTAGTATAGATGATTGGTTCGCGCGTAGAATTCAGTAATCGAGTTGAAAATTGTGAGTGACGCCCAAGTGAATCGTCAAATGATCATCTTGCAGCAGGGGCAGGTAGTGAAGGAAGGGATTGTGCAGCGGGTACCGGCCACAGTCCGTCTGTCCGGCTGAAAACTGCCGGCATAATTGGTGTAAAAAAACACACTGAGCTGTGTTTTACCTTTGGTTTCATCAGCCAAGCAACGAACACACACATACCGTAAATAATTCAAATATTAAATACCACTGATAAGATGTACTGTGCCTCCCTCACTTTGGGACGCAATTTTTAAAGAAGATCTTCAGTATTTTAGACACATTTTAGTATCCATCCATGTAGAACCCCCCTCCCCCAACTTGTTAGAGGGTTGACTTTATACTGCACTCAAAGAATTTGATAAATGGGCAGATATATTCCAAACATGTCCGGGTCTGTCACAGCTCTGTGTTTGAACCGGTGACCTGTTGATCTGTGTTAAATGAGCTCCATTTTGCTTTAAATATTCAGTTCATCATCTCCGTAATAGCATTTTCAGTCGCAAGTACAATCACTTGGTAAAGCTTAATGATAAGATTTAGATAGTGTTGTGCTGTATATACTTTCCAAGTGCATTGAGTTTTGGTTCAATATCTGTTGCCAGATATGTTGTGCTTATGATTTTGTTTGATAACGCTCCTGTGAAGCACCTTGGGGCATTTTACTACATTAAAGGTGCTATATAAATAGATAGAGGTTGCTGTTGTTGTCCATCCCTACTGCTTCTGCCTGCAATCATATGCTGTGTTGAGTTATAAGATAGCCTGTAGGTCTGTGTTTGGCATCAATGATCCTCCCATGTAATAAAAACAGAATTTGACTAATTCAGTCACCACTAACTAATGGCCCTGACTATAACAACAAGAACAACAACAGCAACCTCTATTTATATAGCACCTTTAACGTAGTAAAATGTCCCAAGGTGCTTCACAGGAGCGATTATCAAACACAATTTGACACCGAGCCACATAAGGAGACATTAGGGCAGGTGACCAAAAGCTTGGTCAAAGAGGTAGGTTTCAAGGAGCATCTTAAAGGAAGAAAGAGAGGTAGAGAGGGAATTCAAGGGCTTACAGCCTTGGTAGCTGAAGGCACGGCCACCAATGGTGGAGCGATTATATCGGGGATGCTCAAGAGGCCGGACTTAGAGGAGCACAGATATCTCGGAGGGTTGTGAGGCTGGAGAAGATTACAGAGATAGGGAGGGGCGAGGCCACGGAGGGATTTGAAAACAAGGATGAGAATTTTAAAATCAAGCCATTGCTTAACCGGGAGCCAATGTAGGTCAGCGAGCACGGGGTGATGGGTGAACAGGACTTGGTGCGAGTTGGGACACGGGCAGCCGAGTTTTGGATGACCTCACATTTATGTAGGGTACAACGTGGGAGGCCAGCCAGGAGTGCGTTGGAATTGTCAAGTCTAGAGGTAACAAAGACATGGACAAGGATTTCAGCAGCAGATGAGCTGAGGCAGGGGGCGGAGCCGAGTGATGTTCCAGAGGTGGAAGTAGGCGGTCTTAGTAATGTTACCAATGGAGTTGCAGAATATGATCCCAAATCACCAGTAAAGATCCCAGAATTTCATGTAATAAAAAACAGAGTTTGATTGTTTTCTGCCCAGTTGCTGCCCCACGATAGGCCAACAGAAAGCAGGGGTTGTATGCAGTTTTAGTTGAAGCCGTGTGAACAGGAGCTATCTGAGTCTAAAAGGAGGAGGTTGTAAATCAATGTGCCAATTCTGTTAAGACACTGGGAGTTCTAGTTTGACATTTCCATGGTTAAGAATCTGAACTGAACCATCGATTATCAACACAATAAGAATTCAGCTCCAAAAAGAAAATGGCATAAAGGGTCCTATCAATTATATTTTTAAATTTCTTCTTGGGTGAAGATATTTGTCCTCCAGTGAAGGCCTCATATTCTTAATGCCTTCAGGGACTCGTTTTTAATTAATTATGGCATGCCTTTACCACTCAAAGGGTAAACATAGAAACATAGAAGATAGGAGCAGGAGTCGGCCATTCGGCCCCTCGAGCCTGTTCCGCCATTCAATGAGATCATGGCTGATCATCCAAATTCAGTACCCGGTCCCTGCCTTCTCCCCATATCCCTTGATCCCTTTAGCCTTAAGAAATATATCCAACTCCTTCTTGAATATATTTAATGAATTGGCCTCTACTGCCTTGTGTGGCAGAGAATTCCACAGGTTCACCACTCTCTGGGTGAAGAAATTCCTCCTCATTTCTGTGCTAAATGGCTTACCCCTTATCCTTAGACTGTGACCCCTGGTTCTGGACTCCCTGATGATAGGGTAGATGATAGGCCTGAACCCAAATGACCTCCTACCCATCTCTTTAACCAGTGCTGGGTGACAGCAGCCTCGGGAGGATACCCTGTTTCCCCAATGGGGAGACAGCACGCCCATGCTCCGCATGACTCGGGCCAGGAGCTGGATGTTGTGGGGAATTGAGCCTTGAGCATCCAATTTCTCTAGCATTGCAGTGCTCCAACATGCAGTGCCACTGCAGCAGTTACAAGGTTGTAATTGGGAAGGCAAAACGTGAGTTGATGGCTGTGAATGTTTTATTTCACTTAGCAAGTTGAACTAGTCAATTTGAGAATCTCCTTATAGAAACAGTCGAGGTGCAGATCTGAGTAAGGTGTTGCTAAGAATATTCAGCAGTGTGCTAACTCCAAGGCAGCCACTGAAAGTGTCTCAGTTGGCAGCCTACTTTTAATAGAAGTCATTTGTATCTACAATATATTTGGGGCAGGATTTTCATTGGGCCGTAGAGTCGGGATTGGAGGTGTGTGGGGGGTTAAAATCCTGAAATCAGGGGTCTCGACCCCATCCTGCACCCAAACCCGCCTCCATGCCAGTTTCAAAGGAGGTGGGTACCTGCCCCGCACTGGGACCCGCCTACCCGAGGCGGGCAGGGATTAGTGCCAATTAACTGCCTGTTAACAGGCAGTTTTTAGCCTATTCCCTATTTTTAAGGTTGAAGTGTGGGATTCCCGATGGCTCCAAACCACGCCAAGTTAGCGAGGTGGACCATCGGGTTGAAGGACTTGGAGGGGTCGAGATGTCGGTGTTCAGGTGAGTGATGTGTGCATGAGTGCAAAGGTAAGTGTGTTTGGTGTGTCTAAAGTGATTAAAGAAGTTTAAATGACCTTTTCTTACCTTTTCAGCCTTCCTTCCTTTAGGTCCCGGGAGTCCCTCATCTCACCGGCACAGAAAGCAGAATGGCTGCGAACTGTCAAAAGTGACAGCCTTCAGCTTTCTGTGCAGGAGAGATTTCTAACTGAGTCTGTGGAGAAGGGCTCAGGTTAGAAGTAAGACTGTCAGTGTTTGACAGCTTCAAACAGCTGTGAAATGCTGATATTTCATCTGTCAAAACCTCTTGACAGATGAAATTTCAGTCTGTGACGTCACCTGTTGCCAGGTGGCCCTTAATTGGCCTGCTGAGTCCGCTGGGCGGGCTCAACAAGGTCAATCAAGGGAAAATCACGTGGATTGGCCGCATCTCGATGGAGGCGGGACTACAACCCCGAAAGTTGTAGTCCCGCCTCCAACCCAACTCCTGAATGAAAATCCTGCCCTACCTGTCTTGAATGGACAATTGCAGTGATCCTGGTAAGAATGCCCCCAGGGTCACTGTGTGCTCCTCACTCTCCTTGTTTAATTAGAAGAATGAGAAGTCGACGTCACCAGCTTCAGATCTTTAGGCTCCCCTATGTTTACTCTCTTAGCGCAATGGGTAGCTTTAATTAGACTGCAGGTTCGTAGAGCCACGGTTTGGTGGATAGAAAGACCACCCAGCCTCCTCCTGACCCCTTCCTTGTATTACATTATGCACAGGATCACAAAAGTATTCAGGTTTGGACTCCAAATATATTGTAGATACAAATGACTTCTATTAAAAGCAGGCTGCCAACTGAGACCTGCGGGCCTGCCAGTGGCTGTACACCAGCACTGTAGAAGTGTCACACTCCTGAGCCTAATTGTGTCTGTCACTGCCTGTCACTGCACCACGCACTGTCTGGGAAACAGAATCAGGCTGCAAGTGGGTGACACTTACAGCAACATCCCGCTCGACCTGCCCACAAAACCAAAAGGCCAAAAAATCAAAACATTGGACCTGCTTGTTCACTGGGAATTTAAAAAAAAAACTAAAGTTCATATCTGCGTATTTTTAATGTAGCTGAATGGGACAACATAGTGGATGACACTATCAGCAATGCCAATCAAGGCTCACCTAAGCACCTACTTTGATGTTTACAAAGACACTTTACACTTGTAACTTTTTAAAAATGGGTTACGTCTGTGAATCTTACAGCACAGAAAGAGGCCATTTAACCCATCGTGCCCCTGCCAGCTCTTTGAAAGAGCAATGAGTCATTGTGGAGACAAAGTCCCATCTTCACACTGAGGACACCCTCCATCGTGTTGTGTGGCACTACCACCGTGCTAAATGGGAGAGATTCAGGGCAAATCTAGCAGCTCAAAACTGGGTATCCATGAGGTGCTGCGGGCCATCAGCAGCATCGGATTTGTATTTACCACAATCTGTACCCTCATGGTCCGGCATATCCCTCACTCCACCATTACCATCAAGCCAGGGGATCAACCCTGGTTCAATAAGGAGTATAGAAGAGCATGCCAGGAGCAGCACCAGGCATACCTAAAAATGAGGTGCCAACCTGGGGAAGCTGCATGCATGCTAAAAAGCGGAAGTAGCATGCTGTAGACAGAGCTAAGCGATCCCACAATCAACGGATCAGATCAAAGCTCTGTTGTCCTGCCAGTCGTGAAAGGTGGTGGACCATTAAACAACTAACGGGAGGAGCAGGCTCCATGAATATCCCCATCCTCAATGATGGTGGAGCCCAGCACATGAGTGCAATAGACAAGGTTGAAGCGTTTGCAACCATCTTCAGGCAGAAGTGCCGAGTAGATAATCCATACCGGCCTCCTCCTGAGGTCCCCACCACTACAGAAGCCAGTCTTCAGCCAATTCGATTTACTCCACGTGATATCAAGAAACGGCTGAGCGCGCTGGATACAGCAAAGGCTGTGGGCCCCGACAAAACCCCGGCTGTCGTGCTGAAGATTTGTGCTCCAGAACTAGCCGCGCCTCTAGCCAAGCTGTTCCAGTACAGCTACAACACTGGCATCTATCCGATAATGTGGGAAACTATCCAGGTATGTCCTGTCAACAAAAAGCAGGACAAATCCAATCTGGCCAATTACCGCCCCATCGGACTACTCTCAATCATCAGCAAAGTGATGGAAGGTGTCGTCGACAGTGCTATCAAGCAGCACTTACTCACCAATAACCTGCTCACTGATGCCCAGTCTGGGTTCCGCCAGGACCGCTCAGCTCCAGACCTCATTACAGCCTTGGTCCAAACATGGACAAAGGAGCTGAATTCCAGAGGTGAGGTGAGAATGACTGCCCTTGACATCAAGGCAGCATTTGACCGAGTCTGGCATCAAGGAGCTCTAGTAAAACTGAAGTCAATGGGAATCGGGGGAAAACTCTCCACTGGCACAAAGGAAGATGGTTGTGGTGGTTGAAGGCCAATCTTCACAGCCCCAGGACATCACTGCAGGAGTTCCTCAGGGCAGTGTCCTAGGCCCAACCATCTTCAGCTGCTTCATCAATGATCTTCCCTCCAACATAAGGTCAGAAATGGGGATGTTCGCTGATGACTGCAGTGTTCAGTGCCATTCACAACTCCTCAGATAATGAAGCAGTCCATGCCCGCATGCAACAAGAGCTGGACGACGTTCAGGCTTGGACTGATAAGTGGCAGGTAACATTTGCGCCACACAAGTGCCAGACAATGACTATCTCCAACAAGCGAGAGTCTAACCACCACCCCTTGACATTCAGTGACATTACAATCGCCGAATCCCCCACCATCAACATCCTGGGGGTCACCATTGACCAGAAACTTAACTGGACCAGCCACATAAATACTGTGGCCACAAGAGCAGGTCAGAGGCTAGGTATTCTGCGGCGAACGTATCATCTCCTGACTCCCCAAAGCCTTTCCACCATCTACATGGCACAAGGAATGTGATGGAATACTCTCCACTTGCTTGGATGAGTGCAGCTCCAACAACACTCAAGAAGCTCGACACCATCCAGGACAAAGCAGCCCGCTTGATTGGCACCCCATCCACCACCTTAAACATTCACTCCCTCCACCACCGGCGTACCATGGCTGCAGTGTGTACCATCTACAAGATGCACTGCAGCAACTCGCCAAGGCTTCTTCAGCAGCACCTCCCAAACCCGCAACCTCTACCACTTAGACGGACAAGGGCAGCAGGTTCATGGGAACACCACCACCTCCAAGTTCCCCTCCAAGTCACACACCATCCTGACTTGGAAGTATATCACCATCCCTTCATCATTGCTGGGTCAAAATCCTGGAACTCCCTCCCTAACAGCACTGTGAGAGTACCTTCACCACACGGACTGCAGCGGTTCAAGAAGGCAGCTCACCACCACCTTCTCAAGGGCAACTAGGGATGGGCAATAAATGCTGGCCTTGTCAGCGACGCCCACATCCCAGGAACGAATATAAAAAAGAGCCCCAATCCCCTGCTCTTTCCCCATAGCCCTGTGATTTTCTCCCTTTGTGCTACCTCAACCAGGAGGACAGGCAGACATTTTGTTTCCAGATCTCTGTATCAGCTGCTCACTCCTGGTTGATTCTTTCTCTGATATTACAAAGTATTTACATCACAGAAACAGGCCATTCAGCCCAACTGGTCTGTGCCAGTGTTTATGCTCCACACGAGCCTCCTCCCACCTTTCTTCATCTCACCCTATCAACATACCGTTCTATTCCTTTCTCCCTCATATGCTTATCTAGCTTCCCCTTGAATGTGTCTGTGCTACTTGCCTCAATTACTCCCTGTGGTAGTGAGTATCAGATTCTCTCCACTCTCTGGGTAAAGAAGTTTCTCCTGAATTCCCTATTGGATTTATTAGTGACGATCTTCTATTTATGGCCCCTAATTTTGGTCTTGTCTGCAAGTGAAAACATCTTCTTTACATCTATCCTATCAAACCCTTTACTAATCTTGAAGACCTCTATCAGGCCACCCCTCAGTCTTCTCTGTTCTATCTTTCCTGATAGGTATAACCTCTCAGTTCTGCTATCATTCTAGTATCTGTCTTAAGGGGTAATCTGGTATTGTCAAGAGAGGTTTTTATTTTTGGATTAACAAATAGTTTTGTTTGCTGCAGGACTTGTTGCAGAATGCTGTTAGTATTTCACACTTAATGATGAAAGTTAGATTCAGTCCTAAGTCACCCCTTCCCTCTTTTTTTGTGATGTGCTTTATTTGGAGGCAGGCAAGGGAGAGACAACCAGAAGCCCCTTTGGGAGCTGGCAAAGCCATTGGCCTCAGTCCCTCCCGAAACACTAACGATTATTTCCCGAGGAATCCCCCTTTCTCCCTTACTGCGCACCTGCTCCAAGCCACTTGGAATAAGAAGGGAAGCCTCGCAGTCAAACGGACACAGGCCTAGAAATTGAGTGCCCTTAGCGCCGATTTTGCGGCGCTAGAGGGCCTAGCGCTGCATTTGGCGCCGGCGCCGAAATTGCCTGGGGCCCTTACGCCGCGGTAGACCGGTAGCGCTGCGCCGGCACCGATGACGTCATCGGTGTGCGCAGCGTCCCGGTTGCCATGCCGACGGGCCCCAGCGCCGAAATTCAGTTGCGGCCGCCTCGCCCGTGACAGCCGCAACTAAGACTCTGGCAACAGAGTCTTACGAGTCTTTGCGCGGCGCATTAAAGGCCCCGCGGCGGCCGGCCGCTTTCCCGCCGGCCGCCTGGCCGCAGCTCCCTCCCCGGACTTCCCCCCCCCCCCCCGGAACAGAAGCAAGCCCGGCACTTGTCCGAGGTGCCGGGCTCATTTTTTAAAAGATTTTCGCGGGCCGCGATCGGGTGCAGGCAGCTCCTCCTTAAGGGAAGGAGGAGGCCTGCACTTCCCGAGCCTGCCGCACCGCATCGGGTGCCGCAGCGCCGGAATTGCGGCGCGAAACGGCAGTTAGCGCCGATTTACCGCCGCAAAGACCCTTCAGTAGCGCCGGCAGCCGTTTGGGCGCGGCCCTGCTGAATTTTTGGTGCGCGCAGGGGGACTTAGCGCTGGCACTAACTTCCGGCGCTAAAGCCCTGGCTAAGCCAAAACTCAATTTCTAGGCCACGGTCCTTCTATTCCCGCACCATCATTCTTCATTCCCCCCTCTCCCTTGTTTCCCCGTTCCTCTGCTTACGGCTTGCCACCCTCTTTTTCCATCTTCCTCCAAGGCAGGCTGCCCCCGGTTTACTGCTTGTGGGTGCTGCTGCCATCCCTGCCATGGTCCAGCAGCACAAGCTTATCCACAGGGGAGGGAACCTTTACATTGGCCGCAGATATGCAAATCACACCTTCTGACAGGCAAAATTAAATTCAAAACTTGCCACAACAACAGCTTGCATTTAGATGGCGCATTTTACGTAGCAAAACGTCCCAAGGCGCTTCACAGGAATGTCACCAAACAAAAGTTGACACCGAGCTGCGTAAGGAGATATTAGGGCAGGTGACCAAAAGCTTGGTCAGCAAGGTAGGTTTTAAGGAGCGTCTTAAAGGAGGAGAGAGAGGTAGAGAGGCGGAGAGGTTTAAGGAGGTCCAAATTCCAGAGTTTAGGGCCTCGGCAGCTAAAGGCACGGCCGCCAATGGTTGTGACGAATGGCACTGGGTGAACCCAACTGCAGGAAGGCAAACTCAGGCAGAGGATAGGCTGCAAACACAAAGATAGACTTTACTAGAAACAAACAAAATAACAACAGCACAGATACAGGCTAGCAGGCCAGCAAGAGGATCACAAGGCAGTGTGAAACTCAAGCCTGAGCACCGGACATAAAACTAAGCACCACTTAAATAGCAGGCATATAACCATGCACAGGTGAGTACGATTAGGAAGAAAGAAGGAAACAATTAAGAGTTCATGGTGCCCTCTGGTGGCGAGGCGAGGCAGAACCTGGGTCATTCCTGACAGGACCCCCCCCCCCAGGAACGGCCCCTGACGTGCCCCCAGAAGGTCCGTGGCGACGACGAAGAAAGTCCTGCACCAAGTCGCGATCCAGGATGTTCCGGTCCAGGACCCAGGAGCGTTCCTCCAGACCATATCCCTCCCAGTCCACCAGGAACTGGAGGCCCCCGCGAACCCGGCGAGAGTCCATCAGGCGACGGACCATGTAGGCAGGCTGGCCGTCGATGATGCGGGGAGCAGGGGGAGGCCTCGTGGCGGGCACCAGGGAACTGATGGCCACTGGCCGGAGCCGGGAGACGTGGAAGGTGGGATGAATCCGCATGGAGCGAAGCAGCTGGAGATGGTAGGACACCGGGTTGACCTTCCTCAACACCGTGAAGGGACTGATGAAATGGGGCGCCAGCTTGTGGGACTCCACCTGCAGCGGGAGATCCTGAGTAGAAAGCCAGACCCTCTGACCAGGACGGAATGAAGGAGCCGGTCTGCGCCGCTTGTTGGCCTGGATCCGTCGTTGCCGAGAAGCTCGTTGTAAAGCCAGCTGCACTCTCCTCCAGGTCCGTCGACAGCACTGGACAAACTTCTCCGCGGAGGGAACCCCCACCTCGAGCTCCTGCAACAGTGGAGGCTGAAACCCGAACTGGCACTCGAATGGCGATATTCCTGTGGAGGAGCAGCGAAAGGTGTTGTGCACATACTCAGCCCAGACGATGTGACGGCTCCAGGTCACAGGGTTAGCGGACACGAGACACCTCAGGGTTGTCTCCAGGTCTTGATTGATCCGTTCCGTTTGACCGTTAGACTGAGGGTGGAAACCCGAGGAAAGGCTGACAGTAGCTCCAATGAGCTTATAGAAAGCTCTCCAAAACCGGGAGGCAAATTGTGGACCACGGTCAGAGACGATGTCAAGAGGCAAACCGAACAACCTGAAAACATGCTGGACCATGAGCTCAGCTGTCTCTTGGGCTGAGGGAAGCTTGGGCAAGGGCAGAAAGCGACAGGCTTTGGAGAAGCGATCCACAATGACCAGAATGACAGTGTTGCCTTGAGATGGTGGAAGGCCTGTGATGAAATCCACAGAGAGGTGTGACCAGGGGCGGGTGGGAATGGGGAGAGGATGCAGCAAACCCTGGGGGTGGGATCGAGGGTTCTTGTTTCGTGCACAAGTAGCACAAGCTGCCACGAACGCCTTTATGTCCCTCTCCATGGTGGGCCACCAGAACCTTCTGCGAAGAAACTCCAGCATCCTGGATGACCGGTGAGTCGAGACGAATGCCCCCACTGCAGGACTTGTGAGCGTGCCGTGTTGGGAACAAAAAGGCGACCTGGTGGGCCGTTGCCAGGGTCTGCCTCCCTCTGTTGCGCCTTTCTGACCAGCGTCTCGATCCCCCAGCGAACCGGTGCTACAGTTCGAGAAGTTGGAAGAATAGGTTCTGGTTGTCTCTCCCGCTCAGGTGGATCAAATTGCCTGGAGAGAGCATCAGGCTTGAGATTCTTGGATCCTGGACGATATGACAGGACAAAGTCGAAATGATTGAAAAACAGTGCCTAGCGAGCTTGACGGGAGTTAAGCCGTTTGGCCTCCTGGATATAGGCCAGATTCTTATGGTCTGTCCAGACAATGAATGGGTGTTTAGACCCCTCCAACCAATGTCTCCACTCCTCCAGTGCCAACTTAACTGCTAGTAGTTCCCTGTTTCTAATATCATAGTTTCGCTCTGCAGGAGTGAGTCAGCGAGAAAAGAAGGCGCAAGGGTGCAGTTTGTTGTCGTTAGACCGCTGGGACAAAACGGCACCCACTCCTATATCAGAGGCATCCACCTCGACAATGAAGGGGAGTGAGGGATCTGGAATCACGAGGACGGGAGCAGACGTGAAGCGCCGCTTGAGATCCTCGAAAGCCTGCGCAGCCTCAGCGGACCAACTGAACCGGGTGGAAGCGGTTTTGGTGAGGGCGTTGAGAGGGGCAGCAATGGTGGCGAAGTTCCTGATGAATCTCCGATAGAAATTAGCAAACCCCAAGAAACGTTGCACCTGTTTGAGAGAGGTGGGTGGTGGCCAATCTTGGACAGCTTGGGTCTTGCCTGGGTCCATTTGGATATTGCCGCTGGAGATGATGAAGCCCAGGAATGAAACCGTGGAAACGTGAAACTCACACTTCTCAGCCTTGACAAACAAGAGGTTGTTAAGCAGACGTTGCAGGACTTGCCTTACATGCTGGACATGATCGTGAAGAGTTTGATAAAATGAGAATGTCATCCAGGTCGACAAAGACAAAGCGATTCAACATGTCTCGGAGGACGTCGTTGATGAGCGCCTGGAACACAGCAGGGGCGTTGGTCAATCCAAAGGGCATGACCAGGTTCTCATAGTGCCCAGTAGATGTGTTGAATGCCGTCTTCCACTTGTCCCCTTCGCGGACACGGATGAGGTTGTAGGCGTTGCGGAGATCCAATTTTGTGAAGACTGTGGCTCCCTGTAGTAGCTCGAAGGCCGTCGACATGAGCGGAAGAGGATAACGGTTCTTTATAGTAATCTTGTTAAGGCCACGGTAGTCGATGCAGGGGCAGAGACCTCCATCTTTCTTACTCACGAAGAAAAACCGGCACCAGCAGGAGAGGTGGACGGACGGATGAAGCCAGCGGTGAGGGCGTCACGGATGTAATCCTCCATGGCGGCGGTCTCTGGAGCAGAAAGAGAGAAGATCCTACCCCTAGGTGGGCATGTCCCAGGCAGGAGGTCAATGGCACAGTCATATGGCCTATGAGGGGGAAGTGATGTGGCTTGAACCTTACTAAAAACCTCTCTTAAATCCTCATACTCGGGAGGCACTCGGGACAATTCAGAGTGAGATGGGGGTTCCTGGGGCTGGGAAGGAGGCTTGGAGCGAAGACAGGTGGTGTGGCAGGCGGAGCCCCATTCCGTAAGCTGGCCGGCAGCCCAATCCATGCGTGGATTATGGCAGGCCAACCAAGGGTAACCCAGAACTAATGGAAACTCGGGAGAGTGGATAAGGGAGAATTGGATGGTCTCGAAATGTTGTCCTTCCACGCCCAAACACAGGGGGGGCAGTAAGATGGTGAATAGTTCCGGAGCCCAGGGGCCTTCCATCCAGGGCGACAACAGTGAGGGGGTGATCTGGATGGGTCAGGGGAATCTTGAGCTGTTTAGCTAAACCCAGATCCATGAAGTTACCATCGGCCCCAGAATCCACCAGGGCCTTAAGATCATGTTGTTGATTGCCCCAGAAAAGGGAAGATGCCAGCAGGACCCTAGAAACAGTGGGGCCGGGAGGGACGGTTACGCTCATCTCAGGTCCCTCTGTCCTGGACGAGCCCTGGCTTTTCCCACCAACTCTGGACAAGAAGAGCGAAAGTGGCCCGGTTCCCCACAATAGAGGCAAGATCCCTCTCTCATTCGGCGATCACGTTCAGGCTGCGAGAGACGAGCTACTCCCAACTGCATGGGCTCCTCTGGAACAGTCAAAGATGGACTCGGGATGGCTCGGAGGCTCTCGGATGGCTTCGAAGCAGGGAAGGTGTTGAGTCTGTGTTTTCCCAATTGTAGTTATGCTAAATAACTGGACACAAACAACAGAATACTTAAACAGGTCTTTAGTCGTTGAGGGTCAGGGCTGAACTGAAATACAAACTGCTCCACAGGGTTTATATACTGGTGTGGTCACCACCGGTACTACAATATACAGGAGCCATCAGAAAGTAGTTCATCACCTTAAGGTAGTCTCTTAAGGTGGTACAGGTTACATACACTACAATTCCTCCCCTTTTAGCTTAACAGTGTACACCCCAATTTAAACATAACATGAATAACATATATATACAACTTTTATACAAAACTGTTCAAAGATTCAGTCTCTGAGGAGGCCTCCTGATCCGGGCCAGATAACGCCTTTCAGGGGTCTCTGGTTCTCGTTGCTGGGGTGACTCATCCATTTGATCTCTTATGGATTGAACATCATCATGTACGTTTGAGTCTGAGGTAGATGCTACAGGCTCAATAACTTCTTCAACTGGTGTCTCTGTCGTAGACATGGGGTCGACCCTTGTTCTCGATTCCACAAGTTGGTCAGCATGACGTCGTATTACATTCTCACCGACGTCTACCGTGTACATCAAGGGTCCTTGTCGGGCACGAATTGTTCCGGATTGCCATTTATCATTCCTGTAGTCCCTGGCCAACACTGGTTGTCCTATTTCGAAACTCCGAGTGCCCTTGTTATTTACGTGCTGGAATTGTTTGTTTTCGACTTCCCTACGCACATTGGGTTTTAACAAATCCAACCGGGACCGCAACCTCCTGTTATAGAACATTATTGCAGGGCTTTGATTTGTCACTGCATGCGTGGCGTTTCGATATGCCATCAGGAAATTGTCCACCTTGTGTTGTAGTGGAATATGGTCTTCGCTCATGGCCTTTATCGCCTTTTTGAACGTTTGTACAAATCTCTCAGCCAACCCATTTGTAGCCGGATGATATGGGGCAGATGTATAGTGTTTCACCCCATTCTTCTTCATGAATTTCTGGAATTCTTCTGACACGAACTGTGGTCCGTTGTCTGAACATATTTGTTCCGGCAACCCATTCCTTGCAAATATGGTTCTTAGAACTGCGATTGTCTTTTCCGAGGTAGTGGTCGACATCTTAATCACTTCTGGCCATTTAGAATGTGCGTCTACCGCTATCAGAAACATGGAATCCATGAATGGACCTGCAAAGTCGATATGCACACGTTGCCATGGGGTTGACGGCCATTCCCACGGATGCAGCGGTGCAATTGGAGGTGCATTTTGAACTTTTTGGCACCCTGAGCAGCTTTTAGTCAGATCCTCTATTTGTTTGTCGATACCTGGCCACCACACATAAGCCCTAGCAAGGCCTTTCATCTTGACTCCCCCCAGATGACCTTCATGCAGTTCCTTCAGAACTCTCTCCCTTAATTTAGGAGGAATAATCACCCTTGTTCCATACATCAATGTTCCTTGACAGACGGACAGCTGCTCTCGTCTGGCTGAGAATGCCGGTAACAGTGGTTCGCCATGTGTTGGCCATCCCTTCACTGTCAAATCGTAGACCCGAGACAGTGTCGGGTCGTTTCTGGTCTCTCTCTCAATACTCGCATTGGTGACTGGTAAGCATTCGATGATGGTCGAGTGAAATATCTCGACAGGGTCAACTGCCAGTGCCTCTTCCGCTGTAGGTAGTGGCAGGCGCGACAGCATTACCATGTTGCTTTGTACCTTTGAATTCGATATCATATTGATGTGCCCCTAGGAAAAGGGACCATCTCTGAAGCCTCTGCGCCGTCATAACCGGAACACCCTTCTTAGGGTTAAAGATGGAAACCAACGGCTGGTGATCTGTCAGCAGCGTAAACCTTTGGCCTTGCAGGTAATGGTTAAATTTCTTAACTCCCCACACGAGGCTGAGAGCCTCCCTATCTATCTGAGCATAGTTGCGCTCAGCGGAGGTCAATGATCTGGATGCGAACGCGACTGGCCTTTCCAAGCCATTTGGCAACTTATGTGAGAGCACTGCCCCGATACCATATGGAGAAGCATCACAAGCTAAACGAATAGGCAGCGTTGGGTTAAAGTGAGCCAACACTTCCTTAGAGGTGATCAGTGCCTTGCTTTTTTGAAAAGCCCGCTTACAGTCCTCACTCCACTTCCATGGTACTCCCATTTGCAAAAGAGTGTTCAGCGGGTGTAACACCGTGGATAAATTTGGAAGAAACTTGTGGTAATAGTTAATCAACCCAAGGAACGACCTCAACTGGGATACATTTTCCGGAGCGGGAGCTTTCACAACAGCTTCGACCTTGTCAGGTGACTTATGAAGCCCCTCCTGGTCAATGACGTGACCGCAGTACAAGATTCGTTTCTGAAAGAACTCACATTTCTGGCGATTAACTCTGAGTCCATATTCTTTCAATCTGGTGAGCACCTGCTCCAAATTCGCGAGGTGTTCCTTATCATCATCTCCTGTAATCAGAATGTCGTCCAGGTAGCATTGTGTGCCTGGAATTCCCTGTAATACCTGCTCCATGGCCCTTTGCCAAATTGCTGGAGCTGATGCCACTCCAAAAACCAGTCTATTATACCGATATAAGCCCTTATGTGTGTTGATCGTGAGATACTGGCGTGACGCTTCATCAACTTCCATCTGTAAGTACGCCTGCGCCAGGTCTATCTTGGTGAAGTGTTTCCCGCCAGACAGCGAAGCGAAGATATCCTCAATCCGCGGCAGCGGATATTGCACCGTGTGAAGAACCGGATTAACAGTGATCTTGAAATCGCCACAGATGCGAACCTTCCCAGGTTCCCCCGGCTTGTTGCTCAACGAACGCTTCATGACGGGAACAATGGGCGTGGCCCATTCGCTCCAGTCCACCTTTGACAGTACTCCTGAACGTTCTAGCCCTTCCAGCTCTGCTTCCACAGCAGGTCGTATCGCATAAGGTACCGGTCTGGCTTTGAAAAATTTTGGATTTGCATGTTCTTCAACCTTGATGTTTGCCGTAATTCCTTTCAGTGTTCCCAGTCCCTGTTGGAACACCCCCTTAGCATCGTCCAATATGTTGGACAGTCGTTTAGGTTTGACGTCGTCCTCTTTACAGGAATCTACAGTTAGTGCTTGTAAGGAATGCCAGTCCATATTTATTCTCCGGATCCATTCCCGTCCCAGTAGTGGTGGACCTCCCTCAGGTAACACATACAAGTCCATTCCCTGACTTTCTTTACCCTTGTAGACCACCTTTATCTTTATCTTTCCGATGGGGTATACTCTTTGCCCCGTGTATGTTTTCAATACAATCTCCGTATCCCTCAGGGGAATGTGTGAGAATAACCTTTTGTACTCTTGCTTATTCATGACCGTCAATGCCGATCCAGTGTCCAATTCCATCTTTACTTGGACTCCTGCTATCCGAAGCATGACCCAGATAGTTTGGTGGTCTGCTGTGTTACCCACATTATGTATTTTTAGACAACCCAGTTCCTTACTGCTGGAGTCTGAATCCGTCTTTTGTTCATCCGAACTGTTCTCTGTCACCTTGTGTACTTTCTTGTACTTCTCCTGCGGCGACTTTTTGTTGCTGGTCTTCTTTCCTGACTGGCATACTTTCGCTATGTGACCAAGTCTGCCACATTTCCTGCATTCTTTATCTTTGAACCAGCACTGGTTCTGATCATGCGTTGTCCTTCCGCAACGATAACACTTTACTGCACCCAATGCCATTTCATTGGTGCTGAATTCCGATGGCCTTTGCTGCATTTCCGCAGTGCCTCGTGCTGCTGCCTCGTGCGATGCTGCAATGCTGAAAGCTTTGTCCAGCGTAAGATCCTTTTCCTCTAGCAGTCGCTTCTGGGTTCCTTCCTTTAATAGCCCACACACGAACTTATCTCTCAGAGCGTCTGCTAGTCCTGTACCGAACTGACAGTACTTTGATAACTTGTGCAGTTCGATTAAGAATTCAGCGTTGCTTTCCTCTTTCAGCTGAATTCTTTTGTAAAATTTAAATCGTTCCGCTATCAGCAGCAGCGTGGGGTTTAAATGCTCTTGCAGGATAGTAACAATCTCCGCGAAACTCTTTCCTACCAGTTTATCTGGTGTTACAAGGTGCCTTAATAACCCGTACGTCTTCGCACCCATCGAGTTTAATATGGTTAGTGCTTTCTTATCCGCCAGTACCTCATTCGCTGTACAATAAACTTCAACGCGTTCCACATACGTGGCCCAATCTTTTACATCGCTATCAAAAGCAGTGATGTTACCCGTTTTTGGCATCTTGTTGAGTTTCCTTTATTTTATTTATTTTCCAAAATGGCGGCTTCCCACGCTTGGCGGCTTTTCCCGCGCTTGTCTTCTTCCCCCGCCGACTAAAATGGCGATTACCGCGCTGTTGCCGTTCTCGCCTCCCAGCAGTTCTTTATTTCCCCCGACGCTGCTGCTCTTGTTCCCCACCGCTCCCGCGGTCCTCGTGGACATTAACGCTTCTCTGGCTGCTGCGCGTCTCTGCCCGATTGCAGTCCGGCCCCTTACACCGGCTGCGGTCGTGTTCTCCGCCCTTTTCTTCGGTTTCCCTCCCCTTCTCCCACTGACAACTCGGCCGACTTTCTCTCCGTGTCGCTAGATCGGGCTTACCCGCCGCTGTCGTAGAAGGGATGATCACTGCCTGTTGCTGCTGGTGGACTTCGTGGCCAGCAAATCCAACCCGGGCTCTCGATGCCTCCCGTGCGCTGCGGTGCTCAGCAGGATGATGAGGGCGGATGCCCCTTTTCGACGCCCGTTCTGAGGACGAAGCTTCAAAACTGCCGCTAGGTACGATCAGACTCGTCGCCACTGTTGAGTCTGTGTTTTCCCAATTGTAGTTATGCTAAATAACTGGACACAGACAACAGAATACTTAAACAGGTCTTTAGTAGTTGAGGGTCAGGGCTGAACTGAAATACAAACTGCTCCACAGGGTTTATATACCGGTGTGGTCACCACTGGTACTACAATATACAGGAGCCATCAGAAAGTAGTTCATCACCTTAAGGTAGTCTCTTAAGGTGGTACAGGTTACATACACTACAGAAGGCTCTTGTTTCCGGAAGTGGGGTGAAAAAGGAGCGGCGTTCTCTTCGCCTCTCACGGAGACGATTATCCACTCGAATGGACATATCAAAGAGAGACTCCAAATCACTCACCAAATCTCTGGAAGCCAGTTCATCCTTGATTTCATCCGTGAGACCGTGGCGAAAAGTGGCGATGAGCGCCTCCGAATTCCATTGGCTCTCCGCCGCGAGAGTGCAAAACTCAAGGGCAAAGTCCGCAACGCTACGAGCCCCCTGGTGAAGCCGAAGCAGTTTGTTAGATGCCTCTCTCCCACTGACAGGATGATCAAAGACCTTTCTCATTTCCTCAGTGAAAAGTTGGTAGTTTGAACATGCCGGAGTTTGCTGTTCCCAGACGGCCGTAGCCCAGGTAAGTGCTTTGCCAGTGAGTAGCAAAACAATGTAGGCTATTCGGGAACGGTCAGTGGGAAACAATGAACCTTGCAGCTCGAAAGCCAGGGAACACTGGGTTAGAAAGCCTCGACATCCTCCCGGGTTACCGTCATAGCGCTCGGGTGCTGGTAATCGGGGTTCTTTCAGAGGGGGAAGTGAAACCGAAGGAGCGGGTAACGGTGCTGGAGTAGCTTGGGTCGCCTGACTCTGGCTCTGATGGAAAGCAATGACGAGGGCCTCCAGCTGTTTCTGGCTTCGGGAGAACGATGTGGCGATGCACCGCAGTTCATCCAAGATCAGTTGTAGATGTTCAAAGACGCGTCATGGCCATTGGTCCCTCTCTGCTGGGTCCATGTTTGGCTCAGTCTTGCTGTGACGAATGGCACTGGGTGAACCCAACTGCAGGAAGGCAAACTCTGGCAGAGGATAGGTTGCAAACACAAAGATAGACTTTACTAGAAACAAACAAAATAACAACAGCACAGATACAGGCTAGCAGGCCGGCAAGAGGATCACAAGGCAGTGTGAAACTCAAGACTGAGCACCGAACATAAAACTAAGCACCACTTAAATAGCAGGCATATAACCATGCACAGGTGAGTACGATTAGGAAGAAAGAAGGAAACAATTAAGAGTTCATGGTGCCCTCTGGTGGTGAGGCGAGGCAGAACCTGGGTCATTCCTGACAATGGTGGAGCGATGATAATTGGAGATGCAGAGTCATCCAAGGATGTTCAGGTAAAAACCTTTTTTGCAAAACAAAATGATCTTCTGACTTTTCAGTGGAGTTGAATTTATCCTCTGAGATCATGGTGTAGCACCTGAACCCACAGCCTTCTGATTCACAGATGCAAGTGCTCCTGACTGAGGCGACTCGGCAGAAACCCACACTTGTGTACTAAAGGAATGGCATGAAAGTTTCCTCTCCCTGCTGGCTGTAAGAATTCTACATGAAACATGTTTGGTTCATCTCCAACTAACATGGGCATAGAGCACAGAACCGCTTGTTTTATGGCACAAGTTAAAAGTACGTTGGGGCACCTCACTCAAAAGAGGCCACGCGGGATGACTGCTAGAATTGGCACACTGGCATTGCAGGAGGTACTCCATTGTGGTTAATAAAAGTGATTTTGGTTTGGACAGTGTGAATAGAGCTTTACAGTGCATCTGGCTTGTAGACAGCAGATGTAGGAGTGGTCAATATTGAAAAAAAAGACTTGCATTTCTATAGCGCCTTTCACGACCACTGGACGCCCCAAAGCGCCTTACAGCCAATGAAGTGTTTTTGAAGTGTAGTCACTGTTGTAATGTAGGAAACGCGGCAGCCAATTTGCACACAGCAAGCTCCCACAAGCAGCAATGTGGTAATGAGCAGATAATTGGTTTTAGTGATGCTGATTGAGAGATAAATATTGGCCAGGACACCGGGGATAACGCCCCTGCTCTTCTTCGAAATAGTGCCATGGGATCTTTTACGTCTACCTGCGAGGGCAGACGGGGCCTCGGTTTAACGTCTCATCAGTCTGAACTTTGGCTCCTGATCACTGTGCAGGGCTAGAATGCCCACACAAATGACGATGAGATCGGGTTTGGCTGCAATATTCTTCTATGGTTTATAGGCTGCTGACTCTTGCTGTCTTAGCTCACGTTTTTGCAGAATGATTACTTGGACGAGGTGACGGCGAATGAGGTCGGAAGAGGCGGTGCCTTTGGGAGAGGTGAAGAGGAATTTGAGGGAGGACTTTGGAAGAACGCTTACAGCACGAGAAACACTTTAACATTTTCCTGTTACATTTTTTTGTTTCCGGCAAGCTCCTCCCCTCAGATTCTATCTTTCCTTCAGCGAGGGAAGTGTTGCTTTCGAAATGTTTTCAGATCAAATTTGTGTTAAAGAAGCAGAAAACGCACGATGGAGTCTCGTCAGGCCAGCTCCCATGGTGCCCAAGTGTCTCCTTAGACCCGACAGTGCAGGCTCCCTTTTTTTTTTGTTTGTTGGCTTGAGACTAAACTCTGTGCCAACCCCACTGATAAAATGTTAATCAGCTTGACAGGGGGAAGAAGTAATTACTGCTCTGATTTGTAATCCGCTGAGCGCCTCTGTCGTTGGTTATGCATGATAGATGCAACAGAGACGCAAAGAAAGATGTGGCACTGTCCCTGAGGAGAAGGCCGAGTGTGAAAGCCGAAGACGTTATTTATTGTGCCTAAAAAAACTGCAGCCTGAGCACCAATTAGTTGCTTCATTTCTGGTTGGGAATGTGGCCTTTGGGACAGGAAGTGGCATAAACCAGTGGCCTAGTTGTTAAATAGACAGTGGCTGGTGGGACTAGATTTAACGTGATGAAGTTTTAATCCTGAGGCTCACAGAATTAATCCCCGTGTTTCGATACTTTACGAGAGAAGGCGAGAAGGTAATTAATGCTAATTAAAGATGGGGAGGCACATCAAGACGTTCAGCCACTGTTAAAATGGAAAAGCAGTGTATTTCGACGAGTAAAATTTTGGTGAATTGAAAATGTCTTACAGAACCAGTTAGAGTACAGCTCAGGCTAATGGTCGCAACTATTGAATCCTCCCTTTGTCCTGGGTACCAATTAATTCCAAATTATTTAGCTCTGTCCATGGGTTATGTTTCAATACAGGCAGTCTGACAAATTGCAATAATTTAGTTCCCAACATGATATTCCAATTATAACAACAGAAAATGCTGGAAAAACTCAGCAGGCCAGGCAACATCGTGGAGAGAGAAACAGAGTTAACGTTTCAGGTCGAAGAACCTTCGTTCTGACGAAGGGTCCCAGACCTGAAACGTTAACTCTGTTTCTCTCTCCATGGATGCTGCCTGGCCTGCTGAGTATTTCCAGCATTATCTGTTGTTATTTCGGATTTCCAGCATCCGCAGTATTTTGCTATCCTGATATTCCAATTAATAGGTTTTCAGCTCCCTTATCTTTATTTTTTGTAACCCCATTTTGTAACCTATCTTTCCCCTTGTCCCTTCTATGCCTGTCCCTTGTTCCTGAGCCACACACCTTTTCCACCCTCCCCAAACATAAAAGATGCATTGATGTCAGTCTGCTTTTTACACATTTTTTCTTAAGCTGGTCATAAGGAAGTACGTGAAGGGTTGATTCATTCGTAAGTTGAGAAACCAAAATGAAGGGCCAAGGCCCATAATAGTACAGGTTGAAAAGAGTAAAAGGGAACACAGGGTAAAAATCACGAAGTAGTGAGTAGGTAATGCCAGGCTTGTATTTGCAGGAGGAAGCTTCACAGCAGTATTGTCAGACAAAATTTGACACAAAAGCTTGGTCAAAGAGGTAGGTTTTAAGAAGCGATTTAAGGAGGAGGTGAGAGGTGGAGAGGTTTAGGGTGGGACTTGAACGCACGACCTTCTGAACCCACGAGGGTGCTACCAACTGAGCCTTGGCTGAGGCCCACAGTGAAGGTCGATGGTTTAAAAAAACAAGCCAGAAAGTCTGATAAATCAAGATGTCCCACCCTAAACCTCTGCACCTCTCACCTCCTCCTGAAGCTGTTTCTTAAAACCTACCTCTTTGGTCACCTGTCCTAATATCTCTTTATGAAGCTCAGTCAAATTTTGTCTGAAGATGAAGCCATGCTTGGATAGTAGAACCCTGTAGGACACAGGAGAAAGCGAAGATTGAGGGAGGTAAGGAGGTTGAGGTCCCATGACAGAATGAGTAAGGACTGGTGAAGTGTGTCTTAATTTCAATGCAACTGTATAGGACGACATATTTGGAGCTGAGGAGGTAAAAGATAGTGAAAATAGAAAAATATTTAAAGAACTTAACCTAACCCGCACTGATGTACTCATTTGTTAATTGGAAGCCTGTAGTTTATAGGTAACAAAGTAAAAAGCAGAGTGTGTCAAGCAATGCAAATTCTGAAGAGAAACAGATTACCAAAATTAAATGAGTTCTGCAGTGAAAACTGTATGATGCGGCCTTTAATCTGCCAACATTTGACCTTATTAACACTGCATTATACTTGCATATCTACTGAAAGATGCCGAGAATTTATACACAATGAAATACCTACAGGGCTCCTCACTCCAGCAGCACGACTGTCACCTGCTCTCCTGTCGAACGCCTCATGAATATCAACAGGTGCACAATTAGTAAGTCAAAAACAGCTTAACTCTATAATTGACTGCGTCACCAACATCTAGCTGCTTCTATTAAGCTGCCCCATATTTATATAACTCAGAGTTGTATAAGACTGCACTATACCAGGAAGTTGTCTGTATCTATCTATCTATCTGTCTATCTATCTATTTCTATCTATCTCTCTATCTCTCTCTCTCTCTCTCTATCTATTTATCTCTCTCTCTCTCTGTCTGTCTCTTTATCTATAGATATCTATCTCTATCTCTACTAGCTCTATCTCTATTTCTATCTATATCTATCGCTATCCCTCCCTCTCTATCTCTTTCTCTATTTCCCTCTCATGTTTCCTTAATAAATCATCAACATATTTTCTAATCTTGAGGGACGGGAGTATTTGCAAGATACTGTTCTCAGTTTGAGGGAATTTTGACTGAAAGCCAAACTCTGAGCTTCATGCAGATTCTATTTACACTGAAGGTTATTATGAGCGTCATTTACTCCTACCTCTGAATGTTGTTTTTAACTGACTATGTCTGAAAAAGATTTATTATTAAAATGTCGCATAGATAAGCATTAGCATAGATTTCTTAAGGACATTTCCCAGGCTCCCCTGTAAGGGTTGTAAATATTTTTTCCTCTTACTTTCTTTGTGATTTTTTTTCCCATATGCTTTACATTTTTTTTCAGATTGGTACATTGTTGGATATCGCTGGTAAGCAGTCCGAGGACAGATGCTGGTTGGCTCCCTTACTCTGTCCCAAAGTGGGGTGGGGGTGGGGGGGGCTAAGATCATAGAATCATAAAATGGTTACAGCACAGAAGGAGGCCATTCAGCCCATCGAGTCCATGCTGGCTCTCTGGAAGAGTACTTCAGCTAGTCCCACTCCCCCGCCCTTTCCCCGTAGCCCTGCAAATTTTTCCATCAGGTACTGATCTAATTCCCTTTTCAAAGCCGTGATTGAGTCTGCCTCCAGCACCCTTTCAGGCAGTGCATTCCAGATCCTAACCACTCGCTGCCTAAAAAAGTTTCCCCTCACTTCACCTTTGGTTCTTCTGCCAATCACCTTAAATCTGTGTCCTCTGGTTCTCGACCCTTCCACCAATGGGAACAGTTTCTCTCTATCTACTCTGTCCAGACTCCTCATTATTTTGAACACCTCTATCAAATCTCCTCTCAATCGTCTCTGCTCTAAGGAGAGCAACCATAGCTTCCCTAGTCTATCCATGTAACTGAAGTCCCTCATCCCTGGGATCATTCTTGTAAATCTTTTCTTCACCCTCTCTAAGGCCCTCACATCTTTCCTAAAGTGTGGTGCCCAGAATTGGACACAGTACTACAATTGGGGCCGAACCAGTATTTTATAAAGGTTCATCATAATTTCCATGCTTCTGTACTCTATACCACTATTTATGAAGCCCAGGATCCCGTAAGCCTTTTTAACTGCTATCTCAACCTGCTCTGCCACCTTCAACAATTTCTGCACACATACCCCCTGGTCTCTCTGTTCGTGCAACCCTTTTAGGACTGTACCATGTAGTAATATGTCTTCTCCTCATTCTTTTTACCAAAATGTATCACTTCGCACTTTTCTGCATTAAATTTCATCTGCCACGTGTCTGCCCATTCCACCAGCCTGTCTGTGTCCTCTTAAAGTCTATCACTATCCTCCTCACTATTCACTATACTTCCAAGTTTTGTATCATCTGCAAATTTTGAAATTGTGCCCTGTACACCCACATCTAAGTCATTAACATATATCAAGTAAAGCAGTGGTCCTAGAACCGACCCCTGGGGAACACCACTGTATACCTTCCTCCAGTATGAAAAACAACCGTTCACCACTACTCTGTTTCCTGTCACTTCGCCAATTTCTTACCAATGCTGCCACTGTCCCTTTTATTCCACGAGCTTCAACATTGCTGGCAAGCCTATTAGGTGGCACTTTGTCGAACGCCTTTTGGAAATCTATGTGCACCACATCAACCACGACAAAAAATTGATCAAGTTGGTTAAACACAATTTGCCTTTAACATATCCATGCTGGCTTTCCTTAATTAATCCACACTCGTCCAAGTGACTTAATTTTGTCCCTGATTATTGTTTCTAAAAGCTTCTCCACTGCTGAGGTTAAACTGGTCAGCCTGTAGTTGCTGGGTTTATCTTTACACCCTTTTTTGAACAAGGGTGTAACATTTGCAATTCTCCAGTCCTCTGGCACCACACCCATTTCTAAGGAGGATTGGAAGATTATGGCCAGTACCTCCGCGATATCTTCCTTCACTTCCCTCAGCATCCTAGGATGCATCCCATCCGGTCCTGGTGACTTATCCACTTTAAGTACAGCCAGCCTTTCTAGTACCTCATCTTTATCAATTCTTATCCCATTCAGTATCTCCTCTACCTCCTCCTTCACTAAGTCTATGGCAGCATCTTCTTCCTTGGTGAAGACAAATTCAAAGTACTCATTTAGCATCTCAGCCATACCCTCTGCCTCCATGCGTAGGTCTCCTTTTTGGTCACTAATCAGCCCCACCCCTCCTTTTACTACCTGTTCACTATTTATATGCCTATAGAAGACTTTTAGATTATCTTTTTGACATTCTATTCTCATACCCTCTCTTTGTCCCACTTATTTTCTTTTTCATTTCTCCTCTGAACTTTCTATATTTAGCCTGATTCTCAGATGTATTTTCGACCTGACATCTGTCATATGTGCTCTTTTTCTGCTTCGGCTTACTCTCTATCTCTTTCATCATCCAGGGAGCTCTGACTTTAGTTGCCCTATCTTTCCCCCTAGTGGAAATGTACCTCGACTGTACCCAAACTATTTCCTCTTTAAAGGCAGCCCATTGTTCCATTAAAGTTTTGCCTGCCAATCTTTATTCCAATTTACCCGGGCCAGATCTGTTATCATCCCACTGAAATTGACCTTCCTACAATTAAGTATTTTTACTCTAGATTGCTCCCTGTCCTTTTCCATAGCTAATCCAAACCTTATGATACTATGATCACTGTTCCCTAAATGTTCACCTACTGACACGTGCTCCACTTGATCTACCTCATTCCCCAGAACCAGATCCAGCAATGCCCCCTCCCTCATTGGGCCGGCAACGTACTGATCAAGAAAGTTCTCCTGAAAACACTTCAGAAATTCTTCCCCCTCTCTGCCCTTTACATTATTATTCTCCCAGTCTATATTAGGATAGTTGAAGTCCTTCATTATCACTACTCTATAGTTCTTGTATCTCTTTGTATCTCTCTGTAATTTCTCTGCAGATTTGCTCCTCCATATTTTTCCCACTATTTGCTGGTCTATAGAATACACCTAGTAGTGTAATGGCACCTCTATTATTTCTGAACTCTAGCCATATAGATTCTGTCCTTGACCCCTCCAGGACATCCTCTCTCTCCAGCACTGTAACATTCTCCTTAACCAATACTGCTACACCACCTCCTATCTTTCCTTCTCTATCTTTCCTGAACACCTTATATCCAGGAATATTTAATACCCAATCCTGCCCTTTTTTGAGCCAGGTCTCCGTTATTACCACGACATCATATTCCCAGGTGGCTATTTGCGCCTGCAGCTCACCAACCTTGTTTACTAGGCTTTGTGCGTTCACAGACATACAGTGTACACCCATCTTAGACCATCCTGTGTTCTCTGTTAGTCTGACCCCACCTAATACCTTACTATTTCTTACTTTAGTGCTATCGTCTCTCCCAATCCTTTGTGCCCTTTGTTTCTCCTTTCTAATGCTACATGCTGGCGCCCATCCCCCTGCCAACTTAGTTTAAACCCTCCCCAAAAGCACTAGCAAACCTCCCCATGACAATTGGTAGTGAAATCATTCTTGTGTTTGCATTTACAATATTTTTTAATTCATTCATGGGATCTGGACATTGCTGGCAAGGCCAGCATTTATTGCCCATCCCTAATTGCCCTTAAGAAGGTGGTGGTGAGCCACCTTCTTGAACCGCTGCATTCCGTGCGGTGAAGGTACTCCCACAGTGCTTTTCCAGGATTTTGACCCGGCGACGATGAAGGAACGGCGATATAATTCCAAGTCAGGATGGTGCGTGACTTGGAAGGGAACTTGGAGGTGGTGGTGTTCCCATGCGTCTGCTGCCCTTGTCCTTCTAGGTGGTAGAGGTCGCAGGTTTGGGAGGAGCTGACAAAGAAGCCTTGGCGAGTTGCTGCTGTGCATCTTGTAGATGGTACATGTAGTGTCCGTGTATAATAAGACACAGACTGCGGGGAATGGTACAACAGATGTTTACTCAACGTGGCTCGCAGTGGAACTGAGCTGTACAGATTACTACTCAGGGCTATATACAGGTGTGGTCACTGCCGGTACTGCAGTATACATGAGCTGTAAAAGATAGTTCCCCACTTAAAGGTATATACATTACAATTCCTCCCCTTTTAGATTAACAGTACCATAACACTCATTTAACAATTAAATATCAAACTAATTACAATTAACACTTTTAACATGCAACATTAGCTGAAAATAGTCTATTTATATATTCAGTCTTTGGGGAGGCTTCCTGATCTTTTTTGGATAGCGCCTTTCCCGAGTGTCTTGCTCTGGGTGCGGAGGCGATTCTGGCCCCCTGTCGTGGGTTGGTTCATCAGCTTCCGATGCTACTGTTTCTGGGGTAGATGCGACCTGTACGTCGGGTTCATCACCAGGTACGTATGGGCGAGGCATGGGGTTGACTTGTTCCTATGACTCTAGGATCTGGTCAGCATGGCATCTCACGATGCTCTCCCCAACGTCCACTGTGTACATTAGTGGGCCCTGCCGTGTGCATATCGTTCCTGGCTGCCATTTTTCTGTTCAGTAGTCGCGGGCCAAGACTGGTTGCCCTACATTGAAGCTCCTTGTTGGCTTCTCATGGATGTGCTGGAATTGCTTACTCTCAACATCTCTTCGTACGTTTGGTCTGAGCAAATCCAGGCGAGATCTTAACCTTCGGTTAAAGAACATCATGGCTGGGGCCTGGTTGGTGACTGCATGTGTCGCATTCCGGTAGGCGAACAGGAAATTGTCCACCTTGTGCTGCAGCGGAATGTTGTCATTGTACATAGCCTTTATTGCCTTCTTAAAGGTTTGTACGAACCTCTCAGCCAATCCATTTGTGGCTGGATGATACGGGGCGGATGTGTAATGCCTTACCCCATTGTTTTTCAAGAACCTCCGGAACTCTTCGGACACAAACTGTGGTCCGTTGTCGGAGCAAATCTGTTCTGGCAAGCCATTCCTGGCAAAAATGGTCCGTAGGACTGCAATAGTTTTCTCCGTGGTGGTGGAGGACATTTTGATGACCTCAGGCCATTTTGAGTGCGCATCCACGGCTATTAAAAACATTGAGTCCATGAATGGACCAGCAAAATCAATATGCACCCGTTGCCATGGAGATGAGGGCCACTCCCATGGGTGTAGAGGGGCCTGTGGTGGTGCATTT
This sequence comes from Somniosus microcephalus, assembly GCF_052327205.1. NCBI lineage: Eukaryota > Metazoa > Chordata > Chondrichthyes > Squaliformes > Somniosidae > Somniosus > Somniosus microcephalus. Next base: position 78,584,944 of record NC_141003.1, on the reverse strand, counting down.
TGGACTTTCTGGCATCCTGAGCAACTCTTGGTCAGGTCCTCGATTTGTTTATCGATTCCCGGCCACCACACATAAGCCCTGGCTAGGCTTTTCATTTTTACCCCTCCCAGATGACCCTCATGAAGCTCATTGAGCATGCTATCCCTTAACTTGGGTGGAATTACCACTCGGGATCCACACATCAAGGTCCCCCGGCACACTGACAGCTGTTCTCTCCTTGTCGAGAATGCTGGCAACAGTGAGTCGCCATGTGCTGGCCTTCCCTTCACCGTCAAATCATATACCCGAGACAGTGTCAGGTCATTTCAGGTTTCCTTTTCGATACAAGCGTTAGTTACCGGTAGGTATTCAACTATAGTCGAATGGAATATTTCGACAGGATCCACTGCTGGTGCTTCCTCCGCAGTAGGCAGTGGCAGGTGTGATAGCCCATCAGCATTTCCATGCTGTTTCGTGCCCTTATATTCAATCTCATAGTGGTGCGCCCCTAGAAAAAGTGACCATCTTTGTAGTCGTTGCGCAGTCATCACCGGAATGCCCTTCTTCAGATTAAAAATGGAGACAAGAGGCTGGTGATCCGTCAGCAAGGTGAATTTCTGCCCATGCAGATAGTGATTGAACTTTTTCACTCCCCACACTAGGCTGAGGGCCTCCCTGTCAATCTGGGTGTAGTTACGCTCGGCTGAGGTTAGTGATCGTGACGCAAAGGCTATTGGCCTCTCTGAGCTGTCCGAGAATTTGTGCGACAGCACCGCTCCAATGCCGTAGGGTGACGCATCACATGCCAACCGAATTGGTAATGCTGGGTTGTAATGGGCCAATACCTCTTTCGATGTGATTAGTGTTTTGCTCTTCTGGAAAGCTCATCTACATTCATCACTCCACTTCCATGGCACCCCAGTTTGCAGCAGGGTGTTCAGTGGGTGTAGTATTGTAGACAAATTTGGCAAGAACTTATGGTAGTAGTTTACCAGCCCGAGGAATGACCTCAGTTGTGACACATTTTCCGGTGCTGGAGCCTTGACTACTGCCTCAATCTTCTCTGGGGACTTATGTAACCCCTCTTTATCGATAACGTGGCCACAATACGAGATCTGTTTTCTAAAAAACTCACATTTGGGGCGGTTAGCTCGGAGCCCATATTCCTGCAATCTAGTGAGCACCTGCTCCAGGTTGGCAAGGTGATCACTGTCATTTTCGCCCGTGACCAGGATGTCGTCCAAATAAAACTGGGTCCCTGGGATCCCTTGCAGGACTTGTTCCATTGCCCTCTGCCAAATAGCCGGAGCTGATGCTACCCCGAATACCAGCCGGTTGTATTGGTAGAGACTTTTATGGGTGTTGAATGTGAGGTCTTTTTTTGATGCTTCTTCTACCTCCATTTGCAGATACGCCTGGGCCAGATCAATCTTAGTGAAGCATTTCCCTCCAGATAGCGAGGCGAAAATATCTTCAATCCGCGGAAGTGGATATTGTACGGTGTGAAGGACCAGGTTCACTGTTACCTTAAAGTCCCCACAGATGCGAACCTTCCTTGGTTCCCCAGGCGTGCTGCTTGATGCAATAAAAAGACTCACACATCAAGGAACTTTAAAGTAAGCTTTAAGCAACTTATAATTAAACTATATACAAGAGCGGTCTTCACCATGCCTCTAGGTGAAGCCCTTTTACAATACTGAGCAGTTCAGTATTTATACTAGTCCAAACACAGGAAGTGACGTATGCACAGGAAGTGACGTATGCACAGAGTTCACAGTTCACAGTTCACAGGAAGTGATGTGCACATAACTTCCCGGAAGTTATTATTATTATCACATTCTTCCCTCCTGCGAGATTAGAAGGCTGTGGTCTTCCTTTTGTTCCGCAGCCGCCGAACAAGGAAGAGTCGCACCCGTTTGGGTTCCCGTCGTAGAGGGTCGCTGGTCCGCTTACATGCTGTTGGCCATTGGTCAGAGTCTGTGTGGCCTGGATTACCCTGTGAAGGGTCGGGGAGATCATGGCTTTGTGTACAAGTCCCAATAGGTGCAGAGTCGGTCTGTCTCTGTTCAGAGGGAGGTGCAGAGCTGGTCTGTGGCGGATCAGTACTTTGGTGCGCGGTACTGGGAGGGTCACAACTTTGAGTACAGGGTTCTACCGGTACCAAGCTAGTTGGTGTCAGATCAGGATCCTGGAGAGGGGTACCTGGTAGGTTCCAAGAGGCTCCTGGTAAAATACCATCACTCGATGCCCCACTAGGTCCTGGTGGGCAGGGAGCCAGATCCCGTAATGATACGGTAGATTCTCGGCTGTCGGGATATCGTATGTATGCATAGGTGGGGTTGGCATCGGTTAGTTCGACCTCGTCTGCGAGAGGGTCATTTTTAGACGTCCGAACGTATCTTCGGAGTAGTACAGGTCTAGGAGTAGTTAGCCATGATGGGAGGGATGTCCCATAAGATGAGCGACGCTGGAATCCAAAGAACCGCTCATGAGGTGTAGTATTTGTGGCTGTAGAAAGAAGGGACCGTATAGAGTGCAATGCATCCGGAAGCACTGTTTCCCATTGCTGGTTTGGTAGGCCCTGAGATCTTAAAGCAAGATGTACGGAATTCCAGATGATACCGTTATACCTCTCTACCTGCCCATTTCCGATGGGATGATATGGCGTCGTTTTGCTTGTAGCAATTCCCCGTTCTGAGAGATAGTCCTTGAGTTCCCTTGACATAAAGGATGGACCCCGATCCGAGTGAATGTAAGCCGGCATGCCACAGAGAGAAAATACCTGCTCAAGGCAGCAGATTACTGTGGACGCCAGCATATTGGAGCAGGGGAAGGCAAACGGAAAACGTGAATATTCATCAATCATGGTGAGCAAATATGTGTTCCGAGTTGAAGAGGGCACTGGGCCCTTAAAATCGATGCTAAGTCATTGCATCGGTTGGGTTGCGTATATGAGCATACCATCTGAGGGGCGGAAGAACTGAGGTTTTAATTCTGCACAAAGCCGGCATTCTGAGCACATTTTCTTTACATCTCCAGTAGAAAAAGGGAGATTCCGTGATCGTACGAAATGTAGCATGCGCGTAATGCCAGGATGACACAATCCATTATGGACATCTATGAGAGTAGAGGACGACATAGTGGAGCAGAATGCTCGTGTGAGGGTATCCGGGGCCACATTCTCCTTGCCAGGTCGATAGTGAATGGTGTAACCAAAAGAGGCCAGTTCCATCCTCCAAAGCTGTATTTTATTATTCTTAATTTTGGTTCGTTTTCGATTATCGAGCATGAAGGCGACTGATCGCTGGTCCGTGATTAATGTAAAGTGCTGGCGAGCTAGGAAATGGTTCCACTTCCGTACCGCCTCTATGATGGCTGTGGCTTCCTTCTCAACCGGAGGATAATGTAGCTCGGCACCTTGTAAGGTCCTGGACATAAATGGTACAGGACGACCGTCCTGATTTAGAGTAGCCGAGATCGCCACCTCCGAGGCATCACATTCGACTATGAAAGGGAGAGTCTCATCAATGGAGTGAAGAGCCGCTTTCTCCAACTGTTTTTTGAGAAGGTTAAAGGCTGCAACAGCCGCTGTTTCCAATGGAAATGATCTAGCATGCAGCAAGGGTTGGATATTGTCTGAAAAATGAGGAATCCATTTAGCGTAGTATGCAAACAGACCGAGAGCCCAACGTAAAGAAGCCGGATTCTTAGGTGACGGGAGCTCTTGGAGCGGGTGAAGTCTTTCTGGGTCTGGCTTAATGATACCATTGCCTACGCAGTAGCCAAGGATGTTGATGGTCAGTTGCGACTCAACAGATTTAGATTCATTCAAAGTTAAGTTACGGTGATGGAGAGCATCCCGAAATTTTTGGAGGTTGGCGTCGTGTTCCTGTTGATCGTGACCTGCAATAGTAATGTTATCAAGATAGGGAAAAGTGTCCCTTAAGTTTTCCTGCTTAACCAGGCCATCCATTGCCCGTTGGAAGACAGCCACTCCATTAGTAACCCCGAATGGAAGGCGACGAAATTGGTACAGCCGTCCATTAGCCTCAAAGGCCGTGTACTGCTTATCTGAGACCTTCAAGGGTACCTGATGATAGGCACTTTTCAAATCGTAAGTTGAGAACACTTTGTATTCGGCCAGTTTATTAACCATATCATCAATGCGTGGCAATAGGTAGGCGTCCAAGTCAGTATATTGATTGATGGTTTGCGAATAATCAATGCATAGTCGTTGTTTGTGAGGTTTTAGAGGGTTCTTGACGATGACGATTTGAGCCCGCCAGGGCGACGAACATGGTTCGATGATATCCTCTGCTAAAAGTCGAGAGATTTCAGCCTCAATAAAAGATTGGTCTTCCTGACTAAAGCGCCGTGATTTCGTTATTATTGGTTTGCATCGAGGAGGAATACTGGCAAATAATGAGGGTTCATCAAGTGAAGCTGCTGATAATGCACAAAACGGTAATTTAGACAGTATATTAGAAATAGTAAGTCCAGGTTTGGATCCGCCGAACTCAATGGTGAGTTTCTTATGCTGTTTTTGAAAATCCAGCCCTAAGATGAGATCACTACATAAGTCCTTGAGCACCGAAAGTCGGGTGGAGGGATACATACGACCATTAAGTGTCATATCAATAATACAAAAGCCGGAGATTCTGGTATTAAGTGATGACTGAGCCATCGCAATTGCCTGGTCCGATGGGAAGATATGTAGTTTCAATTTCGCAACAATCTGTTCTCTAATGAAACTATCAGTACTTCCTGAGTCAATTAAGGCATCTAAGGTATGCCCATTAATTGAAACTTTTGTAGCTGCATGAAACAGGTTCTGTGGGCAAGCAGCTGTAATTGATGTGGTTGCACAGAGAGTGGCTGAAACTCTCGGTGTGCTTCTTCAGGAGAGAGCTCGAGAAGAAGCTTGATAGGTCCTAGCCGGAGCATCTTGATAGGCCCTAATTGGGGCAGTTCGGTAGGCCTTAGCTGGATAGGCCCTCATAGAGGCTCTTGATTGGCAAACTTTTGCAAAGTGTCCCTTTTTATCGCAATGACTGCAGATCGCATTGCGAGCAGGGCAGAATTTCCTAGGGTGAAAAGAATCTCCACAAAAGAAGCATTCCTTCCTAGATTGCCAAGAGGCTGCTAAAGTGGGGTCATCCTCCTCTTCTTCATCAGAATTATCATCAGGATTAGATTCCTCCATGATAGAGTTCACCTGAGGCCACTTGAATCGTCTGGTTGCAGTTACAGCAGCAGATCGAGATCTGGGCAGCTGATAGAGGTCTGCATTTTTCTTTGCCAAATCCAGAGAACAAGCCAGGTCAAAAGCCTTTTGTAGCTCAAGTGTTTTACTTTCTAGCAGACGCTGGCGTATAAATGGAGAGGCAATCCCGCAGATGAAAGCATCACGAATCATTTCTTCGCGGTACAGCTCAGCCGAGGCTGCCTGAAAGTTACAATCTACGCTGAGCCTGCGAAGTTCCTGGAGGAATTCGTTAATCGATTCCCCTGGCCCTTGTCGGGCTGTGGCCAGTAGATGTCTAGCATAGACCTCATTTGTGGTCTTGGCATATAGTTTTTTAAGTGCCCGGATCACCTCATCGTAATTATCCCATTCATCAACATATTCAAACACTGTTGGGGTCACATAGTTGATAACTATCCTCAGTTTAGTAGGAGCATCCACTTTACATTCATCATGAAAATTCTCAAAAGTACGGTACCAATGCTTCCATACCCTGCCAGCTGCTGGTGCGTTTGGGTCCAAGTCCAGACGAGTAGGTTTAAGGATGTTTTCCATGATGGGTGGTTCCCTGGATCCTTAACTCCGAGTTTGTCCGAAGGTCTAGTATTTGTGAGTGTAAATACTAAGTTGCTTAAATTGATGTAATAAAAAGACTCACACATCAAGGAACTTTAAAGTAGGCTTTAAGCAACTTATAATTAAACGATATACAAGAGCGGTCTTCACCATGCCTCTAGGTGAAGCCCTTTTACAATACTGAGCAGTTCAGTATTTATACTAGTCCAAACACAGGAAGTGACGTATGCACAGGAAGTGACGTATGCACAGAGTTCACAGTTCACAGTTCACAGGAAGTGACGTGCACATAACTTCCCGGAAGTTATTATTATTATCACACTGCTCAATGACTTTTTCATCACAGGGACGATGGGTGTAGCCCACTCGCTCCAGTCTACCTTGGACAGTACACCTGAATGTTCCAGACTCTCCAGCTCTGCTTCGACGGCTGGGCAGATCGGTCTGGCCTTAAAAAATTTTGGGCTTGTGTTTTCTTCAATTTTAATCGTCGCTGTCATGCCTTTTAGTGTTCCGAGTCCTTGCTGGAACGCTTCTTTCGCATCAGTTAGGATCTTTGACAGTCGCCCAGGTGTGACGTCGTCATCCTTTTTGTCAGCCACAGTCAGTGCCTGTATGGCATGCCAATCCAGTTGTATTTTCCGGATCCATTCACGTCCCAGTAATGGTGGTCCTCCATCTTGTAATACATACAGGTCTAGTTTTGGTGTTTCCTTACCGTTATATATAACGGTCACCCTTATTTTTCCTTTGGGGTAGACTTTTTGCCCCGTGTACGTCTTCAAAATAATTTTTGTGTCCCTCAAGGGTATGTGTGAGAATAGCCGCTCATAGTCCCGTCGGTTTATGACTGTTAGGGCTGATCCTGTGTCCAATTCCATCTTTACCTGGACTCCTGCTATCTTGAGAGTGACCCAAATGGTTCGGTGATCCTCTGTTGTGATCACATTATGTAGTTTCAGACAACTCAGTTCCCTGCTTTCGGAGTCGTTATCACTCTTTTGTTCATCTGAACTATTCTCCGTCATCTTATGTACCTTCTTGTACTTTTCTTTGGTAGGTTTCTTATTGCTGGTTTTCTTTCCCGACCTGCAGACTCGTGCTATGTGTCCTACTTTTCCACATTGTCTGCACACTTTGTCTTTGAACCAGCAATCATTCTGGTCGTGTGTTGTTCTGCCGCAGCGATAGCACTTCTCTGTTCCATATGACATTTCGTTTGTGCCATATTCTTGTGGTCTCTGTTGTATCTCTGCAGCGCCCCGTGCTGCTGCTTCATATGATACCGCAATGCTGAAAGCCTTTTCCAGCGTAAGGTCCTTTTCAGATAAAAGCCGTTTCTGGGTTCCTTCACTTTGAAGCCCACACACAAACTTGTCCCTTAAGGTATCTGCCAGTCCCGCTCCAAACTGGCAGTGTTTCGATAGTTTGCGCAGTTCTGTTAAATAATCAGCATTGCTTTCATCCTTATGCTGGTTCCGTTTGGGAAACTTGAATCTTTCTGCTATCAGCAGCGGTGTGGGGTTTAAATGTTCCTTTAGCATCGTTACTATGTCTTCAAAACTCTTTTCCATTGGCTTCGTTGGGGTTACTAGGTTTCGTAATAAACCATACGTCTTTGCACCCATTAAATTTAACAATACTGATGCTTTCTTGTCATCTGACACCTCATTTGCCTTGCAGTACACCTCTATTCGTTCGACATATGTAGTCCAATCTTCGACTTCATTGTCAAATGCAGTGATACTGCCACTCTTCGGCATTTTGGGTGTGGTTTAAAATGGCGCCTCCTAATGGCTTAAAATGGCATCTCCCGCGCTTTCCTTCCTCCCCCGCTGCTGCCAACGCCGCTCCCGGCGGTTCTCGTGGCAATGGCGGCACCCTGTAGGTTTTGCGTGCTTCTCCTGTGCTGCTGCCAACGCCGCTCTCGGCAGTCCTCATGGCAATGGCGGCGCCTCGCAGGTTTCTGCGCGTCTCTCTCTCCCTCTCTCCGACGCTGCTCGGCCCCTGAACACCGGCTGCGCCCTGTGCGCTCTGCCCTCTCTCTCTCTCCCCCGTCGACACTGCTCGGCCCTTTGCTGTGCCGCTCGGTCGGGCTCTAGCCCGCTGCTGTCCGGGAAGGGTCTGCGCACTACCTGTTCCCAGCCCGTTTCGCTGGACCACCTCGACTGGAAAGCCAAGCCTGGCTCTCGACAGCCTCCCCCACAATTCTCGAGTCTCTGCTGGATGACTGGGCGGTTGCCCATGGTCAACGCCCGAGTCTCTGGCCTTGACCTCCAATCCACTGATCTCCAGGAACGAATCCCCAGGAGGTGATGCAGAGTTGCAGGTAGGTTCGAACCTGCCTCGTCGCCAATGTAGTGTCCGTGTATAATAAGACACAGACTGCGGAGAACGGTACAACAGGTGTTTACTCAATGTGGCTCACAGTGGAACTGATCTGTACAGATTACTACTCAGGGCTATATACAGGTGTGGTCACTGCCGGTACTGCAGTATACATGAGCTGTAAAAGATAGTTCCCCACTTAAAGGTATATACATTACAGTACGCACTGCAGCCACGGTGCGCCGGTGGTGGAGGGAGTGAATGTTTAAGGTGGTGGATAGGGTGCCAATTAAATGAGATACTTTGTCCTGGATGGTGTCGAGCTTCTTGAGTGTTGTTGTTACTGGGAAATTTGAACAAACGTGAAATACTTTACTGCTATCCACTTACTTCACCATCTCTCACATGTTCTCTGACTCATGATCAGCAACGCCATGGGAGATCCACTGGTACATCATAAATAGATGGTACGGTGATTCCAATTCTCTCCACTGTAGTAACTTCTCAAGTTCATTCAGCAGTTGCTATATGTTGGCTCTGTGACGAGGCTCCAACTCAGTTCAAAAAGTGTGACCTCTGTACCAGACTCAGCAAATAACATGCAATGAGAAAAGAACCGCCCAGCTCAAAATGCTCACTCCCTCCACATGCCTGTGAGCTAGCTTCCCGGCCTTTGAAGTAAAAATTAAACATCTGATAATAGTTTAAAAGTGAAACTTTACCTGAAAAAAAGTTTTTACAATTCAGATTGTTTGCAAATCATTTGGAATAAACAAAGGAACTCCGAAATCTTCTCACAGAATGAGGAAAACCATACCGACACTGAGAGGACCATACTGATGCATCCTGGGAAATCCTGCACAGTGAGCATGTTCAGACTGTGGCATTCTGGGAACTGTATTCACAGGTAACTCCTTGTGAGTAACAATAGCGACCGCTTTGGGGCGGTGGGAATATCAACCTGGAGCAATGCGTACATATAAATGACAACATGGAAACAGGCCATTTGACCCATTAGTGTTATTAGTGTTTACCCTGTACACAAGCAAAGAGTTCTAATTACAATTAGCCACCCTGCTCCCATATCCTTCTCTCCCATTCTTCTTCTCTCCCATTCTCCTTCTCTCCCATTCTCCTTCTCTCCCATATCCTTCTCTCCCATTCTCCTTCTCTCCCATTCTCCTTCACCCGCATATCCTTCTCTCCCATTCTCCTTCATCCGCATATCCTTCTCTCCCATTCTCCTTCATCCGCATATCCTTCTCTCCCATTCTCCTTCTCTCCCATTCTCCTTCATCTGCATATCCTATCCGATCTTGGATGTTGACACAATTTCTGCCTCAACCATTAACCCTGGAATTGAATTCCCCAGCCTTATAACCCTCTGTGTAAAGAAGTTTCTCCTGCCCTCAGTTCTAAATCTCGTACATTTAATCTGGTGTCTATAGCCTTTGTTCGAGACCCCTCAACTACTGGAAACAGTCGGCTTCGATCTACCCTGCCCCATGTGGAGTCTGCAAGCAAGGATCTTAAGGAAGCTACGAAGGGACACAAAACAGTTTTATTGTGTTAGGAACCTTATTTTGAACTCAGGATACTTACACAGGCTTACATAGAATTTACAGAACAGAAACAGGCTCGTCGGCCCAACTGGTTGATACTCCACACGAGTCTCCTCCCACCCTGCAATTATATAGGGCCCTGGTGAGACCACACCTGGAGTATTGTGTACAGTTTTGGTCTCCTTACCTAAGGAAGGATATACTTGCCATAGAGGGAGTGCAACGAAAGTTCACCAGACTGGTTCCTGGGATGGGGGGATTGTCCTATGAGGAGAGATTGAGTAGACTAGGCCTATATTCTCTAGAGTTTAGAAGAATGAGAGGTGATCTCATTGAAACATACAAAATTCTTACAGGGCTTGACAGGGTAGATGCAGGGAGGATGTTTCCCCTGGCTGGGGAGTCTAGAACCAGGGGTCACAGTCTCAGAATAAGGGGTCGGACATTTAGGACATAGAAAACATAGAAAACATAGAAGATAGGAGCAGGAGTAGGCCATTCGGCCCCTCGAGCCTGCTCCGCCATTCAATGCGATCATGGCTGATCATCCAAATTCAGTACCCTGTCCCTACTTTCTCCCTTGATCCCTTTAGCCTCAAGAAATATATCTAACTCCTTCTTGAATATATTTAATGAATTAGCCTCAACTGCCTTCTGCGGTAGAGAATTCCACAGGTTCACCACTCTCTGGGTGAAGAAATTCCTCCTCATCTCAGTCCTAAATGGCTTACCCCTTATCCTTAGACTGTGACCCCTGGTTCTGGACTCCCCCACCATCGGGAACATCCTTCCTGCATCTAGTCTGTCTAGTCCTGTTAGAATGTTATAAGTTTCAATGAGATCCCCTCTCATTCTTCTAAACTCTAGCGAATATAAGCCTAATCGACCCAATCTCTCCTCATACGTCATTCCTGCCATCCCAGGTATCAGTCTGGTGAATCTTTGCTGCACTCCCTCCATGGCAAGAACATTCTTCCTCAGATAAGGCGACCAAAACTGCACACAATACTCAAGGTGTGGTCTCACCAAGGCCCTGTACAACTGCAGCAAGACATCCTTGCTCCTGTACTCGAACCCTCTCGCTACGAAGGCCAACATACCATTTGCCTTCTTAACCGCCTGCTGCACCTGCATGCTTACCTTCAGCGACTGGTGCACAAGGACTGAGATGAGATTTTTCTTCACTCAGAGGGTGGTGAATCTTTGGAATTCTCTACCCCAGAGGGCTGCGGAGGCTCAGTTGAGTATATTCAAGCCAGAGATCGATAGATTTTTGAATATTAAGGGAATCAAGGGATATGGGGATAGTGCAGGAAGGTGGAGTTGAGGTAGAAGTTCAGTCATGATCTTATTGAATGGCGGAGCAGGCTCCAAGGGCCAAATGGCCAACTCCTGCTCTTATTTCTTATGTTCTTATGTTCACCCTATTTCATCTCACCCTACCAGCATATCCTGCTATTCCTTTCTCCCTCATCTACTTATCTAGCTTTCCCTTAAATGCATCATTGCATATTTGAGTTTGTGGAAAACGAAAAGTGGTAAAAGGAAAGCATTTTCAACAATTTAATTGGTTCAGCTTGTGTAATTTTTGCTGACTGGTCATAATTAGTGTGGTGTATGTGCCTTTAAGAGCAATTATGGTGTATGTGCCTTTAAGAGCCCCAGGTGTGCGTAATGCCGGTAATTGCCACTTGGGCTATATAAGCCTGTGTATTGTGTATATCCTTTAGAAACCCCCCCCAGACTTGCTTAGTAAATACCTATGAACCAACTCCTGTCTTCAGTGTCTTTATCTACACACGGACACTACAGTGGCGACGAAGTGGAAACGGACTTACCTGCAATTCGGCAGCACCTCAAGGAGATCGATTCCTCCAGCGTCCAGAAGACTCAAGGAAGTAAGAGAAACTGTGGTTTCACCAGCTGGCCAAGCTGGTGACAGGTACTGCGCTAATCCTTCCTGGGCGTCAGGCTGGAGCTCCAGCGGCGAGCTCTGCAGCTGAGACAGGCAGCGAAATCGGAGGCAAGCAATAACGGACTGGGAGGGTGCACTCGAGAGACGGCCGGCGCGGCAAGCAGGTCAGCGTTTAGACCTCCGTCGGGAACGAGTCTCCAACAGTGAATAAACGGAAACCACAGTAAAACAGCGTTGTTATCGGTAGCAGCGGCGGGAAAGCGCGGGAAGCGCCATATCGTTGCTACAGAGAGAAAAAAAAAGCGCGGGAAGCACCATATCTTTTCTGAAATGCCTAAATCTGGTAATATTGAGGCTTTTGATGGCGAAATAGAAGATTGGACCACATACGTGGAAAGAGTAGAGGTTTATTGCACTGCAAATGGAATAACAGATGAAAAAAAAGCTTCAGTACTTCTGAACTTAATGGGCGCGAAGACATACGGGCTGTTACGAAATTTAATCACTCCAGCCAAACCAAAGGACAAGACTTTTAAAGAAATTGTTGATACCCTGCAGGAGCATTTAAACCCAACACCGCTGCTGATAGCGGAACGATTCAAGTTCTTCAAGAGAAATCAACACAAGAATGAAAGTAACGCTGATTACCTAACCGAATTAAGAAAGCTATCAAAGTACTGCCAATTCGGAGCAGGACTATCGGATTATCTTCGAGACAAATTTGTTTGCGGTCTCTTAAGTGAAGGAACACAAAAAAGACTGCTTTCTGAAAAAGATTTAACATTGGACAAAGCTTTCAGTATGGCTGTATCATACGAAGCAGCAGCAAAAGGAGCTGCAGAGATACAACAAGAGACACAGGACTTCGGCACCCATAAAATGACACAGGAGTTCGGAAGATGTTATCGCTGCGGCAGATCCACCCATAACCAGAGGGACTGCTGGTTCAAGGGCAAAGCATGCAGGCAATGTGGTAAGATTGGACACATTGCACGGGTATGCCAATCTGGACAAAATAAATCCACTGACAGAAAACAAAAAATCAATAAAGAAAAGTACAGGAAGGTACAAATGATGACGGACAATAGCTCCGAAGACCAGAATAGCGATAGCGACTCCGGAAACAAGAGATTAAGCTGTCTCAAATTACATAATGTACTTGCCAAAGAGGATTACCAAACCATTTGCGTTACCCTCACAATAGCAGGGTCCCCAGTTAAAATGGAGCTAGATACAGGATCAGCTCTAACCGTAATAAATCGACGAGATTACGAGAGGCTATTTTCGCATATACCTCTAAAAGACACATCCATTATCTTAAAAACATATACGGGGCAGAAAGTCTACCCCAAAGGAAAAATAAGGGTGCCTGTGGTATACAACGGCAAAGAAATACAAAAGTTGTATTTATACATTCTACAAGATGGTGGTCCACCGTTGTTGGGACGTGAATGGATAAGGAAGATACGTTTAGACTGGCACTCCATTCAGGCACTGATGGTGACCAGTAAGGAAAAAAACAATGATGACATCATACCTGAACGATTAAAAGACATCTTGGCCAACGCCAAAGAAGTGTTTCAAGACAAACTAGGAACCTTGAAAGGCATCACCGCCTCAATAAAAGTGGAAGATACAGCAATTCCAAAATTTTTTAAGGCAAGACCGGTGCCATACGCAATACGTCCGGCAGTCGAGGCAGAGCTGAAGAATTTGGAAAAGGCAGGCGTATTATCCAAAGTAGATTGGAGCGAATGGGCAACACCCATCGTTCCAGTCATGAAAAAAACATTGAAAAATAACTCTGAGGAACAGAAAAAAATTCGCATCTGTGGGGACTTTAAGGTGACTGTAAACCCGGTCCTTCACACGGTACAGTATCCTCTTCCGAGGATAGAAGATATTTTCGCCTCACTATCCGGAGGGAAACGTTTCACAAAAATTGACTTGGCACAGGCATATCTACAGATGGAGGTTGAGGAGACCTCTAAAAAGTATCTCACAATAAACACACACAAAGGCCTGTACCAGTACAATCGACTGGTTTTTGGAATAGCATCAGCTCCAGCTATCTGGCAAAGAGCTATGGAGCAAGTCCTGCAAGGGATTCCGGGGACTCAATGCTACCTAGACGACATCCTTATAACAGGAGAAAACGACAACGAGCACCTTGCCAATTTGGAGCAGGTGCTCACTAGGCTGAAAGAACGGGGCCTACGAGCAAATCGCCCCAAGTGCGAATTTTTCCAAAATCAGATATCATATTGTGGCCACATAATTAATAAGGAAGGGTTGCATAAGTCACCTGAAAAAATTGAAGCAGTTATAAAAGCCCCAGCACCTGAAAATGTTTCACAATTAAGGTCATTCCTGGGATTAATAAATTACTATCATAAATTTTTACCGAACTTATCAACTATTCTACACCCTCTTAATGGTCTTCTACAGACAGGAGTGATTTGGAAATGGAACGAAGACTGTAAACGTGCCTTCCATAAATGTAAAGACTTAATCACATCCGAGAAAATTTTGGCTCATTACAACCCATCACTACCAATCAGACTGGCGTGCGATGCATCCCCTTACGGCATAGGAGCGGTATTGTCCCATAGATTCCCTGATGGCTCGGAACGGCCGATAGCTTTTGCGTCACGCTCATTGAACTCAGCTGAGTGTAACTATGCCCAGATAGACAGGGAAGCACTCAGCCTGGTATGGGGAGTGAAGAAATTCAACCATTACCTACACGGACAAAAATTTACCTTGCTGACTGACCATCAACCCCTCATCTCCATATTCAACCCTAAAAAAAGGTGTCCCCATTATGACGGCACAAAGACTACAGAGGTGGTCCCTTTTTCTAGGGGCACACCAATACAACATTGAATACAAGGGGTCAAAACAGCATGGGAATGCTGACGGTTTATCACGCCTACCGTTGCCAACGATAGAAGAGGCACCTACAGTAGACCCAGTAGAGATATTCCACTCTACCATAGTGGAATGTCTACCGATGACAAATTCTGCCTTTGAAAGGGAGACAAGAAATGACCATACTCTCTCACGGGTCTACGATTTAACAGTGAAGGGATGGCCAGCACATGGCGAACCACTGTTGCCAGCATTCTCGCAAAGAAGAGAACAGCTGTCAGTGTGCCGAGGAACCTTGATGTGTGGATCCAGAGTGGTGATTCCACCCAAACTCCAGGATAAAGTGCTAAAGGAGCTTCACGAGGGGCATCTGGGTGGAGTGAAAATGAAGAACCTAGCTAGGGCGTTTGTATGGTGGCCAGGTATCGATGGAGACATCGAAGACATGACCAAGAGCTGCCTAGGATGCCAGAAGGTCCAAAATGCTCCGCCACAGGCCCCTCTACATCCATGGGAGTGGCCCTCATCTCCCTGGCAAAGGGTGCACATCGACTTTGCTGGTCCATTTATGAACTCAATGTTCTTAATCGCAGTTGATGCACACTCCAAGTGGCCGGAGGTAATAAAGATGTCCTCCACCACCACGGAAAAAACCATCACAGTATTAAAGACCATATTTGCCAGGAATGGGCTGCCGGAGCAGATATGTTCTGATAATGGACTGCAATTTGTGTCCGAAGAATTCAGAAAGTTCTTAAAGAACAATGGGGTAAAGCACTACACGTCCGCCCCATACCATCCCGCCACCAATGGATTGGCTGAAAGGTTTGTCCAGACCTTCAAGAAGGCCATCAAGGCCATGGGTAATGAAGACATAAAACTTCAGCACAAGGTGGATAACTTCTTATTTGCATATAGGAATGCAACGCATATGGTTACTAACCAAACTCCCGCCATGATGTTCTACAATAGAAACCTAAGATGCCGGCTGGATTTGGTCAAGCCCAACATCCGAAGGGACGTGGAGAACCGGCAGTTTCAGGGCATGAATGAAAGGCCAACTAGGGCCTTCCAGATAGGCCAACCGGTTTTGGCCCGGGACTACCGTACCGAGAAATGGCAGCCTGGAACTATCTGCACACGATTAGGACCACTGATGTATACCGTGGACATCGGAGACAGCATAATAAGGCGCCATGCTGACCAAATCATCAAGTCATCCGAAAAGGGACAACCTACACCATCACTCTATACATCTAACGATGAAGTAGAGATACCCATATCTACCTCCGATCCGGTGATACTGGAGCCCGATGAACCCGACACTGGCCTTCAAGCTGAATCAGCCTTGCCAGAAGAACCTACTACACCACCAGAAACTACTACACCCCCGAGGCGTTATCCGGACCGAGTCAGGAAGCCTCCTGAGAGACTAACTTACAATTAATTAATACAGCAATGTATATTATTTTGCATATAACATGTAATTAATAATTACTTAAAATATGATGTACTAGTTAGCTAGAAGGGGAGGAATTGTGGTGTATGTGCCTTTAAGAGCAATTATGGTGTATGTGCCTTTAAGAGCCCCAGGTGTGTGTAATGCCGGTAATTGCCACTTGGGCTATATAAGCCTGTGTATTGTGTATATCCTTTAGAAACTCCCCCCAGACTTGCTTAGTAAATACCTATGAACCAACTCCTGTCTTCAGTGTCTTTATCTACACACGGACACTACAATTAGAATTCTGATTGGTTGAGGTTTTTTGAGGAATATGAAATTTGAGTCAAACAGGTGAAAGTGTGACCCAGAAATGTTCATCAGTTATAGTATAACTTTGAAACGTGACAGACGGCAGGAAATGTGCATAGTTAAACCCACTTAAAAAAAAAACGCAGGTTCCTTGACTAGATTTTATATATTATAGATTTTGAAAGATATTAAAATCAGCAGACTTGTGGAAAACACTGTTAATCGGCATTATTTAGGGGAGGAGATGAGCAACTTATTCTAAGAAAAGAGACCTGGAATTTTTTGCTTATCATTCAGAACACGACATAATGTGGATGAAGATAAGAACTGGTATATACTGTAGTTATACTCAAGATAGCAAAAATTACAGTCTTGAACTTGCTGCTTCAATGAGTTGAAGCACCATCATATTTTTCTTTATTGATTTGAAGTTATCTCTGATAGGAATATTGAATAACATCATAAGTGTCCCTTATGAAGAACAGCATGGTTGTGCAGGGCAGGTATTTTACCAAGCTATCTGTCTGGGTGCCAAGCACTGCATAACCATTCAGAATTTATTTTAAATATCACTTAGGCTCTTGGCTCTGTCAGAGGAGTCTGGGCTCAAGATCCACTCCAGGATAGGGGCTCAAATCCCACTCCAGGATCAGGGTTCAAATCCCACTCCAGGATCGGGGCTCAAATCCCACTCCAGGATCGGGGCTCAAACCCCACTCCAGGATCTGGGCTTAAGACCCACTCCAGGATCTGGGCTCAAACCCCACTCCAGGATCGGGGCTCAAACCCCACTCCAGGATCTGGGCTCAAATCCCACTCCAGGATCTGAGCTCAAGACCCACTCCAGGATCTGGGCTCAAATCCCACTCCAGGATCGGGGCTCAAATCCCACTCCAGGATCGGGGCTCAAACCCCACTCCAGGATCGGGGCTCAAACCCCACTCCAGGATCGGGGCTCAAATCCCAATCCAGGATCGGGGTTCAAATCCCACTCCAGGATCAGGGTTCAAATCCCACTCCAGGATCGGGGCTCAAACCCCACTCCAGGATCTGGGCTCAAATCCCACTCCAGGATCTGAGCTCAAGACCCACTCCAGGATCTGGGCTCAAATCCCACTCCAGGATCGGGGCTCAAATCCCAATCCAGGATCGGGGCTCAAATCCCACTCCAGGATCGGGGCTCAAACCCCACTCCAGGATCGGGGCTCAAACCCCACTCCAGGATCGGGGCTCAAATCCCAATCCAGGATCGGGGCTCAAATCCCAATCCAGGATCGGGGCTCAAATCCCACTCCAGGATCGGGGCTCAAACCCCACTCCAGGATCTGGGCTCAAATCCCACTCCAGGATCGAGGCTCAAATCCCAATCCAGGATCAGGGCTCAAATCCCACTCCAGGATCGGGGCTCAAATCCCACTCCAGGATCGGGGCTCAAATCCCAATCCAGGATCGGGGCTCAAATCCCACTCCAGGATCGGGGCCCAAACCCCACTCCAGGATCGGGGCTCAAATCCCAATCCAGGATCGGGGCTCAAATCCCACTCCAGGATCGGGGCTCAAATCCCACTCCAGGATCAGGGTTCAAATCCCACTCCAGGATCGGGGCTCAAATCCCAATCCAGGATCGGGGCTCAAATCCCACTCCAGGATCTGAGCTCAAACCCTACTCCAGGATCTGGGCTCAAATCCCACTCCAGGATCGGGGCTCAAATCCCAATCCAGGATCGGTGCTCAAATCCCACTCCAGGATCTGGGCTCAAATCCCACTCCAGGATCTGAGCTCAAATCCCACTCCAGGATCGGGGCTCAAATCCCACTCCAGGATCTGAGCTCAAGACCCACTCCAGGATCGGGGCTCAAATCCCACTCCAGGATCTGAGCTCAAGACCCACTCCAGGATCGGGGCTCAAGACCCACTCCAGGATCGGGGCTCAAGACCCACTCCAGGATCGGGGCTCAAGACCAACTCCAGGATCTGCGCTCAAGTCCCACTCCAGGATCAGGGTTCAAGATCCACTCCAGGATCGGGGCTCAAATCCCACTCCAGGATCGGGACTCAAGACGCACTCCTGGATCGGGGCTCAAGACGCACTCCTGGATCAGGGCTCAAGACTCACTCCAGGATCGGAGCTCAAGACCCACTCCAGGATCAGGGCTCAAGACCCACTCCAGGATCGGGGCTCAAGACCAACTCCAGGATCTGGGCTCAAATCCCACTCCAGGATCAGGGCTCAATCCATTCCAGGATCTGGGCTCAAATCCACTCCACGATCTGGGCTCAAATCCCACTCCAGGATCGGGGCTCACGACCCACTCCAGGATCTGAGCTCAAATCCCACTCCAGGATTGTGGCTCAAGACCAACTCCAGGATCTGAGCTCAAGTCTCACTCCAGGATCTGAGCTCAAGACCCACTCCAGGATCGGGGCTCAAGACCACTCCAGGATCGGGGCTCCAGTCTCACTCCAAGACCTGTGCTCAAGACCCGCTCCAGGATCGGGGCTCAAGACCCACTCCAGGATCGGGGCTCATGATTTAGACTACCACCATGGTGTATCTCATCACCCCTTTTAACCTCAACAGGCCGTGTATCTTCTGCAGCCGGTAGGGTTGGTGCGTGGACAACTATCAGCCCTCCACCATTGCCATTCTTGAGCCACCTAGCAGGTGGCACGTGGGGATTGTCAGCTAACCACATTTCCTTTCCTTCTGACTTTCCATCTCTCTCTCTGCTTCTGCTGAAACCGACCCCCCCCCCCACGTAGCAGTATGGTTGAGATCAGGAATTTGGCTGAACGGGCACGGAGCCATTTTGTGATGCTTTGAGTTGCTCCTTCACTGCCATTGCCCATGCCTCAAGTCCATCAACTTTTAGTTGATCGTAGTACCATTTTATCCAATGAAACAAGTGGCTGCATTTCTGACATTGAGAAGAATAACAACAGCAGCTTGCATTTATATAGTGCCTTTAATGTAGTAAAATGTCCCAAGGCGCTGCACAGGAGCGTAATCAGACACCAAACCAAAGATCAAGACATCAGGACAGGTGACCAAAAGCTTGGTCAAAGAGGTAAGTTTTAAGCAAAATCTTAAAGGAGGAGAGAGAGGTTGCGAGGCAAACAGGTCTGGGGAGGGAACTAAAGGCCTCGTTCTAAGCATCGAATAATCCAATAATAACTCCAGCATCTATCATCATCCTATGGTGCTTGTTGTATCTATGCTTTAATGCGTTCAATCAAGCATGTAGATATGTCGAATTAAATCAGATCAGACAGACAGGCTTATAACTGCGATGTTCACTTTATTGCGTAAAATGGCCGACTGCTGTTTTCCCGGGTAATTCCCATAATGCAATGCACATTACATACCGTATTGACTGGTGTCAAACTTGCAATCAATACACGACATCCCCCTTTTCCTTGGAAACAAACTTACAGTTTACAAACAGTTGCTTACAATAACACTGCATAACTTATTTGGCTTATAAACTTTTTACAAACATGTGTCTTACCACACAACTAAATAATTCCCAGGTTTAAATATTTAACATCACCCATGCAGTTCTCGCACAGTTTATGTTGTGACATAATCAGACAGTCTTTGGGGTTTTCTTTTAACCCTTTGAGGTCTGGCTGTATTGGGTATGTCTGACATGTTGGTGTCAGTGGGTATTGCTTGTGTCACAGTGGTATGTGTGTCAGGGTCTACTATACTGTCCTCAGTCCCTTGTGTTTCCTCCTGCTCATGGAGTGTCTCCTTTGGTCCATTGGTTCTGTATTTCTTCACAAACGTAGTGTTTCTCGAGTAGCGTGCTCCGTCTGGAGATTCTATTACTACTTGACTCCCTGTTTTACTCAAAACTTTGTTGGGTGTGGCATTAAAAGGAGTGGTGAACCTGTCCACTTTGTCCTGCCATACCAGCACCGTGTCGCCAACTTCCACCTCTGAGTATTGTGTTCTCCGCTGTTCATCTGCGTGCAGTTTGGACTTGCCTTTTTGTTCTGCGTCCCGGTCACGTACTTCCATGTCTGTGCGCGACTCTGTGATGTCTGGCAGCTTTCCTCTCATTTTCCGTTTAAAGAGCAGCTCTGCCAGGCTCTTTCCTGTCATGGCATGGTCAATGCTCCTGTAAACAGTCACATATTTTCTAAGTTCACATTTCCAATCTAGTCCTTCTGACTGAGCAATTCTGATTCTCTTCATCAGCGATGCATTCTGGCGCTCGACTTCTCCGTTAGCCTGAGCCCATTTTGCTGTCGTTTTCAGGTGTTTGATCCCGTTGCTTTCACAGTATTCTTTGAATAATTCAGATCTGAATTGGGGACCATTATCAGATTTGCAGGTGATTGGCAAACCATGATGGCTGAAGATTGACTCTAAACTATCAATAACCTTCTCTGTTGTTGTGGAGGTCATGATGTCGTATTCATAGTAACGACTATAATAATCAACTACCACAAGAATGGAGTGGTTGGATGGCAAGGGTCCCAGTAAGTCTATAGCTACACCCTGCCAGGGGTCCTCTGGTAATGGTGTTGGTCTCAACGGTTCAGGTGGGTCGGGTCTGGCTACTATCTGACAGCCGTGGCACGCTTTACAGTGTTTTTCAGCTGCCTTGTCCATGTCAGGCCACCAAACCTTGGTTCTGAGATGTTGCTTTGTTCCAACTATTCCCAAGTGTCCTTCATGTGCTAACACCAGGGCTCGTGCGTGTAACACTGTGGGTAGCACGATGCGTGTTCCCCGAAGAACTAGGTACCCCACTACGCACAGCTCGTTTGCAATTGCTGCATAAGCTTTACAGTTCTCAAATTGTCCGTTTGTGATTGCCTTCCGTACCTCAATCAGCTCTGGGTCGGTAGCAGAGGCTTCCTCCACCTCTCTAGTAGTGAGTGCTTTTGGTGTCGCACTCACAGCTACAAATCTCACGTATTCATCTGAGCCATGAGAATGTCTCTCCTGTTTTGCTGTCTCCCCCAGCAATCGTGACAGTGGGTCTGCAATGTTTTGCTTGCCTGGAATGTGTATCACCTTAAAATCGTACAGCTGTAATCTAAGTACCCATCTCTCTATACGGGCACAGGGTTTAGAGTGTGGGCCGTATATCACTTGTAATGGCTTATGGTCAGTTACCAAGTTAAATTTTCGGCCATACACATATGGATGCAGCCTCTCACAAGCCCATACAAGAGCTAAGGCTTCTCTCTCTGTTTGAGAGTATTTCCTCTCACAGTCTGTTAAACTACGACTTACATAGCATATTGGCACCTCTTGTCCCTGTTGGTCCTGAACTAGTACTGCGCCTAAACCTACAGGACTCGCATCTGCTATCACCTTGGCTGGTGCGTCCTTATCAAAATATGCTAAAGTGCCGGCTCTGGCCAACTCTTCCTTGAGTGCACTGAATGACTGTCTCTGTTGTGATCCAAATTTAAATGGTGTGTCTTTTCTCGTCAGGCGTCGCAGTGGCTCTGATAGCGGGATGAATCTGCTACTGTACCCGAGTCCCAAGAAACTCCTCACCTCTGTAGCATTCTCTGGTTCCCGAGCTTCTGCCACCGCTCGCACTCTCTCTGCTGTTGGTCCGATGCCCTTTTCAGACAACAGGATTCCCATGAAAATCGATTGGTCCATGTTGAATTGGCACTTCTCTGAGTTTAGTGTCAGTCCACTTTCCATTAGTCTGGTCATGACAGCGTGCAGGCGTCTGTCGTGCATTTCCTGGTCATTTGCATGCACGATAATGTCGTCTGAGATGTTTTCAACACCCTCTATTCCAGCTAAGGCATTAGCTATCTCGTGCTGATATTGCTCACTAGCTGAAGATACACCGAATATCAGCCTCTTGTACCTGTATACTCCATTATGTACTGCAAACGTTGTGATTTCTCGTGATTCAGGGGTCAGTTCTAGCTGGTGATAACCCCATTTCAGGTCTAGCTTCTTACTAAACACCGTCGAGCCATTCATACCTTGGAGTATCTCATCAACGGTGGGGATTGGATATCGTTCCCTCACTATTGCCTGGTTTGCTCGTCTCATGTCTAGGCATAACCTTACATCCTTATCTGCTTTTGGCACAATAACCACAGGATTTACCCATGGGGTGGGACCAGTTACAGGTTCGATAATGTCCATGTCCCTCAATTGTTTTATTTTGGCCTCTACTGCCCCCCTTAAGTTGAATGGTATACGCCTGAGTGGCTGGGCCACAGGCTTCACTTGTGGGTCGATATACAAACTGATCTGTTTTGTGTTCAGCCTTCCTACTCCCTGGAACACCTTTGGATACCGCTGTTCTAGTAGCTGTCTTACATCTACCACAGCTGAGACATCTACGCCTATTTTTAAAACTCCCAGTTTCATGGCTATCTCCCTTCCTAGCAACGGCTCTCCATGGCCTTTAACCACAACGAACTCCACCTGCTCAGTTCTCTTACCTATTGTAATCCCACATGTGAATACGCCTTTAACTGACAGTGGTCGGCTAAAAGCATAAGAGAATAACTTTCTCTCTGTCTTAGGGACATGTGACTGACACTTAATGTGTTCTGACTTTAATCCTTCCCATGTATTCTCATCTATCACATTACTAGTTGCACCCGAATCAATTAACATTCTCAGGTTTACTCCCCCCACACAAAAGGTAAGTCGCTCTGTCACGTTATTTCCAGTAACAGCAAATGCAAAGTCATTTTGTTCCTCTACATTGTTCACACTGTGTTTCTTTGTACCCTTTGTGCTGCATTCTTTGGAGAAATGATCCTTTCCCTTGCACTTATGACATGTTTGTCCACGTGCTGGGCATTTCGGATCTCTGCCCTTGTGGTCTGTGTGTCCACATCTGTAACATTTCCTTTCGTTCCCATCGCCATTTCCCTTTGGTTTCCCTGTTGAGCTTTTCGCATAATACCCTCTTTTCTGTGTAACACGACGAACAGTATCTGTCTCCGCCTTCTCTGTACATGACATGGCTGACATCTGCTCCTCGACATTTTCACATTGTGAGGCCAATTGTAACGTGCGAGCGAGCGTTAGACCTTGCCCTTCCTCTAGCAATTTCCTCCGCACATAGGCTGATGTGCACCTACTCAGGATAGCGTCTCTTATTTGATTATCCACATCCCCCCCAAAAGCACAGTCTTTAGCAGCCTGCCGCAAGCGAGTAGCAAATTGTTGCACAGTCTCACCTGTCTTCTGGGACAACTTATGAAAAGTCTGTCTAGCAAATGCTGCGTTGACCTGGGGCACGAAGTAGTGATTCAAAGCACTAACCACTGCCGTGTAGAGGTTGGACAGGAAGAAAGGGAACGGGTGACCAACAAGCAGAGTACTAGGCGCAGGCAGGTAGTGCAGGGGTCCCCTGTGGCCATCCCCCTCTCCAATAGATACACCACTTTGGGTACTGTTGGGGGGGGTGGCTTATCAGAGGAAGGCAGCAGCAGCCAACTTCCTGGCACCAGGGGTGGCTCTGCTGCGCAGAATGGGAGGAAAAAGAGGGGTAGAGCTATAGTAATAGGGGATTCAATTGTAAGGGGAATAGATAGGCGTTTCTGCGGCCACAAACGAGACACCAGGATGGTGTGTTGCCTCCCTGGTGCAAGGGTCAAGGATGTCTCCGAGCGACTCCAGAACATCTTGGAAGGGGAGGGTGAACAGCCAGTTGTCGTGGTGTATGTAGGCACCAACGATATAGGTAAAAAGCGGGATGAGGTCCTAAAAGCGGAGTATAGGGAGTTAGGAGATAAATTAAAAAACAGGACCTCAAAGGTAGTAATCTCAGGATTGCTACCAGTGCCACGTGCTAGTCAGAGTAGAAATAGAAGGATACTTCAGATGAATACGTGGCTAGAGGAATGGTGCCAGGGGGAGGGATTCAAGTTCCTGGGACATTGGAACCGGTTCTGGGGGAGGTGGGACCAGTTCAAACCGGACGGTTTGCACCTGGGCAGGGCTGGAACCAATGTCCTAGGGGGAGTGTTTGCTACTGCTGTGGGGGAGGGTTTAAACTAAAATGGCAGGGGGTTAGGAACCTGAGCAGGGAGACAGAGGAAAGGGAAACAAGGATAAAAGCAAAAGATAGGAAGGAGAAAAACAAAAGTGGCAGTCAGAGAAATCAACGGTTTAAATCAAACATGGCCACAGTAAATAATAATTCTAATAGGTCTAAGAGCATTAAAAAAACAAGCCTGAAGGCTTTGTGTCTTAATGCGAGGAGCATTTGTAATAAGGTGGATGAATTGGCTGTGCAAATAGAAGTAAACAAATACGATTTGGTTGGGATTACGGAAACGTGGCTCAAGGAAGGCCAGGACTGGGAACTCAACATCCAGGGGTATTCGATATTCAGGAAAGATAGGCAAAAAGGAAAGGGAGGTGGGGTAGCATTATTGGTTATAGAAGGGATTAACACAATTGTAATGAAGGATATTAGCTCTGATGAGGTGGAATCTGTATGGGCAGAATTGAGAAATACTAAGGGGAAAAAAACGTTAGTGGGAGTGGTTTATAGACCTCCAAACAGTAAGGCGGAGGTTGGGGATGGCATTAAAAGAGAAATTAAAGAAGCGTGCAATAAGGGCACAGCAGTCATCATGGGTGACTTTAATCTACATATAGATTGGGCCAACCAAATGAGTAACAATACTGTGGCGGAGGAATTCCTGGAGTGTTTACGGGATGGTTTCCTGGACTAATATGTCGAGGAACCAACCAGAGATCAGGCCATCTTAGACTGGGTATTATGTAACGAGAAAGGATTAATTAGCAATCTTGTTGTAAGAGGCCCCTTGGGTTGGAGCGATCATAATATGATCGAATTCTTCATTAAGATGGAGAATGAAGTAGTTGACTCAGAGACTAGGGTCCTCAATTTAAATAAAGGAAACTATGATGGTCTGAGGATCGAGTTGGGTAGGATTGATTGGGGAATGGCACTCAAAGGGTTGATGGTGGATAGGCAATGGCAAACATTCAAAGACTGAATGGATGAACTACAGAATTTGTTCATCCCAGTTTGGCATAAAAATAAAACAAAAAAGGTGACCCAACCGTGGCTAACAAGGGAAATTAGGGATAGCATAAGGTCCAAAGAGAGGGCATATAAATTGGCCAGAAAAAACAATAATCCTGAGGATTGGGAGCAGTTTAGGATTCAACAAAGGAGGACAAAGGGATTAATTAAGAAAGGGAAAATAGAATATGAGAGTAAGCTTGCAGAGAACATAAAAACTGACTGTAAAAGCTTTTATAGATATGTGAAGAGAAAAAGATTGGTGAAGTCAAGCGTAGGTCCCTTGCAGTCAGAATTTATAATGGGGAACAAAGAAATGGCAGACCAACTAAATACATATTTTGGTTCTGTCTTCACAAAGGAGGACACAAATAACCTCCCAGAGATGCCGGGGAACATAGGATCTGATGAAAGGGTGGAACTGAAAGAAATCAGTATTTGTAGGGAAATGGTGTTAGGAAAATTGATGGGACTGAAGGCCGATAAATCCCCAGGGCCTGATAATCTACATCCCAGGGTACTTAAGGAAGTGGCCCTAGAAATAGTAGATGCATTGCTGGTCATCTTCCAGAACTCGATAGACTCTGGAACGGTACCCATGGATTGGAGGGTAGCTAATGTTACCCCACTATTCAAAAAAGGTGGTAGAGAAAAGGCGGGGAATTATAGACCAGTAAGCTTGACATCGGTAGTGGGGAAAATGCTAGAGTCCATTATAAAAGATGTAATAGCAGAGCACTTGGAAAGCAGTGACAGGATCGGACAAAGTCAACATGGATTTACAAACGGTAAATCATGCTTGACTAATCTACTGGAATTTTTTGAGGATGTAACTGGTAAAATAGATAAGGGAGAACCAGTGGATGTGGTGTATTTGGACTTTCAGAAGGCTTTCGATAAGGTCCCGCATAAGAGATTAGCGTGCAAAATTAAGGCACATGGGATTGGGGGCAAGGTATTGACTTGGATAGAGAACTGGTTGGCGGACAGAAAGCAAAGAGTTGGAATAAACGGGTCATTTTCTGAGTGGCAGGCAGTGACTAGTGGGGTACCGCAAGGATCGGTCCTAGGAACCCAGCTGTTCACAATATATATATTAATGATCTGGACGAGGGAATTGGATGTAATATCTCCAAATTTGCAGACGACATAAAGCTGGGGGGGAGGGTATGCTGTGAGGAGGATGTCGTGAAACTCCAGCACGATTTGGACAGGTTGGGTGATTGGGCAGAAACATGGCAAATGCACTATAATGTGGATAAATGTGAGGTTATCCACTTTGGTGGCAAAAACAGGAAGGCAGATTATTATTTGAATGGTAATAGATTGGGAGAAGGGGAAGTGCAAAGAGACCTGGGTGTTCTTGTACACCAGCCGCTGAAGGTAAGCGTGCAGGTGCAGCAGGCGGTTAAGAAGGCAAATGGTATGTTGGCCTTCGTAGCAAGAGGGTTCGAGTACAAGAACAAGGATGTCTTGCTGCAGTTGTACAGGGCCTTGGTGAGACCGCACCTTGAGTATTGTGTGCAGTTTTGGTTGCCTTACCTGAGGAAGGACGTTCTTGTCATGGAAGGAGTGCAGCGAAGATTCACCAGGCTGATACCTGGGATGGCAGGAATGACGTATGAGGAGAGATTGTGTCGATTGGGCTGATACTCACTGGAGTTTAGAAGATTGAGAGGGGACCTCATCGAAACCTATAAAATTCTGTCAGGCCTGGACAGACTAGATGCAGGAAGGATGTTTCTGATGGCCGGGGAGTCCAGAACCAGGGGTCATAGTCTAAGGATAAGGGGTAAGCCATTTAGGACTGAAATGAGGAGGAATTTCTTCACCCAGAGAGTGGTGAACCTGTGGAATTCTCTGCCACAGAGGGCGGTGGAGGCCAGTTCATTAAGTATATTCAAGAAAGAATTGGATATATTTCTTAAGGCTAAAGGGATCAAGCGATATGGGGAGAAGGCAGGGACCGGGTACTGAATTTGGATGATCAGCCATGATCTCATTGAATGGCAGAGCAGGCTCGAAGGGCCGAATGGCCTACACCTGCTCCTATCTTCTATGTTTCTATGTAGTCTGCTGGCTCTACTGTGTCCGGTAGAGTCGAAAAGATATCCTGGACATCTGGTCCTGCTAGGTGTAGAAGTAGAGCTCTTCTCCTCTGCTTTGTGGCACCTGTAGAGGTATCGTCAATAATGAGTCCTTTGCCATCGGCATAAAGCTCAAAAGACGTTAACCATCTCGTCCATCTTGGACCAAGCGTGGCTGGCTCGGTGAAGCATGCAAAATTTTGAATGCCGGTCTTCTCCATCCTAGCTAACTAAAACTTGGGCAACGACCTATCTAAAATGATTCCATTCGTTATCCTCGTCGCCAATGTTGTATCTTTGCTTTAATGCATTCAATCAAGCATGTAGATACGTCAAATTAAATCAGAGTCAGGCAGACAGACTTATAACTGCGATGTTCACTTTATTGTGTAAAATGGCCGACTGCCGTTTTCCTGGGTAATTCCCATAATGCAATGCACATTACATTACCGTATTGACTGGTGTCAAACTCGCAATCAATACATGACAGTAGGGTTGGTGTGTGGACAACTATCAGCCCTCCACCATTGCCATTCTTGAGCCACCTAGCAGGTGGCACGCGGGGATTGTCAGCTAACCACATTTCCTTTCCTTCTGACTTTCCATCTCTCTCTCTGCTACTGCTGAAACCGACCCCCCACATAGCAGTATGGTCGAGATCAGGAATTTGGCTGAACGGGCACGGAGCCATTTTGAGATGCTGTGAGTTGCTCCTTCACTGCCATTGTCCCTTCCTCAAGTTCATCAACTTTTAGTTGATCGTAGTACCATTTTATCCAATGAAACAAGTGGCTGCATTTCTGACACTGAGAAGAATAACAACAGCAGCTTGCATTTATATAGCGCCTTTAATGTAGTAAAACGTCCCAAGGCGCTGCACAGGAGCGTAATCAGACACCAAACCAAAGATCAAGACATCAGGACAGGTGACCAAAAGCTTGGTCAAAGAGGTAAGTTTTAAGCAAAACCTTAAAGGAGGAGAGAGAGGCTGCGAGGCAAACAGGTCTGGGGAGGGAACTAAAGGCCTAGTTCTGAGCATCGAATAATCCAATAATAACTCCAGCATCTATCGTCATCCTATGGTGCTGAGTGAGGACTCACTGCTAAGCTGCTATTGCCTATGACCTGTGCATTTATTGTTTCAAATAACTTGTCTTATTAGCGATTGACTTCAAAGCATCCCTCTGTGTAGGTAATGCAAAATACAATTTTAGTATTGATTTCAATCATTTCTAACATGGTTATAAGTAGAAGGGAGCATTTGAGGGAATGTAAAACCTGCCTGACTCTTGTCAGTTTTGGTTGGGATTTTCTGACAGGTCCTCGTTTGTTTTAAACAAGAGTTGGTCAGTTTAACCTCGGTAGTGGGGAAGCTTTTAGAAACAGTAATCAGGGACAAAATTAACAGGTGTGGATTAATTAAGGAAAGCCAGCATGGATTTGTTAAAGGCAAATCATGTTTAACCAACTTGATCGAGTTTTTTGATGAGATAACAGAGAGGGTAGATGAGGGCAATGCTGGTGTACATGGATTTTCAAAAGGCGTTCGACAAAGTGCCACATAATAGGCTTGCCAGCAAAGTTGAAGCCCATGGAATAGAGGTATAGGGCAGGATTTTCATTGGGCCGTGGAGGTGGGATTGGAGGCGTGTGGGGGTTAAAATCTCGAAATCAGGGGGCACGAACCCATCCCACCCCCAACCCGCCTCCATGTCAGTTTCAAAGGAGGCGGATATCCGACCTGTGCTAGGACCCGCCTCCCCGAGGCGGGAAGGGGATTAGTGCCAATTAACTGCCTGTTAACAGGTAGTTAACAGGCAGTTTTTAGCCTAATCCCTATTTTTATTGCTGAAGTGTGGGATTCCCGATGGCTCCAAACCACGCCAAGTTAGCGAGGCAGACCGTCGGGCTGAAGGGCTTGGAGGATTCGAGATGTCCGGTGTTCAGGTGAGTGATGGGTGCATGAGTGCAGAGGTAAATATTTTTGGTGTGTGTAAAGTGTTTAAAGAAGTTTAATTACCTTTACTTACCTTTACAGCCTTCCTTCCTTCAGGTCTCGGGAGTACCTCATCTCACCAGCACAGAAAGCAGAATGGCCGCGAGCTGTCAAAAGTTGCAGCATTCAGCTTTCTGTTCTGGAGAGATCTCTAAATCAACCTGAGAGGAAGGAATTAACTTAGAGTACAGATTGTCAGTGTTTGACAGCTTCAAAGAACTGTCAAACGCTGATATTTCATCTGTCAAAAGCTCTTGACAGATGAAATGTCAATCTGTGACGTCACCTGTTGCTGGGTGGCCCTTAATCGGCCTGCTGAGCCTGCTGGGCGGGATCAACAAGGTCAATCAAGTGAAAGTCACGTGGGTTGGCCACAACTCGATGGAGGCAGGACTACAACCCCGAAAGTTGTACTCCTGCCTCCTACACGTCTCCAGTATCAAAATCCAGCCAATAGAGTACAAAAGTGTGGCTATTACTGTAGTGTATGTACCTTTAAGAGAGAACTACTTTTCAGCTCCTGTATGCTGTAGTACTGGCTGTGACCACACCTGTATATAAGCTTTGAGCATGCCTCTGTACCCCCAGTCTTGAGACTACCCTACTCCAGTAAACACCTGTTGATTGTTAAGTTACAGCATCCGTGTAGTTATTCGAAAACATCATACTCTCAGAATCACGGATCTAACAGTGGCGACGAGTGTCGATTCGAATCTACCTGCAACTCTGCATTTCCCTTCAAGGATTCGCTCCGGGAGGGCGGTGGAAGAAAGTCGAGGCCCGAAGCACGGGCGTCGACCACGAGCAACCGCCCAGTCGTCCGGCAGAGAGTGAACATCGCAGGGGAGGCTGCTAAGAGCCGGGCTTGGTTCCCCAGCGACGACGATCCAGCAACAGACTGACAACAGGTACAGCGCAGACCCTTGCCGGACAGCGGCGGCTGGAGCCAACCGACGGCAGAGAAAAAGCCGAGCAGCGTCGACGGGGTAAGAGAGAGGGTGAAGCGCACAGGGTGCAGCCGGGGGTTGAAAACCGAGCGGCGTCGAGGAAAAACAAAACAGAGAGAGAGAGGGTAAAGCAGCAGCCGGGTTCAGGACCGAGCGGCGGAAACGGGAAAGGTGCACAGAAAAAAACGCGCAGAGTACAGCCAGGGCTCAAGGGCTGAGCAGTGTCCGCAGGGAGAAGAAGGAAGAGCGCGGGAGACGCCATTTTTAGAAGCCGCAGCGGAGAAGAAGGGCGAGCGCAGGAAGAAAGGAAAGCGCGGGAGACGCCATTTTGTGCCAGCGGAGAAGAAGGGAGAGCGTGGGAGACGCCATTTTTGACAGTTAAATCACACCCAGGGAAGCCGAAGAGTAGCAGTATCTCTACATTCGACAATGAAGTCGAAGATTGGGCAACATATGTGGAACATATTGAGGTGTACTGCAGGCCGAATGAAGTGCCAGATGCTAGGAAAGCACTGGTTTTGTTAAATTCCATGGGCGCAAAAACTTATGGCTTACTGCAAAACCTAATAACCCCAGAGAAGCCCATGAATAAGAACTTCGAAAGCATAGTAGAAATCCTACAGGACCACTTAAACCCCACACCGCTGCTGATAGCAGAAAGATTTAAGTTCCACAAAAGGAACCAGCATAAAGACGAAAGTAATGCTGAGTACTTAACGGAACTGCACAAGCTATCGAAACACTGCCAGTTTGGAGTGGGACTAGCAGATACGTTAAGGGACAAGTTTGTGTGTGGGCTTCAAAATGAAGGAACCCAGAAACGGCTTCTATCAGAAAAGGATCTTACGCTGGACAAGGCTTTCAGCATGGCAGTATCACACGAAGCAGCCGCAAGGGGCGCTGCAGAGATACAACGGAGACCGCAAGAATATGGCACCAATGAAATGTCATATGGAACAGGGAAGTGTTATCACTGCGGCAGAACAACACACGACCAGAAGGATTGTTGGTTCAAGGACAAAGTGTGCAGACAGCGTGGAAAAGCAGGACACATAGCAAGAGTCTGCAGGTCAGGGAAGAAAACCAACAGCAAGAAATCTCCACAGGAGAAGTACAAAAAGGTACATAAGGTGATGGACAGTAGTTCAGACGAACAGAAAAGTGATACAGACTCCGGAAGCAAGGAGCTGGGTTGTCTGAAACTACATAATGTAACCGAAATAGAGGATCACCAGACTATCTGGGTCACAGTCAAGTTAGACGGAGTCCAAGTAAAAATGGAATTGGACACAGGATCAGCCCTAACAGTCATAAACCAAAGGGACTACAAGCGGCTATTTTCACATATACCCTTGAAAGCTATAGAGATTGTCTTGAAGATGTACAAGGGGCAAAAAGTCTACCACAAAGGAAAAATAAGGGTGAAAGTGATATACAAAGGCCAGGAAATACTTAAAATGGACCTATATGTATTGCCAGATGGAGGACCACCACTACTAGGACGTGAATGGATCCAGAAGATACAATTAGATTGGCATTCCATACAGGCACTGAAGGTTGAGGCCAAAAAGGATGATGACGTCACACCTGGACGAAGTCAAAAATGCTAACTGACGCAAAAGAAGTGTTCCAGGAGGGACTCGGAACACTAAAAGGCATAACAGCAACAATTAAAATAGAGGAAAATGCAAGCCCAAAGTTTCTTAAGGCCAGACCAGTGCCTTATGCGATCAGACCAGCCATCGAAGCAGAGCTGGAAGGGTTGGAACGTTCAAGAGTACTGTCCAAAGTAGACTGGAGCGAGTGGGCTACACCCACCGTTCCTGTAATGAAGAGGTCGTTGAGTAATACGCCTGGGGAACCAAAGAAGGTCCGCATCTGTGGGGATTTTAAGGTGACAGTGAACCCAGTCCTTCACACGGTACAATATCCGCTTCCACGAATTGAGGATATTTTCGCCTCGCTATCTGGAGGTAAATGCTTCACCAAAATTGATCTAGCCCAGGCGTACTTGCAAATGGAGGTAGAAGAAGCCTCGAAATAATACCTCACAATCAACACTCATAAAGGTCTCTACCAATACAACCGGCTGGTGTTCGGGGTAGCATCGGCTCCGGCTATATGGCAAAGGGCGATGGATCAAGCCCTGCAAGGGATTCCAGGGACCCAGTGTTATTTGGACGACATCCTGGTCACGGGCGAAAATGACAGTGATCACCTCGCCAACCTGGAGAAGGTGCTCACTAGATTAAAGGAATATGGGCTACGAGCTAGTCGCCACAAGTGCGAGTTTTTCCAGAAGCAGATCTCGTATTGTGGCCACGTTATTGATGAAGAGGGGTTACATAAGTCCCCTGAAAAGATTGAGGCATTAATCAAGGCTCCAGCACCGGAAAATGTGTCACAACTGAGGTCATTCTTCGGGCTGGTAAACTACTACCATAAGTTCTTACCAAATTTGTCGACGGTACTACACCCACTGAACACCCTACTGCAAACAGGGGTACCATGGAAGTGGAATGACGAACATAAACGAGCTTTCCAGAAGTGCAAAGAATTGATCACATCAAAAGAGGTCTTGGCCCATTTCAACCCAGCACTACCAATTCATTTGGCATGTGATGCATCACCCTACGGCATTGGAGCGGTGCTGTCGCACAAATTCCCAGACGGGTTGGAGAGGCCATTAGCCTTTGCGTCTCGGTCACTAACCTCAGCCGAGTACAACTACGCCCAGGTTGAAAGGGAGGCCCTCAGCCTAGTATGGGGAGTAAAAAAATTCAAACACTATCTGCATGGGCAGAAGTTCACCTTGCTGACTGACCACCAACCACTTGTCTCCATCTTTAATCCAAAGAAGGGCGTTCCGGTGATGACTGCACAACGGTTACAAAGATGGTCCCTTTTTCTAGGGGTGAACCAATATGAAATAGAATATAAAGGCACGAAACAGCATGGAAACGCTGATGGGCTATCACGCCTGCCACTGCCTACTGTGGAGGAAGCACCAGCAGTGGACCCTATCGAGATATTTTATTCGTCAATAATTGAACGATTGCCAGTAACTAACGCGGATATAGAGAAGGAGACCCGCAATGATCCGACACTGTCTCGGGTATATGATTTGACAGTGAGGGGATGGCCAACACATGGCGACTCACTGTTGCCAGCATTCTCATCCAGAAGAGAACAGCTGTCAGTATGCCAGGGGACAGTGATGTGTGGATCCCGAGTGGTGATTCCACCCAAGTTAAGGGAGAGAGTGCTAAATGAGCTTCATGAAGGTCATCTGGGAGGGGTGAAAATGAAAAGCCTTGCTAGGGCTTATGTGTGGTGGCCGGGGATCGATCAACAAATCGAGGACCTAACCAAGAGCTGCTCAGGATGCCAGAAGGTCCAAAATGCACCACCACATGCCCCTCTACACCCATGGGAGTGGCCCTCCTCTCCATGGCAATGGGTGCATATTGATTTTGCTGGTCCATTCATGGACTCAATGTTCTTAATAGCAGTGGATGCTCACTCGAAATGGCCTGAGGTGATAAAAATGTCCTCAACCACTACAGAGAAAACGATTGCAGTCCTACGGACCATATTTGCCAGGAACGGCTTGCCAGAGCAGATTTGCTCTGATAATGGACCACAGTTTGTGTCCGAAGAATTTCGGAAATTTATGAGAAGGAATGGGGTAAGGCATTACACATCCGCCCCGTATCATCCAGCCACAAATGGATTGGCTGAGAGGTTCGTACAAACCTTTAAAAAGGCGATAAAGGCCATGTGCGACGATGAAATTCCACTACAGCATAAGGTGGACAATTTCCTATTAGCCTACAGAAATGCGACACATGCAGTTACCAACCAGACCCCGGCCATGATGTTCTTTAACCGAAGTTTGAGATCTCGTCTGGATTTGCTCAGACCCAATGTGCGAAGAAATGTTGAGGATAAACAATTCCAGCACATCAATGAGAAGCCGACAAGGAGCTTCAATGTAGGACAACCAGTCTTGGCCCGTGACTACCGAACAGAGAAATGGCAACCCGGAACGATATGCACAAGGCAGGGGCCATTAATGTACACAGTGGATGTCGGGGAGAACATTGTGAGGCGCCACGTCGATCAGATCTTAGCCTCACAGGAACGAGTCAACCCCATGTCTCGAGTACCTGGGGATGAGCCCGACATACCGGTAGCATCTACCTCAGAACCAGTAGCAGTGGAAACTGATGAACTAACCGACGAAAAGGGGCCAAAATCGCCTCCGCACCAAGAACAAGAACCTCAGGAAAGGCGCTATCCAGAAAGGATCAGGAAGCCGCCCCAAAGACTGAATCTATAAATGGACTATTTTTGTTTAATGTGCATGTTAAAGTGTTAATTGTTATTTGAATATTATGGGTACTGCTAATCTAAAAGGGGAGGAATTGTAGTGTATGTATTTTAAGAGAGAACTACTTTTACAGCTCCTGTATACTGTAGTACCGGCTGTGACCACACCTGTATATAAGCCTTGAGCATGCCTCTGTATCCCCAGTCTTGAGACTACCCTACTCCAGTAAACACCTGTTGATTGTTAAGTTACAGCATCCGTGTAGTTATTCGAAAACATCATACTCTCAGAATCACGGATCTAACAATTATGATGAACCTGTATAAAATACTGGTTCGGCCCCAACTGGAGTACTGTGCCCAATTCTGGGCACCACACTTTAGGAAGGATGTGAAGGCCTTAGAGAGGGTGCAGAAAAGATTTACGAGAATGGTTCCAGGGATGAGGGACTTCAGTTACGTGGATAGAAAGGAGAGCAGAGAAGATTGAGAGGAGATTTGATAGAGGTGTTCAAAATCAAGAGGGGTCTGGACAGAGTAGATAGAGGGAAACTGTTCCCATTGGCAGAAGGGTCGAGAACCAGAGGACACAGATTCAAGGTGATTGGCAAAAGAACCAAAGGCGACATGAGGAAAAACTTTTTTACGCAGCGAGTGGTTAGGATCTGCAGAAAGGGTGGCGGAGGCAGAATCAATTGTGGCTTTCAAAAGGGAGTCTGATAAGTATTTGAAGGAAAAAACTTTGCAGGGCTACAGGGAAAGGGTGGGGGAGTGGGACTGGCTGAAGTGCTCTTGCAGAGAGCTGGCACGGGCTGGACGGGCTGAATGGCCTCCTTCTGTGCTGTAACCATTCTGTGGGAGGGGGAGGATCCAGTTGTCGTGGTCCATGTTGGTACCAATGACATAGATAGGACAAGGAAGGAGGTTCTGCTGAGGGAGTTTGAGCAGCTAGGGGCCAAATTAAAAAGCAGAACCACAAGGGTAATAATCTCTGGATTATTACCTGAGCCACGAGCGAATTTGGCTAGGACAAATAAAATTAGAGAGTTAAATGCGTGGCTCAAAGACTGGTGTGGGAGAAA
Source organism: Somniosus microcephalus (assembly GCF_052327205.1). Classification (NCBI taxonomy): domain Eukaryota; kingdom Metazoa; phylum Chordata; class Chondrichthyes; order Squaliformes; family Somniosidae; genus Somniosus; species Somniosus microcephalus. The sequence continues at coordinate 78,549,259 of NC_141003.1, read as the reverse complement.
TGGGTTTTGCTTCCTGGGACACTGGCACCAGTACTGGGGCAGGAGGGAGCTGTTCCGTTGGGACGGGCTTCACTTGGCCAGTGCTGGGACTAGAGTCCTGGCGGATCATATAACTAGGGCTGTAGAGAGGGCTTTAAACTAACTAGTGGGGGGGAGGTTCCTAGAGAACAAATAATACAAATGACAACAGAGAAGGTCATAGACTTAGGTAGCAGTGGGGAAATTAAAAACCAGAGCATGTCAGGAAGGGGCAGAAGGTATGGAGTAAAAGGTAATGTAATAAAAAGGGAAAAGCAGGAAATAAGTGTCACAAAATATCTTTGAAAGTTCTCTATCTGAATGCACGTAGCATTCGTAACAAAATAGATGAGTTAATGGCACAAATAACTACATATGGGTATGATCTTGTGGCCATTACAGAAACATGGCTGCAGGGTGACAATGCCTGGGAATTAAACATACCAGGTTATTTAACGATCAGGAAGGACAGGCAGGAAGGAAGAGGAGGTGGGGTGGCTATGTTAATAAAGGAAGGAATCACTGTAATACAGAGAAATGATATTGGGTCAAAAGATCAGGACAATGAAACAGTTTGGGTGGAGGTAAGGAATAATAAGGGGAAAAAAACACTAGTGGGCGTAGTCTATAGGCCTCCGAACTGTGGCAACTCTGTTGGACGGAGTATCAATCAGGAAATAGTTGAGGCTTGTAATAAGGGAACATCTATAATTATGGGTGATTTTAACTATCATATTAATTGGACAAATCAAATTGGGCAGGGCTGCCTTGAGGATGAGTTCATTGAGTGTATTAGGGATGGGTTTCTTGAGCAGTATGTAACTGAACCGACCAGGGGGCAAGCAACCTTAGATCTGGTCCTGTGTAACGAGACAGGATTAATTAAAAATGTCCTAGTAAAGGATCCCCTTGGAATGAGTGACCATAACATGGTTGAATTCCATATTCAATTAGAGGGTGAGAAGGTTGGATCTCAAACAAGCGTGCTAAGCTTGAATAAAGGAGACTATGAAGGTATGAGAGCGGAATTGAGTAGAGTGGATTGGGAAAAAGATTAAAGGGTAAGACGATACATGATCAGTGGTGTATATTTAAGGAGTTATTTTACAACTTCCAAAAAATATATATTCCACTGAGAAGAAAAGGGTGTAAAAGAAAAGACAGCCATCTGTGGCTAAGTAAAGAAATTAAGGATAGTATTCAACTAAAAACAAGGGCATATAAGGTAGCCAAATCTAGTGGGAGGATAGAGGATTGGGAAAACTTTAAAAGACAGCAAAAAATAACAAAAAGATTGATTAAGAAAGGGAAGCTAGATTATGAAAGTATATTAGCAAAAAATATTAAAACAGATAGTAAGAATTTTTATAGTTATATAAAAAGAAAAAGGGTGGCTAAAGTAAATGTTGGTCCCTTAGAGGATGACACCGGGAAATTAATGGTGGGAAATATGGAGATGGCAAAAACACTGAATGTATATTTTACATCAGTCTTTACAGTAGAAGACACTAAGAATATCCCAACACTGGACAAACAGGGGGCTAAAGGAGGGGAGGAGCTAAACACGATCAAAATCACTAAGGAAGTGGTACTCGGTAAAATAATGGGACTCAAGGCGGATAAATCACCTGGACCTGATGGCTTACATCCTTGGGTCTTGAGGGAAGTGGCGGTAGGGATTGTGGATGCATTGGTAATAATTTTCCAAAACTCCCTGGACTCGGCAATGGTCCGGCAGACTGGAAAACTGCTAATGTAACACCCTTATTTAAAAAGGGCAGTAGACAGAAGGCTGGAAACTATAGACCGGTTAGCCTAACATCTGTGGTAGGTAAAATTTTGGAGTCCATTATTAAGGAGACAGTAACAGGACATTTGGATAATCATAATTTAATAGGACAAAGTCAGCATGGTTTTATGAAGGGGAAGTCATGTTTGACAAATTTGCTGGAGTTCTTTGAGGAAGTAACATATAGGGTGGATAAAGGGGAACCAGTGGACGTAGTGTATTTAGACTTCCAAAAGGCATTTGACAAGGTGCCACACAAAAGATTATTGCTTAAGATAAAAAATCACGGGATTGGGGGTAATATTCTTGCATGGATAGAGGATTGGCTATCTAACAAAAGGCAGAGAGTTGGGATAAATGGTTCATTCTCAGACTGGCAATCAGTAACTAGTGGTGTTCCGCAGGGGTCAGTGCTGGGTCCCCAACACTTTACAATCTATATTAACGATTTGGAGGAGGGGACCGAGTGTAACATATCAAAGTTTGCAGATGATACTAAGATTGGGGGGAAAGTAGTGAGTGAGGAGGACATAAAAAACCTTCAAGGGGACATAGACAGGCTAAGTAAGTGGGCAGAGATTTGGCAGATGGAATACAATACTGGAAAGTGTGAGGTTATGCACTTTGGCAGGAAAAATCGTAGAGCACGTTATTATCTTAATGACAAGAAACTGGAAAGTACTGAAGTACAAAGGGATCTGGGGGTCCTAGTGCATGAAACTCAAAAGGTTAGTATGCAGGTGCAGCAAGTGATTAAGAAGGCCAATGGAATGTTGGCTTTCATTGCTAGGGGGATAGAATATAAAAATAGGGAGGTATTGCTTCAGTTGTACAAGGTATTGGCGAGACCGCACCTGGAATATTGCGTACAGTTTTGGTGTCCATACTTAAGAAAGGACATAATTGCTCTCGAGTCAGTACAAAGAAGGTTCACTCGGTTAATCCCAGGGATGAGGGGATGGACATATGAGGAGAGGTTGAGTAGATTGGGACTCTACTCATTGGAGTTCAGAAGAATGAGAGGTGATCTTATTGAAACATATAAGATTGTGAAGGGGTTGGATCGGGTGGATGCAGGGAAGATGTTCCCGATGATGGGTGAAACTAGAACTAGGGGGCATAGTCTTAGAATAAGGGGCTGTTCTTTCAAAACTGAGATGAGGAGGAACTACTTCACTCAGAGGGTGGTAGGTCCATGGAATATGCTGCCCCAAAAAACTGTAGAAGCTACATCATTACATAAATTTAAAACAGAAATAGACAGTTTCCTAGAAGTAAAGGGAATTAAGGGTTACGGGGAGCGGGCAGGAATTTGGGCATGAGTCTAGGTTCGGATCGGTCATGGCCCTGTGGGTAGCGGAGCGGGCCCAGGGGCCGTGTAGCCTGATCCTGCTCCTATTTCGTGTGTCTAATTCTGTTCGATGCAGGAGATGGTTCTGTGATAGTGGATTGGCGGTTAGGATCAGATCAGCCATGATCTTATTGAATGGCGGAGCAGGCTCGAGGGGCCGGTTGGCCTACTCCTGCTCCTATTTCTTATGTTCTTATGATTCTATGATTCCACAGTGTAGCTCACAGGCATTATGCACACTTTAATTCTATTAGAAGGGCTTAGTAAGGAGCAAAGTTTGAAATGCAAATGCAAACTAGCACTGATGGTAATCGTGAAAGCAGCAATCGTTGTTACGGTATGCAAATATCATCCGTAACACATGTGCATTTTGTGCTGATGGACCAATCACAGGCCTGTCAATCACAGCGAAAGAAGACATACCAAACATTGATGATGGAAGGATACACGAAGGGAGGGAGAAGTTAAGAGAAATGATCATAACCAGGGCAGGAGATGGGGTGCTACAAATTGACCTTGGGTGCCCGAGGGCTAGAAAGGGTAAAACGTCAGCTGGGGATTGTACTCCTGGTTGCTAGTCTGCAACTCCTGAAGGAAAGTGTAGGCGTGTGGACAGGATCAGGCCCAGCCGTGAGGCCCTCCATGGTCAAATATCCTGCTGGCACTCCATGACCTGTCAGCCGTGGTTCAGCGGGTAGCACTCTCGCCTCTGAGTCAGAAGCTTCTGAGTTCATGGTCCCACTTCAGAGACTTAGGCACAAAAATCCAGGCTGACGCTCTCAGTCCAGTGCTGAGGGAGTGCTGCACTGTCAGTGGTGCCGTCTTTCAGATGAGACATTAAACCGAGGCCCCGTCTGCTCTCTCAAGTGGATGTAAAAGATCCCATGGCACCATATCAAAGAAGAGCAGGGGGAGTTCTCCCCGGTGTCCTGGCCAAAATTTTCCCTCAATCAACATCACCAAAACAGATTTTCTAGTCATCATCAGATTGCTGTTTGTGGAAGCTTGCTGTGCGCAAATTTGTTGCCACATTTCCTACATTACAACAGTGACGACACTTCAAAAAGTACTTCATTGGCTGTAAAACATTTTGGGACGTCCCGAGGTCGGGAAAGGCGCTATAGAAATGCAGAAGTCTTTCTTTTCTTTGTAAGCTCACATTGCTGGCACCAATAGAATCAGAGTTGGAGCATCTTTTGGGGGGGTCTAGGGTTGGTGATGGGGTTGGTGAAGTCATGAGTAAAATGAAAGATTCAGAAACTAAACAGAACTAGAAGGTGACGGGGTTGAGGGCTACTGAGAGCACTGAACGGGATGTGAACAAAATAAGATGGGCTAAGCAATAGTAGATGATCGTTAAAGGTGAGCATATATATATGAGATTATGCACGTTGGAAAAGGAAACATAAGACATGTAAAAGATGAAGTGTTGTTTATTTCAAAAGGTAGAAATGATTTACATACAAACATAAGAAAATGACAGGCTGGTCCTTCAAGCTTGTTCCACATTTATGATGGCTGGAGCATCATAACTAGAAGCATAATCCTGGCTGACACTCCAGTGCAGTGCTGAGGGAGTGCTGCACTGTCGGAGGTGCCGCCTTTCAGAGCAGACGTTAAGCCGAGGCCCCGCCTGCCCTCTCAGCTGGATGTAAAAGATCCCACGGCACTATTCGAAGAAGAACAGGGAAGCTCTACCGGTATCTGGCCAATGTTTATCCCTCGACCAATTGCTAAAAAAAAATGACCTGGTCATTTGCTGTTTGTGGGATCTTGCTGTGTGCAAATTGGCTGTTGCATTTCCTACATTACAACAGTGCTTACACTTTGAAAAGTGCTTTAATTGGTTGTAAAGCACTTTGGGGCTCCCAGAGATGGTGAGAGGCGCTATATAAATGCAAGTTCTTTCTTACTTTACAGAGGGTAATGAATACACTTGGGGAGCTAGCACCTGGGAACAAATATAAATGCAGTGCAAGCCACATGAATTGAACTGGATCTTTCTTGGACTGTGAGGTTGATTTGAGATACCAGTACTCTCCAATGTGATGGCATCTTGTGCAACACATTGTTCTGCAATAATTCTGGTGGTTAATCAGGAAGGCAGATAATTGGAGCACAAATGATAGAGGTGTCATTGTGCTTATTAATTTCAGTGTTGTATTGTACCAAAAAATAGCAGCTTAGCACAGAAGCCAATGTAGAGTCCAATTAAATAATTGTTTGGCATTCTGGAGATCCAGCCAGTTAAGTTAACTGATTGATTTGAATGAATGATATTTGGATAATTGGCTTCCAACTGTATAAAGAGAGATGATCAAATACTCATTGGTTCCTGAGCTGCAGGGACCATAAAAATGTCATGACACAGAAAACAACCAGTCACGAATGAATAATGTAGTATGGATATTCCGGAGTTTTGGTTGATTGCCTTTCGCAGAGCAGGGAGAAATTTTGCATAACTTTCCTTCAAGTGATTAGTTTGTTAAAGGCCATGCTAAGGAAAAATATTACAGTCTGGGGAAGAAACAGGCTTGGTCTTTTCTGGATCCTGTGTCGGAGAGAGTCCCCGAACAACTATACCTTCTCTGGCTGTCAGCCGTGGCTCTGCGGGCAGCACTCTTGCCTCTTGATGTCCGAAGGTTGTGGGCTCAAGTCCCACTCCTGAGACTTGAGCGCAAAATCTAGGCTGACACTCCCAGTGCTAGTAGTGAGGGAGTGCTGCACTGTTGGAGGCGCCATGCTTCGGATGAGATGTTAAACCGAGGCGCTGTCTGCCCCCTCAGGTGGATGTAAAAGATCCTACGGCACTATCTCGAAGAAGAGCAGAGCACTTCTCCCCAGCAACCTGGCCAGTACTTATCCCTCAACCAACATCACTAAAAACCGAGGGCTGAATTTTATCAATTGGGGGCGGTACTGCTGGTGGTCAGGTTTCAGTTCCGCCCCCAACGACGTCCTGCCAACCCATGCTCTTTTCCCTTGATTGACCTTGTTAAGCCCTGCAATTAAGGGAAAGCGGATGGGTTGTCAGCGTATGACATTTCATCTGTCAAAAATTTTTGACAGATGAATTGTCAGCGTTTGGCAGCTTTAAGAAGCTGTCAAACACTGACAATCTCTGTTCTATGATGAGTCCTTGCACAAAGACTCACCAAAACCTCTTTCCTCAGCAGAAATCAGATGGCTGCTGCATCTGAGAATGCAGCAGCCATTCTGTCATCTCTGCCGTTGAGATGAGGCACCTCCGGCTCCCCAAGGGTTGAAACTTGCAGGAAGAAACAAAGGATGGTCTCAAATTCAACACCCACCACTCAATACTCTATGGGGGTTGATTTTGGTGTGCAATGTAGATCAGGTGGGTGATGGGCAGAGTGCCCACTCAGCCCACTTGATGATGTCAGCGAGAGAGCTGATTGATTTTGTTCGTCGGGCCTCATTTAAATAGCACAGGTGAGCTGTAAGCACTAATTGCACTGCTTGTAGGCAGCTTGCCATTTGGGAGGGCAGGTAAACCAGGAGTGTTTATAATCCCTGATTTTAATCTCACCACCATTGGCAGCCGTGTTTTCAGCTGCCTGGGTCCTAAGCTCTGGAATTCCCTCCATAAACCTCTCAGCCTTTCTCTCCTCTTTTAAGATGCTCCTTAAAATTGGGAGAAATAGAAAATGAGATAGTGAAACAAGAGAAGAAAAGGGAGACAGAAAATTATAGAGCGAAAAACAGGAGAACTGGGCTGCAGCGCTGTCCATTTGAACAGACACCTGGATTCAAGCCCAGTGCAGACTAATGGCCTGAAGGTTTCCTCTCTCAGTATGGCTGTTCAGGGAAGTAAGTGAATTAGAAAAGGAAGGATATTTCGACTGACAAGCAGCAAAAAAAAGTATGAAATGAAGTACATGGGACGGCGAGGTTGCATTAAAATTTTGAAATTATAAAAAAGAAAACGTGAGACTGAAACGGAACAGGTAGAGATGTCTGCGCAGACTGGCACCGGTCCAGTTTGCCTAGTTACACTCGAGAACAGGCATCATATCTTTTGATTACTGTATTAATTCGCCTGTGGAATTTTTTGAGGATGTAACTAGTAAAATAGGTAAGGGAGAACCAGTGGATGTTGTCCACATAAGAGATTAGCATAAGAGGGGGCTTGATCGGGTGGATGCGGGGAGGATGTTTCCACTGATGGGTGAGACTAGAACTAGGGGGCATAATCTAAGAATAAGGGGCTGCCCTTTCAAAACTGAGATGAGGAGAAACTTCTTCACTCAGAGGGTAGTAAATCTATGGAATTTGCTACCCCAGAGAGCTGTGGAAGCTGCAACATTAAATACATTTAAAATGGAGATAGACAGTTTCCTAGCAGATAAGGGAATTAGGGGTTACGGGGAGAGGGCAGGGAAGTGGACGTGAGTCTAGATTCGGATCAGCCATGATCCTATTGAATGGCGGAGCAGGCCCGAGGGGCCGTATGGCCTACTCCTGCTCCTACTTCTTATGTTCTTATGTTCTTATGTAAAGTTAAGGCACATGGGATTGGGGGCAAGGTATTGACTTGGATAGAGAACTGGTTGGCAGATAGAAAGCAAAGAGTTGGAATAAACGGGTCTTTTTCCGAGTGGCAGGCAGTGACTAGTGGGGTACCGCAGGGATCAGTCCTTGGACCCCAGCTATTCACAATATATATTAATGATCTAGACAAGGGAACTAGATGTAATATCTCCAAATTTGCAGATGACACAAAGCTGGGTGGGCGTGTGTGCTGTGAGGGGGATGCCGAGAAACTACAGAATGATTTGGACAGGTTGGGTGCTTGGGCAGAAGCATGGCAGATGCAATATAATGTGGATAAATGTGAGGTTATCCACTTTGGTGTCAAAAACAGGAAGGCAGATTATTATCTGAATGGCAATAGATTGGGAGAAGGGGAAGTGCAACGAGACCTGGGTGTCCTTGTGCACCAGTCGCTGAAGGTAAGCATGCAGGTGCAGCAGGCAGTTAAGAAGGCAAAGGGTATGTTGGCCTTCATAGCGAGAGGGTTTGAGTACAGGAACAAGGATGTCTTGCTGCAGTTGTACAGGGCCTTGGTGAGACCACATCTTGAGTATTGTGTGCAGTTTTGGTCGCCTTATCTGAGGAAGGATGTTCTTGCCATGGAAGGAGTTCAGCGAAGATTCACCAGGCTGATACCTGGGATGGCAGGAATGACGTATGAGGAGAGATTGGGTCGATTGGGCTTGTACTCGCTGGAGTTTAGAAGAATGAGAGGGGATCTCATTGAAACTTATAAAATTCTGGCAGGACTGGACAGACTAGATGCAGGAAGGATGTTCCCGATGGTCGGGGAATCCAGAACCAGGGGTCACAGTCTAAGGATAAGGGGTAAGCCATTTAGGACAGAGATGAGGAGGAATTTCTTCACCCAGAGAGTGGTGAACCTGTGGAATTCTCTACCACAGAAGGCAGTAGAGGCCAATTCATTAAATATATTCAAGAAGGAGTTGGATATATTTCTTAAGGCTAAAGGGATCAAGGGGTATGGGGAGAAAGCAGGGACAGGGTACTGAATTTGGATGATCAGCCATGATCTCATTGAATGGCGGAGCAGGCTCGAGGGGCCGAATGGCCTACTCCTGCTCCTATCTTCTATGTTTCTATGTTTCTATGTGTACTTGACTGTGAATTAAAAAGTTGAGCAGGAAAACCTGCAAATGGAAGAGGATAGTATATAAAAAATTATATGCTTAAAGAGTAAGTTTCATCATTATTATGGCGCAACTTCAAGAAGGATTGTGATTAACATCCTTTTGTCTTTTTTCCTGTCGTGTTTGTCATGAATCTTACCATTCATGTAGAAATGACTCATGAGATAACACTGGGCGGCCAGCTGGTGGCGCCATCCAAGGAAGGTATAAATACTCGGGCGTGGGCCCAGCTTGCCCAGGACGTTTTTGTAACCAGGAACTAGTGATGTAACTAGAACTCATGGTTGTGAAACAGTTGATTAAAGCCTTGTTTTATACTCAAACCAAGTGATTAGTATTTTTCTTACGTCAATGTTAATGTTGACGTTACTGAAGGGGGGAGACGTATCTGACTGAATGGAGTCCCTGTGCCTGATGTTGTAACAGCTGAATTAACTTACACACAAGTTGATCATTTTATAATGCACGGCATCAATAGGAACGCAATAGAAGTCAAGGATGAGGAAAGGCCATCTGACCCCTCAAAGCTCATCCCTCTAGCATTCTGACTGTCCAGCCTAAGATCCCACTGCCCTCATCCTGTGTTGCTGCTACACTGCCCGGCAGATTTATCCCAGATATTTATCATCTTCTGCCAAATGTACTGCTTTTGAAGAATAGCCCCGCCTCCCCCCCCCCCGCACCCCCCCCCCCCCAGCTGAAGATGCAAAAATAAGCCTGCTTCGTTCCCTCATTTCCACTTTGGGCTACCAGCCACTGCTATTAGGACGCTGAATCCGGACTCCTTTTGTGGGACTTGTGAGTGATGGTAACATGGCACAGCTGAAATGACACAACCCTTGCCGTTTGGTGAGTCTAGGCCACACTCGGCTTCCCTGAATGCAAATATTGGCCTATCATAGAAACTTACAGCACAGAAGGAGGCCATTCGACCCATCGTGCCTTTGACAGAGTTTGCTAATTAGTTCTTAAAGGGGAGGGGCCTTGCACAGCACGACCCGGGGCCCAGCTGGGCCACCAGGGATCAGGAGAGCCGTCAGAAGAGCCCGGCACTCAAGAGAAGTGCCGGGCTCATGGAGCGCAGCCAGCACTCTGTGGGGGTGGGGCGGGTTAGAAGGCTGGGGACGGGAGCGGAGGCAGGTGCAACAGAAATGGCCACCCGGCACCTCGCCTTTACATAGCGCCTCCCCAGCCGCAGGTAGGCCCCCCTGACTCCGTCGGACATAGTGTCCAGCAGTAAGTCAGGGAGCGCTACTGAAGATCGCGGCTGGGGTGTGAGCGGGGCGCTGCGCACGGCGATGATGTCATCGCCGGCGGCGCTAATAGGAGGCGCAAGGCAACCGAATTTTTCCCCCTAAATAAATAAACATACCAATCATTTAGATCCAGATTTCTTACATAAGAACATAAGAATTAGGAGCAGGAGTCGGCCATTCAGCCCCTCGAGCCTGCTCCGCCATTCAATAAGATCATGGCTGATCTGATCTTGGGCTCAACTCCGCTTTCCTGCCCGTTCCCCATAACCCCTGAGTCCCCTGATTCTTATTTGTCCCACTCTAGCGCATTGAGCACAAAATCAAGGCTGACACGCCCAGTGCAGTGCTGAGGGAGTGCTGCACTGTCAGAGGTGCCGTCGTTCGGATGAGACATTAAACCGAGGCCCCGCCTGCTTTCTCAGGTGGATGTAAAAGATCGCACGGCACTATTTTGAAGAAGCAGGGGAATTATCCCCGGTGTCCTGGCCAATACTTATCCCTTATTCAACATCACTAAAACAGATTTTCTGGTCATTGTCACATTGCTGTTTGTGGGAGCTTGCTGTGCGCAAATTGGCTGCCGCGTTTCCCACATTACAACAGTGACTCCACTTCAAAAAGTACTTCATTGGCTGTAAAGCGCTTTGGGACGTCCGGTGGTTGTGAAATGCGTGATATGAATGCAAGTCTCTCTTTTTCTTTTTTGGATAATAATTCTGAGTTCCTTTATTAACCAAACTCCAGCGAAAAGCTGCTAAAAGAGAGAGTCCATTTGACTCGCTCCTACCACCACAGTCCAGTTATTATCGCTAACCAATGTCATGAGCTCGAGAGGGGCAAAGCCAGTCATGTTCCTACATCTGATCGCTATCCAACGACTCCTGCTGGGAAGTGCATGTGTGTGCATGTTGGATGACGATAGGATCTGGCTTCATTGTGCAACTCCCTTTGGTTGAATAGCCGCCCTGCAATCACTGTTGAAATTCACACGTGAACAGTATGTCAATTTGACAAGGTACTGATTGGTGACCTGTGACCAGGGAGATTGACGGGGTAGATGCTGCGAGGTTGTTTCCTCTGGTTGGATCGTCTAGAACGAGGGGGTCATAGCCTTAGGATAAGGGGTCGGCCTTTTAAGACCGAGATGAGGAGGAATCTCTTCACTCAGAGGGTTGTGAATCTTTGGACTTCTCAACCCCAGAGGATGCTGAAACGTTGAGTACATTTAAGGCTGAGATCGATAGATTTTTAGACTCTAGGGGAATGAAGGGATAAGGGGATCGGGCATGAAAGTGGAGTTGAGGTAGAAGATCAGCCATGATCTTATTGAATGGCTCGAGGGGCTGTGTGGCCTACTCCTGCTCCTAATTCTTATGTTCTTGTGACTGGGAAACATGCCCTAGCAAGGAGTCAGTGCCCTCAGGAGAGATGGAGAGAAAGTTACCAGAGAATAATTGACAAAAATAACAATAATGCAATGTCCTGCAGGCCTGTCATTTTCCAGGAGCTGCTCCCGCTCCATCGCTGTCACTTTGCTGGAACAGCGGCGGAAACCCCACCAACACGTGTAAAAGGGGTTTCTGCCGCACATCCGGCAAAGCTACGCTGGCGGAGTGGGAGGAAGTCCCCAGCTAGTGGGGCTATTTTTTGACTTTGGGCGATAGTGTAAAGCATGTGATATCGGCTTGGCCACCCGTTAAACACATCTCCCGATTTGGAGTTAATGGAAACGAAAGTTGAGTGAGGCGCCAAACGGTATATTACAATACCGCGCATTCTACACAATGCCCAAAGTCAACATGACCCCCATAGTATTGAGGTGTATACCCATTATTCCCTACAGGGGTCTTCCATTCTCACCGAAACATACAAGATTCTGAGGGGGATTGACAGGGTAGATGCTGAGAGGTTGTTTCCCCTGGCTGGAGAGTCTAGAACTAGGGGGCATAGTCTCAGGATAAGGATAATTTAAGAGTGAGATGAGGAGGAATTTCTTCACTCAGAGGGTTGTGAATCTTTGGAATTCTCTGCCCCAGAGGGCTGTGGATGCTGAATCGTTGAGTATATTCAAAGCTGAGATTGATAGATTTTTGGACTCTAAGGGAATCAAGTGATATGGAGATCGGGTAGGAATGTAGAGTTGAGGTCAAAGATCAGCCGTGATCTTATTGAATGGTGGAGCAGGCTCAAGGGGCCGTATGGCCGACACCTGCTCCTAATTCTTATGTTCTTATGTTGAACTGTGCTGTTTTCTGGAGTTGCCAAGCTCAGGTTAGCTGCTTAACTCATAGTTCCTGCACATCACCTCATGGTAAATTAAAAAGCTTTCATCCAACAGGGAACACGCCTGAAATGGAATGGTGTTAATTGATGTTCTTATCATTTAGGTGGTACACGCAATGCTCCAAGTCTTTAGAGATTATTGATGATGAGAAGTGTTGCACACTGACCCGAGGCTGAATATGCTGCCCATGTTGTATGTTGAGATTATTTATTCACCTGTGATAACCTCCTAACAGAGCAACACATAGGTTTCGAGTAATGTGAGCACCACTGTCCACAGCTCACTCCACCACCTTGAAAAATGAATCATTAAAGAGTAGGGATTGTGAATGAAAAACAAAAAGAGGTGCACGTCAAATGGTGCAATGATGTATTAGTATCAGTAAGAGAATTTACAACAGTTACTTTTACACCAGGAAGTGCTGGAGTCAGCCAATGGCTCAGCTGGTAGCACCCTCCACCCTCGCCTGAGTCAGAAGGTCGTGGGTTCAAGTCCCATTCCAGAGACTTGAGCACAGAACTCCAGACTGATTCTCCAGTGCAGTGCTGAGGGAGTGCTGCACTGTCAGAGGTGCCATCTTTCAACTGAGACATTAAACCGAGGCCCCATCTGCTCTCTCAGGTGGACATAAACAGATCCCATGGCACTATTTCGAAGAAAAACAGGGGAGTTATCCCTCGTGTCCTGACCAATATTTATCCCTCAACCAACATCACTAAAAACAGATTATCTGGTCATTATCATAATACTGTTTGTGGGAGCTTGCTGTGTGCAAATTCACACCCCATCTAGAGCCATCCTTTGTTCCTTAACCTGTTCCATTTCCACCTTCCCTTGCCTTGAATATCTCTTAATCTCTCCTGCTTTTATCCTATCACTGACCTTTCCTTTTGTTCTTTCATCCCCTCCCCCTTTTCCCATTCCCCAAACTTGCTTTCCATTTCCTGCTTTTTTCCAGTTCTGACGAAGGGTCATCGACCTGAAACATTAACTCTGTTTCTCTCTCCACCGATGCTGCCTGACCTGCTGAGCTTTTCCAGCGTTTCCTGTTGTTATTTTGGATTTCCAGCATCCGCAGTATTTTGCCCACGACAATCTGAGTCTGAGGCGAGGGTGAGCCGAGTGACTTAAGACCACTGACCCCGGAAGTTATTTTTGGGAGAGCAGAAATTTGTACAATTAGTCAATGCTAAAACACCATGTAAGTCACTTATAACAGGCTGGTTTGCAAGTGTGGGTTTTTCTGTTTTCAGTTTATAAAAAAGGCTTCCGTTATATGATCACCTCATCACTTCTTTCAGAAACCTTTCAGAGTGGAACAAAAGGAATTTTCCAAGTATTTTATATGCAATGAATTGCCTTGAAGTGAGTGACTGTTTTGTAAGCAAATGTAGCAGCCATTTTATGCACAGAAAGATCTTATAGATGCCAAAGAGATGAACAACTGGTTAATCTGTTTTGGTGGTGAGGAAATAATGTTGGCCGGGACACTGGGAGAACTTCCTTCTCCTCTTTGAATAATGCTATGGGACATTTTATATCCATGGATTTGGAATAAGCTGCAGTGTGATTGGGTGGATTTGGGATAAGATGTAGTGTGATTGGGTGGATTTGGGATAAGATGTAGTGTGATTGGGTGGATTTGGGATAAGATGTAGTGTGATTGGGTGGATTTGGGATAAGATGTAGTGTGATTGGGTGGATTTGGAATAAGATTTAGTGTGATTGGGTGGATTTGGGATAGGATGTAGTGTGATTGGGTGGATTTGGGATAAGATGTAGTGTGATTGGGTGGATTTGGGATAAGATGTAGTGTGATTGGGTGGACTTGGGATAGGATGTAGTGTGATTGGGTGGATTTGGGATAAGATGTAGTGTGATTGGGTGGATTTGGAATAAGATTTAGTGTGACTGGGTAGATTTGGAATAAGCTGTTGTGTGATTGGGTGGATTTGGGATAAGATGTAGTGTGATTGGGTGGATTTGGAATAAGCTGTTGTGTGATTGGGTGGATTTGGGATAGGATGTAGTGTGATTGGGTGGATTTGGAATAAGCTGTTGTGTGATTGGGTGGATTTGGGATAAGCTGTAGTGTGATTGGGTGAATTTGGGATCAGCTGCAATTTGATTGGACAGACTGGGGATCAGCTGTAGTGTGATTGGACAGATTTGGGATCATAGTCAATGCGATTGGGTGGATTTGGGATCAGCTGTAGTGTGATTGGGTGAATTTGGGATCTGCCATTTTTGTGACTGGGTGGATGTGGGATCAGCTTTTGGTGAACCAGGAGGATCACCTACTACTGATCCTGTTCAGCTGATCTGTCGGTCGGGCTACAGCTGATCCCGAATCCTGATCCAACTCACTTAGCTGATCCACAATGGTACAAATCCCGAATCCCAAACCAAGTCAGCTGCTTAAAACAGAGGCTAATTATCCGATTATCATCCATTGTATGCCATCAATAAGCTATTGAACTCTGCAAGTTTGATTTGGGATTTGAGGTGTTTTCCATTGTAAGGAGCTGTCCACCAAATCCAATTATCAAAATGTACAAGGAAAAAGCAAAGACCAGGAATTAGAGTAGATAGCTCTGATGTAGAACTAGCACCGGTACAAGCATGATGGGCCAAATGGCCTCCTCCTGTGCTGAAATATGTATGATTTTATGATAAGTAGGTTGTAGCAGATTTGCCTAAATCAGATTTTTCTGATATGACCGAAGACATATATTGAACATAAAAATTAACATGCATTCTCCTATGCAACCCTCCTCCACATTAATAAGGCAGTACTTTTTCTAAGAGAGGGCAACAGAAAAGTGCTCATCTGATTACCCGGGCCTTAATCTAAGGCATATTTCTGGGCAGATTTAGTTTCATCGGATTCTTTTCTCTCTAATGGAAAATTTACCAGCTGAATGACTTTAACATCTTCCAAGATTTCAAAAGGAGTAGAAAGCCAGCACCATATGTGTAATTAGGTTTCTGCCTGAGGCGCTTATCAGCAGACTGCCATCTTGATAACATTACTCTGACAGTTGTGAGCAGCGCAAGTGAATATGTGGAGACTGCTGTCAAACACACATGTGTTTCTCTTAATGAAACCTCATGTCTAGCAACTGACCAAAAGGCTGTTCGCTTCACATACATTTCTGTGGTAATCACACACTTTTATTTTCCATTGCCTGGAGGGATGGCTCATTTACACAATAGACAGTTGCAAATAATGCTTGATACTTCTTTTATCTCTCTGAATTTCTCAACTGCGTTCATTGTGCGGAAATATTTTGCCATTCCCGATCCAACAAGCCCCGTCGCTTTTCCATTGATTGGTCCCACCGACCGGCATCGCATCATGCCCCTCGATCGTTTCTCTTCCCACTTGTCTCTTGAACCCATTTATAGACTGCTTTAGTGGTCTTCACTGGTAACTTACTTCACAAAACACGCCTAACCTCCCATCCTAGTGAGCAATAGTAACTAGCATCTATACAGCACTCTTAATTATGTAGTATTTACAGCACAGAAACAGGCCATACAGCCCAACTGGTCTGTGCCAGTGAGTATTCTCCACATGAGCCTCCTCCCACCTTACTTCATCTCCCCCTATCAAGACAGCCGTCTATTCATTCTAGTGTTAGCTGTGGCTCAGTGGGTAGCACTCTGGTCTCTGAGTCAGAAGGTTGTGGGTTCAAGTCCCACTCCATATAAATCTAGGCTGACACTCCAGTGCAGTGCTGAGGGAGTGCTGCACTGTTGGAGGTGCCGTCTTTCGGACGAGACGTTAAAACTGAGGTCCCGTCTGCTCTCTCAGGTGGATGTAAACGATCCCACGGCCACTATTTCGAAGACGAGCAGTGGAGTTATTCCCAGTTTCCTGTTCAATATTTATCCCTCAATCAACATAACAAAAACAGATTATCTGGTCATTATCACATTGCTGTTTGTGGGCGCTTGCTGTGTGCAAATTGGCTGCTGCATTTCCCACATTACAACAGTGACTCCACTTCAAAAAAAGTACTTCATTGGCTGTAAAGCGCTTTGAGACGTCCGGTGGTTGTGAAAGGTGCTATAGAAATGCAAGTCTTTCTTTCTCACTCATGTACTTGTCTAGCTTCCCCTTAACTGCATCTACGCAAATCGCCTCAACTACTCCATGTGGTAGCGAGTTCCACAATCTCACCCCTCTTAATGTAGCCAGTGTCCTTCGGCGCTTTACAGAGAGGGGAAGCAAACTTAATAATCTAGATATAGGAGTTGAGGTGGGTCGAAAGGGTGATTTTGAGAAGGTTTTTAAAGGTAGAGAGACAGAGTGCTCCTCCCGGTTCCATGGCACTCCTGTGGGCCACTGCCGACCCGCACTCGGCCCATCCCCCGCATTAGCCTCCGCACCCCCCCCCCTCAGATTTACCTGATAGGTGAGGCAGAGGCCAAATTTGTTCTCGACATCGGGCGAGCCGCCTTTGGATGTGCAACAGTCGTTGGCAGCTCACCTCTATTGTGAAAGTGAGACCCGAGGCCCAATCTCGGGTGAGAATCAGGCTTCCATCTCATGACCCCCCCCCCACTTGCAGCGTGTCACCTTCTCTGGGCCCAGAAAAATGGGCCAAAACAGCTTTCACAGGATCACTAACACTTGAAAGTTTCTGTTGATTTATGAATAAAATGCGTGTCAAACACGTGCGCCTTTTATAGCAGTTCTCAGCACATTTGTTCACTGGGTAGCTTAGTCTGCTGATAAGATATGATGCGATCTAACAGTAGCATTTAGTGTTTCCTTGTGCAGGCTACCCACTCTAGCTTTGGTAGTTGAGGCTCTTTTATCATTTCGGTGGAACACAAAGAGAAGTGACCTTCACTTCGGAGCTCCTGTGAGTGGAAATGTTTAACTTACTGCAGACATATCGGCACAGACTATGGAACATGAAGTACAGCATAACAGACTTGTTTTCTTTCAGCTTGACTGTGTTTGCCTTCAAATAAATTTATATTTCAGAAGCGAGATTTGAAATGTTGTGCAGTCGTTTACGCAAGTTTGTTACATAGAAACATAGAAGATCGGAGCAGGAGTAGGCCATTCAGCCCCTCAAGCCTGCTCCGCCATTCAATGCGATCATGGCTGATCATCCAAATTCAGTACCCTGTCCCTGCCTTCTCCCCATACCCCTTGATCCCTTTAGCCTTAAGAAATATATCCAACTCCTTCTTGAATATATTTAATGAATTGGCCTCAACTGCCTTCTGTGGTAGAGAATTCCACAGGTTCACCACTCTCTGGGTGAAGAAATTCCTCCGCATTTCTGTCCTAAATGGCTTACCCCTTATCCTTAGACTGTGACCCCTGGTTCTGGACTCCCCGACCATCGGGAACATCCTTCCTGCATCTAGTCTGTCCAGTCCTGTCAGAATGTTCAGTTACAATAATACGTAAATTACATTTCTTAATTCATAGCTGTTCATCAGATTATGGCCTTGTTTAGTTGTGCTGTCATTGACCATTTCCTATGGCCCTGGAGTCCTGTCACTGATACACCCCTAGTACGTCCTTGGCACTCTCCCTGCTTAGTACTGGATACCATGATGTTCTGTAATTACACTCTGGGGTGGAGAGGAAATCTGATTGAACAAACACTGTCAGAGTCCGTCCATCACCATGGGCCCAAAATGTAGGCTTAGCAAAAAGGAAGGATTGTTCTTTGTCATTTACCTCATTGTTCTTATTTTTAAGGATAAAAGAAACTTATTCTCATTTGCTCTATAATTGTGAATGGTACAAAGAGACAACTGCCTGTCCCTCATTGCTGTGTTTGTTTTCAAAGTGCTGGTCAGAGGCAGGCTGGAAGCAGCCATTTTTGTGTGGAGTCTCTTTTTCAGAGACATCATGAAGTGTTACCTACAGCCCACTGTCTCTACTCATGATGTCAGCGGAGAGCAAGCTTACGATGGATAGGCGGAGGCGTCAAAGAGAGATAAAAAGAAACAAGCGAGAGCTTGCATTTATATAGTGCCTTTCACATCCTAAGCCATTCTCAGCCAATGAGTTAATTTTGAATTATAATCATTGTTATCACGTAGGCAGCTTTGGCAGCCAATTTTCACACTTACACCAGCAAACAACTCTGACCGGTTAATCTGTTTCTTTGG
This sequence comes from Somniosus microcephalus, assembly GCF_052327205.1. Lineage (NCBI taxonomy): Eukaryota > Metazoa > Chordata > Chondrichthyes > Squaliformes > Somniosidae > Somniosus > Somniosus microcephalus. The sequence goes on along the minus strand of NC_141003.1, from coordinate 78,530,709 downwards.
TGGTGTTGGTTGAGAGACAAGCGTTTGGCTGGGACATTAGGAGAATCCCCTTGCTCTTCTTCAAATAGCGCCATGGGATATTTTACATCCACCTGAGCGGGCAGGCAGAGTCTCAGATTAATATTCCGCCTGAGGAACGACATCACTGGCAATGCACCAGCGCTGCAGTAACTGTGCTGACAAACAGGTACATTGACGATAATGTGATAGATAAAAATAGATGAAAAGGGAAAAAAGATATTGGTGTAAATGCCACGCAGTGTTATAAGAGAGCTTCAAATAATGATGTTTAAAAAAAGAACTCGGATGTCTGGTGTCAGAAATGGGGAAAATTCACACTGATGAATGATGGAGGTTGAAGTTAAGGCACATTGTTAGAGCTGTTTGTATAATACTATGTTAGTGCCAGATTTGTGTCAGTACACGCATCAGTCCAGCACCAAGTTGGGATTGTAACACCAAGATGTGCCAATCACGCTGGACCACCACTTGAAGCGAGATTTGCTGGCTTCATTAGAACAGGGGCACCTGGCCCTGCTACAGTGCCAGTATTATACAAAAAACCCGGACATCCCTCAGCTTGATCAACTCAAACATCAAAATCACCAAGGAAACAATCTAAGGTTTTATTGTCTCTTCGTGCCGTTGATGAAAATATTAATATTGCTTTCTGGAGACTGTGAGTGACAGACTGCGGCTTTGCTTTATTTATTTTTCTTACTACTCCAGAGAGAACTCGCATTCGTATAGCTGCCCTTCCTGACCTCAAGTCGTCCCAACGCAGTTTACAGCCAATGAAGTACTTTTTGTAGTGTAGTCACTGTTGTAATCTAGGAAACACGGCAGCCAATTTGCGCACAGCAAGCTCCCACAAACAGCAATGTGATAATGACCAGATGATCTGTATTTAGTGATGTTGGTTGGGGGATAAATATTGGCCAGGAATCTGGGGCGAATTCCCTTGCTCTTCTTCAAAACAGTGCCACAGGATCTTTTACGTCCACCTGAGAGAGCTGACGGGGCCTCGGTTTAACGTCTCATCCGAAAGACGGCATCTCCGACACTGCAGCGCTCCCTCAGCACTGCACTGGAGTGCCAGCCTAGATTTTGTCAAGTCTCTGGAGTGGGACTTGAAACAACCTTCTGACCCGGAGGCGAGGGTGCTGCCCGCTGAGCCAGAAGCTGGCACCTGAGAGCCAGTTCTCCAGGAGCGAGGACAGCAAGGAGAGTTGCTTCCAGGTCTTTATTGATTCTGCTGCTGAATCGGCCCACAGAGAAGTCCGTGAGAGGTCCACAAAGTGTCCTCCTCCCCACCGGATATGGATCAAGCTGCCACAGTGCACCTGCTCTGGGTGCCAATGGCCAAAATTGGGTAATGGTTTGAGCAAACCTGCGCTCCAGCACAGCCTTTGCGCCAAACGTACCCCATCGCCCCGAGTTGTTGCATCAATAAGAGCCCGTCATCCTAGAAAGAGTTGCGACCGCAGTTTGCCTCTACCCAGCCCCCAAACTGCCTTTTAATCTTTTTCATTTCCTGCCTTTTTTTCTCAGTTCTGTAGAAGGGTTTCAACCTGAAACTTTGACTCTGTTTCTCTCTCCACGGATGCTGCCTGGCCTGCTGAGTTTTTCCAGCGTCTTCTGTTGTTATTTTGGATTTCCAGCATCCGCAGTATTTTGCTATCGTGCCTTTACTCTTGGTTGGTCTACGTAATCTAATTTCAATCTTCAACAAAAAAGAAATGTCACACCAGATTAATTCACCAACTCGCCCATCTTTCAATGAATCAGGCACTTTTATTGACATTTTAAACCTCAGACAAGGTGGGGTGGTGGGATTTGCTATGCCGTGAACTCAAAGTTCTTGGGAGTAAAAGTTCTATAAAAGCGATGGAAATGCACGATTGGGCCATTAGCATCCAGAATGAGAAGAGAAAGATCTTGTTCCGCCTTGAGGAGATGATTGAGGAAAGTGTATACCAAGTGTGTCGATACTTTAATAAATTCTTAACAAATCCTTTCCTGAGGTAATAATCTGGTTTAAATGGGGTTGCTCAGGCAACGCAGGTTTATCTGAGGTGGCGATGCTGTGCTCGCTTTGCTTTGAGACCTTGAACAATTGCTGGACAACTGTTTTTGCTAAGAACCCGGGCCCATCATAGTTAATATTTCCTTTAAGCCGCGCAACGCTCTGGAGCTCCCGCGCAGCTGGCTCACCGGCTTTTAAATACTAAAGACCGCGCATGCACGGATTTTTGAATGGGCCGCGCGGCCCATTAAAGGGGCAGCATGGCCCCCCCAAAAAGAACTTTAGAGGGAACATTGATCATAGTGAAGCGAGGCTGTTATAGGGGGGAGCTAATAAAATAATGGCCGTGCGTCAGAAGGGGCTACACCCAAAAACCTCCCACTGACAGGCCTGACAAATTTTGAACTGTTACCACTCCTTTTCTGAAAGGGAGAGTCGTAGTGAGGGTCAGTTAGGTGCTAACACGCACAGCACTTGATACGGGAGGGGTTATAAAGTTTTACTTCATGTGCTATTATGATGCTCACATTTAGCCAATTAAGATACTCTTGACTGGCACTCGGGCTTGCTCTATTGATTGCACACTTTTGGCCATTGCCATCCAGAGCAGGCAGGACATTCCGTTTGTTTCATGCCCGCACCAACTCAACTAAAGCTTCACAAGGTGCGACCTAGGCAGCCTGCCAGGTTAACAATATTATTTGGACTACCTGTGTACTGGAAATAGTCACCAGTGTTTGTGATTTAGTGCCCACACTAGGCAAGCGGTCAAAATGCATGTGTTTATATTTGCAGGGGTGCGGTCGATACTGGTTGTCCCGCCCTTGACTACACTCCTGAATATGACGACCTATGACCTGAGCTATCTGGAACCAATGGCATTGCAGACCTGTGAAAATGTGGGTATAGGAATCTGCCAGCTGACACTCTTGCTCTCTCTCCTCCTTTAAGGCACTCCTTATAACCTACCGCTTGCTTTTGGTCACCTGTCCTAATATCTCCTTATGTGGCTCGGTGTCAAATTTTGTTTGATATTCACTCCTGGGAAGCGCTGTTGGATGTTTTACGACATTAAAGGTGCTATGTAAATGTGAGTTGTTGTTGTTGTAGAATGCCAGTTCCTATTAAGTAAACATTAGGGGCGCGAAATTCGGTTATGCCCCGTTTGGGGGGCGGTGACCGAGTTAAGGCTGGACATTTAGCGCCGGGCGCGGAAGTACTGCCCCAACAAAATAAATTCGGCTTACCGCCCCGCACAGGAAGTGGAGTGCAATCTCGGGCGCTCCAATTTCTGGTGGGGCGGTAACTGAGATGATGTCGGGGCGTGATCGGCAGCGTGCCACGGTGCGCTGCTGTGTTTTAATACCCCTCCCCTTCAGTTAAAGGGGAGGGCTGCTGTGCACGCGGCAGGGCCTCCGATGGCCCACAATAGGCCACCAGGGCGGCGTGGTACCACGGCCCACAGCCGAGGCGCGGTACCACGCTGCGCAATGGTGGCCAGGACCATAGCACGGCACACCCAAAAAAAAACAAGATGGCGACGCAGGCCGCAGCCGCACCTTCCCTTTAAATACTGCCCCGTGAGCGGAGGTCGGCCCAGTTCGTGACCCACGAGGCTGGCGCTGACATCATCTGCAGCAGCCTCACGGGGCACAGCCGAATTTCCGCCGTGGGGTGATAAGGGGCCGCGGTGGAGTGCTTTGCGGTCATGTCACACGGCGATGACGTTATTGCCGGCAGCACAGGTGCCCGGGACTGCTACTAGGCAGTGCCTCAGCAACGCCCTGCCAAATTTCTCGGGAGGCACTTTTTTCGCCGCTCCCCCGGGCGATAAGCCCTTTGCGTCCCATTAGCACTCCCGGAGGCGCTAACGGCAGGCGCAAAGGAGCCAAATTTCTAGCCCCTAGGAGTTCACTCCATTAAGTATTCAGGCCTCCAGGTTACCCAACACGGCCCAACGTAACTGCCACCAACTGAAGAGTAAAAAGGGGAGAGCAGCCCATCAAAGTCATTCTTCTAAGCCCCGCTTGCCCATCAGCCCCATCCTCGCTGACAGTCACTGACTCCCTCTCCCCTAAAAGATCAAATTTGAAAAATCCGCAGCCTCACCTATTAATTCCACTATGGCCTCCTCCCATTCCCAAACCTGCAATCTTTTCCATCCTTACATCCCATGTTCTTCAGTTCTGTAAGACCGACCTGCAAATGCATCCTGCACCTCCTCTTCGTCTCCGCTCCCTCTTCAGTGGCAGGGCCTTCAGCTGCCTCAGCCCTGCTCTTTGAAGCTTCATGTACAAACCCCTTACACTTCACAAACTGCTTCCCCAGCTTTAAAGGCCACTTCAGAGCACATCTCCTTGACTGAGCATTCGGTCGCCTCTCCTAACCCGCCTCCTAAGGCTCGCTCGCACTTCACTTCTTCTCTCTGGAGTTCCTTGGATCACTTTCCTACCAGAACTGAGAGGTTATACCGATCAGGAAAGGATGAACAGGCTGGGGCTCTTTTCTCTAGAAACGAGAAGGCTGAGGGATAACCTAATGGAGGTCTTTAAGATTATGAAGGGGTTTGATAGAGTAGATGTAGAGAAGATGTTTCCACTTGTTTCGGAGACCAAAACTAGAGGCCATCAAGATAAGATAGCCCCTAATAAATCCAAGAGGGAACTCAAGAGAATCTTCTTTACCCAGAGAGTGGTGAGAATGTGGAACTCGCTACCACAAGCAGTACTTGAGGTGAATAACATAGATACATTTAAGGGGAAGCTAGATAAACACATGAGGGGGAAAGGAACAGAAGATTATGATGATAGGGTCAGATGGGAGGCTCGTGTGGAGCATAAACATGGCCATAGACCAGGTGGGCCAAATGGTCCGTTTCTGTGCTGTAAATACTTTGTAGTTCTATGTAAAAGGAGCTATATAAATGGAAATTGCTAATAATAGGTTAGTGTAACAGTGCCCTGGGTGTTTAGCACAACTGTCTATGTATGCGAATGAGAGAATGCCTCCAGTTGACTAAACAATAGAGTTTGATGATGGACAGCTGTTGTGGGTTGCAGACAATTCTTCAGCTATTCTTAGTAGGACAATCACGTCAAGTTATGACACAAAGGGGAGATGGTAGAATTTGTTTTATAAAAATTATGCACTTCATCGCCAGGAACTAATCCCCTAAAGCTCTATTATTGTTGAAGATTATCAAATATCTACAAGTTGCCGATCTTGGTAAGATTGACACTGAATGGACTGCCTGTGTTTGAACAGGGCAAACACTGTAGGCGCCTTGAATTAGTGCCGTGTTTATCTAACTCAATTACTCCTCTAAGTAATGTAATTACATTTGGAAGATTCGAATACTGTTGGATTATATTCTTTATTAGAGCAGCATTGTTAGGTGGGACTTTCAAATTAGCCAGCAATGAGTGTATTTCTTTATACTTGCTTCACTTAAATCCTGCTGCTTCTCATGTATTTTGATTATGATCCATTATTAGATTGTAGGCTTCATACTTGCACTATTCCACTGTTGCTGCATAATCATTTTGTACTACAGGAAACTCTTTTTTATCCGGCACTGATGGGACCGGCGTGCTGCCGGTTGATCAAAAAGTCCGGATTACAGAGAGGTATAGTAAAAGGTACGAGAACCCTGGTTACACGGCCACAGATCTAGGCGTCCCTGTTGCATGGCAACAGGTGCAGGAACCCCGGTTACACGGCCACAGATCCAGGAACCCCGGTTACACGGCCACAGATCCAGGAACCCCGGTTACACGGCCACAGATCCAGGAACCCCGGTTACACGGCCACAGATCCAGGAACCCCGGTTACACGGCCACTAATATGAAGTAAAACTTACCTGAACCTACTCCTGAATTTTGCCGGTTAAGAGAGATTTCCGGTTATTTAGGTGCCGGTAAAAAGAGAGTTTCCTGTATAATACAGATAGGAGACAAAGGTGCTTACCTGTTTAAAGGGTCTCTTTCCAACTTCAGCTACTCTGATATTTATTCACGGGTTTTAGGAGTACTGTTCTCTCCCTTGGCCCTTGCTGATCATACATCCAGCAGAGCAAGCCGACGTCCGTGAAACCAATCCCTGCTCCAAACCTTCTTCCCCTCAATTTTTGTTCCCTCCTCTCTGGAGGTTGTCACCTAATGCTCAGTGCGGTACTGAGGGAGCGCTGCACCTTCGGAGGTGCCGTCTTTCGGTTGAAACCTTAAGCCCAGACCCCCGTCTGCCCTCTCAGCTGGACGTAAAAGAGCCCACGGCACTATTCGAAGAAGTGCAGGGGAGTTATCCCCGGTGTCCTGGGCCAATAGTTATCCTTCAATCAACATCACTAAAACAGATGTTCTGGTCATTATCACGGTGCTGTTTGTGGGAACTTGCTATGCGCAAATTGGCTGCTGCGTTTCCCACATTACAACAGTGACTACGCTTCAGAAGTACTTCATTTGGTTGCAACGTGCATTGGGACGCGCTGCGGTTGTGAAAGACGTTATATAAATGCAAGTTCTTTCTTTTCTTTTACCCAAATGGTCATTCCTCGTGTGTGAGCTTTGACAGTTACTGTCAGCAGAAAGCTCACATTTATATCGAGCTTCACTGCATCCTTTAGGAAATCTCTCACAGTGCTTCACACCCAGTGGATGACTTTGAAGCGCTGTAACTGTTGATTGGTAACCGATTGTTCGGCTGTGGGAGATTTGACAAGATGAGCTGAGTCCCCTCCTTGCCCGATGTCCACACGGGCCCTTTCCAGAACAGGGTTGCCTGACGCCAATCAGAATCAGGAGCTTTAGCTGATTTCCCCTCCCTGCCTCCGAGACCCTGAGGGCTTAATGCCACTCAGGCTGAGGTCAGCTACCTGAGTGCAAGTGGTCTGTGTGGTTCAGTGCCCACCCTGTGCAGTGTATTTACCCACTGGACCATGGGGAGAAGCTGTTCTTTCTGAAGCGTCCACAGTATGCAATGGTATTTTCCATAGTCGGCACTTACTCGCACGATGACAAGCTAGATATGAATGAGGAAAGCAGTTGACCCACCATAGCTCATCCATCCAACTATTTCTTAAATGATTCCAGAGTTTATGCCTCCATTAACTTACATGGAAACTCATTGTTTATCACTCAATGTTGATCACCCTGTGCAAAGAACTTCCTGACAACAGCCCTAAATTTGCCTTTTACTAGTTTAAACCTGTGTTCTCCTAATGTCATGGTTCAACTTGAAGTTAAGTGCCAAATATGAAGCGTCTGGATAGAATAGATAGAGAAAAGCTGTCTCCACTGGCAGGCGGACTGAGAACCAGAGGACACAAATTTAAGATAATTGGCAAAAGAACCAGAGGGGAAATTAGGAGATTTTTTTATGCAGCGAGTTGTTATGATCTGGAATGAACTGCCTGAAAGGGCGGTGGAAGCAGATTCAATAGTAACTTGCAAAAGGGAATTGGATAAATACTAGAAGGGAAAAAAATTGCAGGGCTATGGGGAAAGGACAGGGGAGTGAGATTAACTGGAGAGCTCTTTCAAAAAGCGGGCACAGGTACGATGCGCCAAATGGTCTCCTTCTGTGCTGTAAGATTCTATGATTCATTCTGTGACCAACTATCATTTACTGAGGTAGCAGTCACCTCCTTCAAGACTGAAACATACAAGTTTCTCCAGTCTTTTTGACACTCACAATCAGCCTTTTGTTCTTTCTCTGCACTGTCTCCGGGGCTTGAGCAGTCTTTATGAACACAAGTTCCTTCTTCCTTTGCTTCATCTTTCATTGATCAAAGCTGGACACCGTGTTCAATGTCTTACCGTACAGCATCCTTGCTGTTTAAAAAAAAATGAGTTTCTTAGTTCTCATCGTTATAATTAAAATTCCTCCGAAGTACAAGTGTACAAATTGTGTACAACTCCTAAATTCAATGTTTCTCTGACATCTACATAATTTTGTGCCGCGCGTAATTTTTAATTACCGCGTTAGCTGTTTTCGGCAGTTGACACGTTTTGTTCAGGAATCACATGGATGATTCTGTCGTGCTTTTACGATCCCTGATGTTAATGACCAAGCTGATGATGTTTTTCTCACACTCACAGTGTGTTGGTTTAATTTTAGCCTGTCATCTTTCCTCGTTAGTTCTTAAGGTGCTCTTCTTACCTTCTCAGCTGCGTTTCGCCGTAAGTTTATCATTATTACTTGCAACGCTTTATCTTTCGAGCCAAATGAAGGAGCCCAGTGCGGAGCAGGCTTTTGCAGACGGGGATGGATGTCGCCCCTTGCTGAATGCCAGTCTTGATACATATTAATTTTTGTTGTGCTCATTAAGGTGAGGGATGACACTACTGCAGAATGCAACCTCTTTTTGCCTTTCTTCAAGGCTCTCCTCGCAGTGACAGCATCAACGGCTTCTGAGCAGGTGAAGTGGGCATCAGCGGCAATGCAGAGTGCCTTTTGCAGCAATAATCTTGAATCCAAATTGTGTCTAGCTTCTCCTGATATCTTTGTTTTCATATTGGAAATGAGGAGGAATTTCTTCTCTCAGAGGGTCGTGAATCTTTGGAATTCTCTACCCCAGAGAGCTGTGGAGGCCGGGACAATGAATATATTGAAGGTGGAGATAGACAGATTTTTGAACGATAAGGGAGGCAAGGGTTATGGGGAGCGGGCAGAGAAGTGGAGTTGAGGCCAAGATCAGATCAGCCATGATCTTATTGAATGGCGGAGCAGGCTCGAGAGGCCAAATGACACCTGCTCCTACGTCTTATGTCTTATGTTCTTATGTTCTTATATGTCCTATTTTATTGGTGGAAGGCCCTTGCGGGTAATGCTGTCAAATCACGGCTCAGATTTGGGTTAGCTTTTTTACGTAGCTTGGGACCTGGGACCTGGACTTTAGCTGCCGAAATTTGTGAGCGTTAACCCTTCCTGTACGTCAGATGTGTTTATTTGTCCCGTCTTTGCCACTCTCTAGCTTTCACATCGACAGGAGAGCCTTCCATAGGGTTGTAGCATGACAATGTATCAGAGGTTGACATGGGTGTATGTGTGATGTGTCCGTTTCAATCTATACATTTTGGTCTTCCGATTGGCTGCGAAAGCGGGAGTTAGGGCCGATTTTCGGCCAATGAAAATCCTGTATTTTGGAACTTGCTCCCAACTCCAAAAAAGGACAGAAGATAAGTAAGAATGTTTGAAGTTAGAATACAGTTGACAAAGATAGATTAGATTAAATAGAAGAAAGTCTAACTAAAGTTTAAAAATAGAACAGCGAACAAGAAAGAAATGACTAAGAGGATGAGCAGAATTAATGATTTCTATTTTCTTGAATTACAGATGGAAATAGGAACGTAGGAACAGCAGCAGGCCATTTGGTCCCTCGTGCCTGTTCTGCCATTCAATTAGATCAAGGCTGATCTGTATCCGAACTCCATTTATATTATTATTATATATTAATAAGAATTAAATGCTTACTGTCTACCATGGCTCAGTTAGTAGTGCTCTGATCTCTGAGTCAGAAGGTTGTGGGTTCAAGTCCCACTCCAGAGACTTGAGCACAAAAATCTAGGCTGACACTCCAGTGCAGTACTATGGGAATGCTGCACTGTCGGAGGTGACGTCTTGCGGATAAGACGGTAAATCGAGGCCCAGTCTGCTCTCTCAGGTGGACGTAAAAGATCCCATGGCACTATTTCGAAGAAGAACAGGGGAGTTATCCCTGGTTTCCTGGTCAATATTTATCCCTCAATCAACATCACTAAAACAAATGATCTGGTCATTATTACAATTCTGTTTGTGGGACCTTGCTGTGTGCAAACTGGCTGCTGCGTTTCCCACATTACAACAGTAACTACACATAAAAAAAAACTTAATTGACTGTAAAGCGCTTTGGGACGTCCTGAGGTCGTGAAAGGCGCTATATAAATGCAAGTCTTTTTTTTCTTTTAAAGTGACAACTGACATTTTGATAGCTTTATTGCTGTAATATTAGTGTTTGTTTCAGCATCACAGTGTGCAAGCTGACAAATAACAAATCAACTGGCCCTTATCTAACAAAAATCTGTCAATCTCAGTTTTGAAATTTTCAATTGGCCCCTAACCTCAACAACCTTTTTGGGGAAGAGAGTTCCAGCTTTCTACTACCCATCGTGTGAAGAAGTGCTTCCTGACATCACCCCTGAATGGCCTAGCTCTAATCTTAAGGTTATACTGAAGGGATATTTACTAGTCCTAGCCCCTTTAGGGCTACCCCGGATCACGCGTATTTCTCAGACGTTCACTTTCAACTAAAGTTTGTGGTAGCCGAATCCTAAAGACGCTTAATTGGGTCTAAAGGTCCGGGCTATCTCTCCCTAAAGAAAAGGAACAACCCGAGAATTTTACCATCCTCCAGTTAGCGCTTTTAATAAGTTTAGCTAGACTGTAAAGTCTTGGATATTATGAGGGTCTGGAAAACTTCCTCAGAATTCTGCAACTCTTCACCAAAGAGTGTACAGAGATTGAGTTCATGAGTTTTTGATACAGAAGACTTGTGAGACAATTCTAAAAATATTATAGAGATTTATTAAAGAACCGACAGGCAATTTACAGTTGATGAATCAGTCAATCGCAACTTTAACAGTTCCAAAAAGAGAAAACATACGATCTTTTTAACAGAGAATCTTACTTTTAAATTTTAACTTCGCTACAGTATTACAGTTCTTAAAGTTCTCTTATACAGGATATCCATCAATACCAAATACCTTTGATCCCCGAGGTACAAAAGAGTGGTAGACTACAGAGACGCCTCTGAAGCTGAGAATCGCTTTGCCTGATTAAAGCGAGTCTGATATTTCATTTGAGAGTTCAATATTTATACCCTTTTCCAGTGGTATTTCCTTTAAGGTTTTCAGCTGATGCAAGTTAATTATCTCTATTCATCTTTCTGCCGACCTCTGCAATTCTTACTGCCACATCAGCCAGAATCTTGTCTCATCTCCAGGTGTTCTAGGGTCACCATATAAAAATGGTGTGAATGGCGGGTGTTCCTTATTTTATGTCATCTTTACGAGGGCAGATGTTCCTTATCTTATGTGCCATCTTTACGAAGTTTAAAATTAGAACACCTTATCCAGGGTGAACCATTGTTTTTGTTCCCAAAAGGTCAGCTTGTCGGAGCCATGCACCTTCTGCTTCAATAAGGTTATTTATTCAGGGTCAACAACTGTCTTATCTCAATAGCCAGAATGCTTTCACAGCTATTTCATCGTTAGGTTTCTAAATTTCCAAACCCAGTTTTTCATGTTTTAATAAGGCCAGAACTCCTTCAACAGATAGTGTATTTTTCTGAATAGGTTATATGGCTTATTTCTTCACAATGCCCCCTTGTTCTGGACTCCTCCACCAGAGGAAATTGTTTCTCTCTAGCTACCATCTCAGATACTGACTGACCTGCTGTAAATTTCCAGCTTTTTCTGTTCTTATTTTGGACTTCCGTTATTTCACCTTTTTTTTTCTTTTTTCTTTCTACTATCTGCAGGTACGTTGTTGGGTGATGAGTAATTTGAGCATTACGTAGTTCCAGGCTCTACAATCTCTGTCACAAAAGAAGGAAGGCTGGAAGGAATAATAGGAGCAGCTAATTTGTTTAGTTGCTGTTCTGTCATTTTGTTCCAGCGATGTACACAAGGCTGACACTTCTTGAGACATTGTCTGTGGCATTCATGCGTGTCACTGTCTGGTTGACATGATTGCGAGCTGATCCAAAAGGCATCTCATCTTGATTCTTTGCAAGCGAGAGGCTTAAAATGCATTTTACCCTGCCTGACAGAGCCACTCTCTTCACATCCCATGATTGCAATGGTGCCAGTAACAGCTGAGATTTTACTAATAGGTTTGCCTCGTAAAAAAGAAAGTGCTCCTGATTTATTAATCTCAGAGTCGGGTTTAATTAGTACGGTTTTAGCTTGAATTTCGCAAGTTGATTCTGCACCGATATGAAAGGTCTTCAGTGCAATGCTGCCTCTCTCCTCTCTGCAGGAGTCTGTAGCCAGCAGAGTCAAGTGGATAGGTGTCACCCTTCTGAATAAAAAAAAATATTGAAAACTTTTGAAATACAATATTGCACGATGAATAGTTTATTAACTAGCTGGAAAATCTCATAGTGAAGCAGTGCTTGTCATACAGTACCTTATAACTGCAATGAATATCAGTTACACCTGTGACCCGTTCAACTGTCTCCTTGCCGTCACTGCACTCAGCCCGAACCATAATGGTGCAAAACAAACTTTAAAAAAAAAATTGTTTGTTAAGTATGATGTAAAATAAAACCATTTAATGCTTGTAATTCCCTGCCTCTTGTTCTATGTTATGTACCTAGTTATTGTACAATATTATATAACAACCTTAGCTCAGTGGTAGGATTCTTGCCTCTGAATCAGAAGGTTGTGGGTTCAAGTCCCACTCCAGAGACTTGAGCACAAAAATCTAGGTTGGCACTCCTGTGCAGTGCTGAGGGGGTGCTGCACTGGCAGAGGTGCCGTCTTTCGGATGAGACGTTAAATATCACGAATAAATAAAGAAACAGAGCTTTCCCACGTTAAAACATGCGCCAATAAAGTACCTGTACATGATCATTTGGAAATTTGTACCTGTGTAACACTCAATGACCTATGGTACCGACCAGCCATAGAAAGCATTGCACGAACTGGTGAACATTGTGTGGCCTCGCTCCATGGTCACCTGGGTCTATTGCCGAAGATTGAAAGATGGGCGAACACTCGGAGAGACCGTTACCCAATCTGGACAAGTGCACGACCCAGCGGTGGACCAACTGGGAGATCCGTTTACCTTGTGCACCGGATGAACAACAATAAACAGTTTTGGAGGGAAGAGTAACCAGATGTTGAGGGGAAGACCCTCCAGGCAGTGAAACAGGGGCCGCAACCTTTTTTTTTTATTCATTCACTGGATGTGGGTGTTGCTGGCCATTTATTGCCCATCCCTAATTGCCCTTGAGAAGGTGGTGGTGAGCTGCCTTCTTGAATAAGTGACTTGCTGGGCCATTTCAGAGGGCAGCTAAGAGTCAACCACATTGCTGTGGGCCTGGAGTCACACATATAGGCCAGACCGGGTAAGGGCGGCAGATTTCCTTCACTGAAGGACATTAGTGAACCACATGGGTTTTTACGACAATCCAGTAGTTTCATGGTCACCATACTAGTTTTTTAATCCAGATTTATTTAATTGAATTTAGATTCCCCATCTGCCAATTGTAAGAAATAGCTGTTAGATTCAAAGATGGGTTTTAATTCTTAGAGCAGAGACTGACAACATGCAGCCGGGAACAGAGAGCAGAAATGCCAGCAAGGTCGAATATCAAGCATCAAAAGACAAATAGAAGTGATAAGGGAGTCGTAAAATGCAAAACATCACAGGGTGGTGGGATAATAGACAAAAATGGAGCCGAAAAGTCATAAAATGTCCTTAAAGAAACATAACAAAACATTCCTCAGAAGGATAAGAGGGAGGCCTCGTCAGCCACGCAGAAAGGGATGGCGAGGGATGCCTTCCCGCTTCACAATTGGACAATAGGATGGGGATCAAATGATTGACACCAGGTGATTACCAGCCCACCGAAATAACTATAAATATAGACGACCGAGAGAGGAAATCAGGCAGTCAGGGGCGAAAGCTCCCCGAGGTGGCTACGGCCTAACACCTTGGTCAAGTTTAGCCTCTGAGGTGGCTGACGGCCTCACACCTCCAACAGCTCGAGGGATGACCCAACGGAAGTGATCGCTGCAGCAGACTGCAGGAATCCACCCAATCCGAGACCACCGTACTGCCTCCCCGTCCGTCCGGTCGTGGCATTCTGATTCGGGAGTCATAGATCGCTCTCTACTGTCACAGGTTGTATGTCTATTATACTCAGCTTAAACCACATCTAATATCTGATTATGCTTTAAAACTGTAGCTCTTTAATAAAAGCCTTGCAACTGCTAAAACCCTTTGGGTAATCGGTGTGTGGCCTGTGATCCTAATCTTACTTGTCTCTGGATCATTAGTCCAGGCCTCTGGATTACTAGTCCAGTAACATAGCCACTATGCTACCGTACTTCTCTGGCGCTGTACATAAACATGAAATGTAGTTTGGTCCTGGCAGCAGAATGAACGTGTGGTAGGATGCCCATAAATTGGCTCGGGGGTTTATTGGATGCCACTGCACTGTGCAGCACTCCCCCAGCCCAGATCCCCCAAGGTACCAGGACACATTCCCATGTAGAAAACCTTCCGCTGCCCACACCAGTTGGCAAAATGTTTTCCAGAGAGAGACTGGCAGAGGGCAAGGAAGTGAAGAGTGCGCAGCAGCGAATGAATGCAGGAAATTCCTCTGGAATGGCAATGGACTGAATTTTAGGCGGACAGCTCAGGTCATGAAGCAGAGGGGCCCGGGGAGGGGGTGGGGGAGTGTTCAGGGCCAGATGCTGATGAGCAGCTCCATCTGAATGGGACTTCAGGAAGTGTTAATGTTTCATATCATTTTGAATAAGTAAATTAACAATCAGCATCTGGCAATACATCCATTAAGAAGTCAGTTTGATCCAGGTTGCACAAGAGTGGGCAAGATGGAGTTTGTAAACAGGCTGAGCTGCTATACGTAAAGTCAATTAAAATCTTTAGAAAGTTTCATTCAATCCGTGATTACAGTGAATCCTAAAACAAGTTCCGTTAAGAACATCGCAACCTAGATTTCTCAATTTTTTTCAATCCCCTGTTATCACCTGGACTGATGCTTAAAATAAAAGTAAGACTTGCATTTCTATAGCACCTTCCACCACCTCAGGATGTCCCAAAGTGCTTTACAGCCAATGAAGTACTTTTGAAGTGTAGTCACTGTTGTAATGTAGGAAACGCGGCAGCCAATTTACACACAGCAAGCTCCCACAAACAGCAATGTGATAATGACCAGATAATCTGTTTTAGTGATGTTGATTGAGGGATAAATATTGGTCAGGGCACCAGGGGACAACTTCCCTGCTCTTTTTTGAAATAGTGCCATGGGATCTTTTACGCCCACCTGAGAGAGCAGAGGGGGCCTCGGTTTAACGTCTCATCTGAAAGGCGGCACCTCCGGCAGTGTAGCACTCCCTCAGCACTGCACTGGGAGTGTCAGCCTGGATTTTTGTGCTCAAGTCTCTGGAGTGGGGACTTGAACCCACAACAACAGCAAGCATTTGCCTCTAGAACCCTCTTAAATCGGATAGAATGGTTCGGGCGAGGGATGGTGGGCAGAGAGGAAAGAAGGGAGAGGACAAGTTATTTGGCGCAATAACAGCAACCATTACACATACGCTACAATTAAAAATTCATTTGCTAAGCTTTTGTTCTTGAACAATTAAGATTTTTTTTTGGCTTTAATGTTGGTGAATTGAGCTCTGATTGTATCCTGAAGGTTAGGAGACATCTCGCACCATTCATTCGCAAGGGTGAGTCCAAGTACAGCTAATGCACATTGGGAAAGACATCTTAATGAGTGGTGCTGTCAGTCCAGCAATTTGAAGGTCTAGTTATCACAGTGCTGCGAGTCAGTGGTTCAAGTCTTGAAACATCCACTAGCTGTACTTGGCTGGGCCAATTGTTTGGGGATGAGGAATAACTGAAGCCACAGTCATGACGTCATGCTGGTCAAGTGCTGAATGTGGCCTCCAAAATGTCACATTTAAACGTTAATAGGTTTCTGACGTGGTCGGGGGAGGGCGGGGCAGGGAGGTGTCTGGGCCAGTGAGGTTACACGAGACAATTTAGGAAAGTGGAATAACCAAGCTGGTGTCCTGGCCAACATTTATCCCTCAACCAACACCACCAAATGCAAGTGATCTGGTCACTTATCTCTTTGCAGTTTGTGGGAGCTTGCTGTGCCCAAATTGGCTGCCGCATTTTCCTACATTGAAACAGTGACTACACTTCAAAATATTTCATTGGCTGTGAAGCACTTTAGGACGTCCTGAGGTGGTGAAAGACGGTATACAATTGCAAGTCTTTCTTGCTTTGTCCTGTACCTTGTAATTTAACTTGCTGTAATGTATTCCACTTTTTTAATCGTGTGGGCGGTTTTTTGGTAAATTTTTCTGATGGCAATAAAACATACAAGCACTAACTGCACAACCAAAAGTACTACTTTATTCTGTGTTTATATTATTTAATTGGTAGGCTGTGGCTGACCAAGATGGAGATGTTTTGGCAAGTGCAGAACTGTACAATAAAATAGGATTACAGGATACGGAGCAGAGCACAAATAATATGTAACTCAAGCTCCTGTGAGGTAGAGTGTTCATGTTCTTAACCTGCCAGTGTCAGGGGGATTGGTGAGTCCTGAAGCTGCCTGGATGTACTCCTGTCAAAAGGGCTAAACTACCAATTGAGGTACTGCAGACTGAAAGCCCAGCCAATAGAGATAGCGGCAGTAAGAGAACAAAAGGCTTTAGTGAAGCCAAAAATATGAAGGAGGTGGGATAATGGATTCTCTAGAAAATAGTGTGCACTATCTAGCTGAAATGTGGGAACATTTGCACACCCATTTAATGTAAAGTAGGACCATTTGCACACTCACTTACAATTGAATTCACATTTACATCGTGTCTTTAACGACTTCATGACTGAATACTACAATTTTACAACTAGTCCCAGAGGCAGCGGAAATCCGAGTTCCTGAGCGATAACACATCACTTGCCGCAGTCACCTTGCACTAATGAATCAGTGATGCTCTTTTATCCCCCCCGTGTCATCCCAAAGCCAAGTATAGTGGGGGGGGGGGGAAAAGGTTATTTTATTTTCTAACTCTCCAGTAGCAGATACTGTATGATGAGAAGGAGCAGGCACTCTGGTTAATCTTCCCTTCCCTAACCAGGGACGTTGAAGTTATTTGTAATGCCACTACTACTGCCCGCCCCCCCCACCCCCACCCCCACCACCCTCCACCCTCCCCAGCCAGCTGAGGCCAACTAACTCTGCACAGTGTGTGTGCGTGGATGCCAGATGAGAGCAGGATTGGGCTCGGCTGTGATGGCCTCCATAAATCCGATACCCTGTCGACACTCTCTGGCGAAGTTCGCAACGCGTGAATAATGGTCTGTTTTGCCAGGTACTCACGGGTGTCCATGGGAGCGGACCCCAGTAAGGGAGTCAGTGCTGTCAGGAGAAGAGGGGGGGGAGCGGGAGAAAGTTGAAGAGGGGACAAAAATATATGTATTTTTTAGAAGCTGAGAGGGAAAAGAAATGACAGTTAAGCTGTAGAACAGAGTGAGAACCACAGCCAACAAAGAGGCTTATTATATACTTTCCTTTTGTAGAACGAGAGGATATTTAGATTACATGCACTGCACTGTAAACTGTAAGTCTATAAGTCACACTCTGTCACACAGCCACTTACAGCTGCTGCTTTCTAAAGAATTGGAGCATTCCACCAAATGCAGTGTTTGCTTCTTGCTGTGTTACTTTTAAGGATCTGGGGGATCTCATGTGAAATATCTGGAAGAGAAGGACAGACTAACCCGTCAAGTGGGAACCCTTTATCGGCACCTTCTAGAGGTGTCAGCTGTGGCTCAGTGGGTCGCACTCTCTAGGTGGGGGGGGCTAGGAGTGAGCAGATGCTGCTGGATGCTTGATTACTGCAGCGAGTTGGAGTGAGTTTGTAAAAAGTTGGTGGTGGGTTTTTGTGGGGGGGGTTTTTCAGGTTTTCGGGCCTTTTTGGTCCTTAAATAGCAGCCAGATGTGCCAGAATGCCGGGCCTCTCAGAGGACAACATTCCCAGGATGAATTTAATCAGGGGAGAAAATGTTCGGGAGAGGGAGGAAAAAAAGGCCCAAAGATTTGGGCCGGGACGCCAAGAGGTTTGGAAAAGAAAACATGGTGGTGGTTCAGTGCGAGGATAAGGAGATACAAGCTTGGGATATTATCCAGGCGGTACATGAGGACTGCGGCGAGGGAAACTGCTTTGCCTGCCGGCCAAAGCTGAATGTTGGGTTCGAGGTGACGGTCAGTGGCCGAGAGGAGGTGGAAAGACCTTTACTGAGCTTGAAAGTTGGAGATAAGTTCTTGGAGGTATCTCTGCTATATTTTGAAGAGGTGGTGGTCTCATTCTTAAACCTGCCAGTTTATATTGAGGACGAGGTGTTAATAAAACCGTTGGAGTCATGGGACATTAAAATTTGCTTGGCAATAAAGAGGAGATACTATCCAGGAACGCGGGTAGCAGATGGAACCTGTTATGTAAAGGTGCGGTTCCCAGAGGGATAAAGTCATTGCCGTATAGCATGAAATTTGAGACAATGGAAGGAGTGCAGTATTGCCGGGTACTGCATGATAACCAGGTGAAGGTTTGTTATTATTGTCTTGGACACGACCATCTTGTAAGAAGCTGTCCAGACTTGTACTGTTATAACTGCGGCAAGTCTGGACACATCGCTCGGAGCTGCAAGGCCCCACCCACTGTGAGTGTGAGGCAAAAGGAAGCCCCTTGAGTGACGAGGAGATGGGAGAAGGAGCAGGAGGTGTGAGTGGAGCGGCTGGAGGAGTGGAGCTGGCGGAGGACACAGCTGGCGAATGGAAGGAGAAAAGAGCACAGGAAGAGGCAGAAAACTGCAGAGCAGAGAACAGGATGGAGATGGTGGAAAACACACCAAGTACGGTGGAAAAAGACAAAGACAGCAGCGGGCAGCACGGGTCGAGGGCAGAGTCGAGCCACAATACAGCACGGCTCTCCCTAAAGATTCTGGTGTCCACAGGGGGAGAGGAGGCAGGAGCGGGGTGCGGGGTAAGTGTAAGTACTCCAAAGAAAGACAGGGAGTCGGACATCTCAGGGAGCAGGCGGGGGCAAGACAAGGAGAAAGTGCAAGAGGCAGAAGCCTTAAAGGGGCAGCAGGACGGGAGCAGGGAGACAAAGGTGCCAGAAGGGAGCAAGATAGGTGCAGATGCGCCATTGTCCCAGAGAAAGAAGAAACGGGGAGCAAGGGTCAGTGGTGGAGATGAGGCTGAAGGGAGTGGCATTGTTGGAGAAACCGTGATAACAGTAAGACTCTCTAAGGGAGGTAATGGCCCAGAAATTCGGGTCTCCACGGGTGAGTACGCACGGGGTACTCACCCGTAGGCCCAATGGAAGTGCCGGTTTCCTGCATGCACTGTGCATGCGTGGGAAACCGGCATTTCCGTTCCTCTGAAAGCAGGGGTTCAGAGGTCGAACGCGTGCGCAGGGGAGTCTGCGCGTGCGCTTTGAACTTACGTTTTTTTTACAGGTTTTTCCGTGAGGGTAAGTCTTTAGAATTTAGAAATGTAAAAAGCAGGCGTAAGGCCTGCTTTTTACAAGGTAAGTGGTCAATTAATTAAAATTAAAACATTTTTTCCACAGGTTTATTATTTTTAAATACTTTAAAGCAAGGTAAGTTTATTTTTAGCCCTGTTAGAATATAATTTTTTTTTCAAAAATTTAAATTATTGTTAAAATAGTTATTCAATGTAATTTATAGTTTATTTAAAAAATGTGATTAAAAAACAAAAATTTATTTGAAGGTTTACTGCTATTTTGGGGCCGTAGTATTTATAAGTCTTGACAGCACTTCCTGTCAAGACTTATGAATGGAGCATTCCCTGCTCCGATTGGCTGCCCACAGCCCACGTGATCCCAGGGGACGCATTGAACTAACTGCGCCCCTGGGATACGCAAGCACTGCGTGCCGGCAGCTGGGCCAGGCCCCGGATCGGAATTCCACGGGGCCCTACAGCTCAACTGCCAGTGCGCAAGGTAAGTGCAGGTCGGGGGCTTGCACCCGCGGGAAGCCCCCGACCCGAATTTCTGGGCCTATGTATCTGACGAGGAGCAGGGACGGGAGTTTACAGAAGAGCTCGAGAGTGAGGAGTCAGAGGGGGACAGAGATATGGAAGTGGGGGGTGGGGTGGCATCGTGTGGAAAGGGAAAGGTTAGTGAGGGGCAGAAGGAGGGAGAAGGGGCAGCTCCTCGGCCCAAACCTAATGTAAGGAAGAGGCTGAAACTGCAGGGAAGGTTCAAACAGAAGGTGAAAAAGAGCCGGAGGCTGCAGGAGAAAGCAACAGCTGCCCGAAAAGTTGGGAAGGAGCATAAGAGGAGGGAAGGGCCGGATATTAAATGGTGGGGGGATTATCAGGCACACTTCCCTTAATCGGAGCCGTGATTACTGATCAATTTTTAAAGTACAATAGATTAGTATATGTTATGGGAGACAAATTAAACTTCAGGTTTTGATGTTAATATGTGGTGGAGGAATGGCTGTGCAGAGCGGCGGAATGGATTTGTATGATACAATGGAATGATCACAATGTTTTTAATGTTCAATAAATAATATATAAGAAAAAATGGGTAGCATCCTCACCTCTGAATCAGGAGGTTGTGCGTTCATAGTCCCGCTCCAGAGACTTGAGCACAAAATCTAGGCTGACACTCCAGTGCGGTACTGAGGGAGTGCTGCACTGTCGGAGGTGCCATCTTTCAGATGAGGCGTTAAACCGAGGCCCCGTCTGGTGGAGGTAAAAGATCCCATGGCACTATTTCGAAGAAGAGCAGGGGAGTTCTCCCCGGTGTCCTGGGCCAATATTTATCCCTCAACCAACGTCGTTAAAACAAATGATCTGGTCATTATCACATTTGTGGGAGCTTGCTGTGCGCAAGTTGGCTGCCGCGTTGCAACAGTGACTACACTTCAAATGTACTTTATGGGACGTCCAGGAGTGGTGAAAGGCGCTGCATCAAATGCAAGTCTTCTTTCTTTCTGAGAAAGAAACACCAACCAATAGGAGGCGTTGCTTCCAATTGTCCTGCTGGCAAAAATAAATCCGCCACTTCCTGTTTTTGGAGAAAGGTTAATGGTTTCTGCTCTGTGTTTACTGTAGGTCTTGGAAGATCCTTTGCGCATCAATGCTTCCCAGTCTCTGGGGCATCACCGTAAATAATAGATTTCCTTTCTCTTCTTCTGCAGTTTCCTCTTCCATAAGGCTTCAATATCTTTCCGTTGTCGGCTCTATGTATGTATCTCTCTGGTTCCTCCTTAAATGATTTGGTGACCGAGATTCCTGCTTCAGTGTTTTACTTTCTGTCGGTCACTAATGCCTTAGTGGTTTTCAAAGTTGCCTGTGGGAGGGGATGATGTCCTTTTCAAGTATACATCAATGATTTAGACTTCAATGTAAGGGGCATGATTAAGAAGTTTGCAGATGATACAAAAATTGGCTGTGTGGTTGATGAGGAGGAGGAAAGCTGTAGACTGCTGGAAGATATCGATGGACTGGTCAGGTGGGCAGAAAAGTGGCAAATGGAATTCAATCTGGAGAAGTGTGAGGTAATGCATTTGGGGAGGGCTAACAAGGCAAGAGAATACATAATAAATGGTCGGATGCTGAGAAGTGTAGAGGAACAGAGGGACCTTGGAGTGCATGTCCACAGATCCATGAAGGTAGCAGGACAGGTAGATAAGGTGGTTAAGAAGGCATACGGGATACTTTTCTTTATTAGCCAAGGCATAGAATATAAGAGCAGGGAGGTTATGATTGAACTGTAAAAAACACTAGTTAGGCCACAGCTAGAGATGTGATTGTACTCGGGACGGTACAGAGGAGATTTACAAGGATGTTGCCAGGACTGAAGAATTTTAGCTTTGATGAAAAACTGGATAGGCTGGGGTTGTTTTCTTTGGAACAGAGGAGACTGAGGGGAGACTTGATTGAGGTGTATAAAATTATGAGGGGCCTAGATAGAGTGGATAGGAAGGACCTATTTCCCTTAGCAGAGAGGTCAATAACCAGGTGGCATAGATTGAAAGTAATTGGTAGAAGGATTAGAGGGGAGTTGAGGAGAACTTTTTTCACTCAGAGGGTGGTGGGGGTCTGGAACTCACTGCCTGAAAGGGTGGTAGAGGCAGAAACCCTCACCGCATTTAAAAAGTACTTGGATGTGCTCTTGAAGTGCTGTAACCTACAGGGCTACGGACCAAGAGCTGGAAAGTGGGATTAGGCTGGAGAGCTCTTTTTCGGCCAGCACAGACACGATGGGCCGAATGGCCTCCTTCTGTGCCGTAAATTTCTATGATTCTACTGATGCACTCCCGAGTAGCCCCTTGTCCGAATTAGTGTCAGCTACACAAAGTAAAACTTATTTTTTATATTATTATTAATTTACAACGATAGAAATAACTCGGCATACACAGAGAGCTGGGAGCGGGCGGACAAATATATCGAGAGTCATTTTCAACTGTGCCACCTGGGCAGTAACCTGGCGAAGAAGGGTGCCCACTCTTTTTGTAGATCCTGCCTGATTTCGGTGTGTTGCAAACCGGGCAGCTTCTACAACAGGCTGGTGATCCACTCTGCCGGGGTACTGCACAGCAGGCAAAGTAAAAAATGACCCCCATTGTCTCAAAGACCCCCCCTTGGGGGTCCAGGAAACCCCCATCCTCCTCCCCACCAGTTTGAAAAGCTGTACTTTACAGAGTTTCTCCTGTCTGCAGTGGATGCAGCAGTGGCGCAATGGTAGTTTTATTTACGCATGGCTTTCCCCTCCAAGTTCTCATTATTTTTATATCATCCTTCCTTCAGCCTGTGAGCTTGATGAGTAACAGTGTGCCACCTACTCTAATTAGTGCAACTGCTGGGTACCAATTAGAGACGGGGAGGGATAGAAGAGGCGGCAACCTAACTGACGTCCTATAACTAGCGCCTCAGAAAAAAAATTCAGTCATGACAAAAGTTCAGAAATGTATTCTCTTAATCTGCATGTGCGTGATGCTTAATTAGGTGCTAAAGCCTGAGCTTCCGCCAAATATTTGAGCACTCGGGTATTTATGCAGTGCTGATTCTGTGTTCATTGAAGATTTAAACTGACAATTAAATTACGGTTTTTTTCTCCCCCCTTCAAGAAATTGCCAATAATTATAACCTAAAGAATCGGAACTTCACAAAGGATTGTCAGAGCTGAATGATTTCAAAAATGTATTTGAACAAGTAATTTTAAAATTGTAGATGTGGGCTAGGGATATAATGAAGTAGCTAATCTTTCCTAACCTTTTTTTTAAACAAAAATGGATTGTTAGTTTGCTCCACTTACTGTGGATTTCAAAATATGCTTTAAATTAATCGAGGTCTTTACATTTCTGAAGGGGGCCGATAGGGTAGATGTAGAGTAGATGTTTCTACTTGTGGGGAATCCAGAACTAGGGGTCCTAAATATAAGATAATCACTAATAAATCCAAAAAGGAAAGTAGGAAAAATGTCTTTACCGGATGAGTGATTAGAATGTGGGAGATCGGAAGGGTCGGGGGGCAGATCGGAGGCCTGCGGGGTGGTGGGGGTGTGGGTCAGAGGCCTCGGGGGGCAGATCAGAGGCCTGGGGAGAGGGGAGATCGGAAGGGTTGGGGGTGTGTCCGATAGCGGGGGTTGGCGAGGCAGGGGTGCTGGATCCAGCAGGTAAGTGGAAAGGCACTTACCTCCTGGATCCAGCAGTCCTCGCCTCGCTTTAGCTGACTGGTTCCCTGAGGCCTGGGAAAACCAAACTGTTGTGTCCGTGTATAATAAGACACAGACTGCGGAGAACGGTACAACAGGTGTTTACTCAACGTGGCTCACAGGGGAACTGATCTGTACAGATTACTACTCAGGGCTATATACAGGTGTGGTCACTGCCGGTACTGCAGTATAAATGAGCTGTAAAAGATAGTTCCCCACTTAAAGGTACATACATTACAATTCCTCCCCTTTTAGATTAACAGTACCATAACACTCATTTAACAATTAAATATCAAACTAATTACAATTAACGCTTAACACATGCAACATTAGCTGAAAATAGTCTATTTATATATTAAGTCTTTGGGGAGGCTTCCTGATCCTTTCTGGATAGCGCCTTTCCCGAGTGTCTTGCTCTTGGTGCAGAGGCGATTCTGGCCCCCTGTCGTCGGTTGGTTCATCAGCTTCCGATGCTACTGTTTCTGGGGTAGATGCGACCTGTACGTCGGGTTCATCACCAGGTACGTATGGGCGAGGCATGGGGTTGACTTGTTCCTGTGACTCTAGGATCTGGTCAGCATGGCATCTCACAATGCTCTCCCCAACGTCCACTGTATACATTAGTGGGCCCTGCCGTGTGCATATCGTTCCTGGCTGCCATTTTTCTGTTCGGTAGTCGCGGGCCAAGACTGGTTGCCCTACATTGAAGCTCCTTGTTGGCTTCTCATGGATGTGCTGGAATTGCTTACTCTCAACATCTCTTTTGACATTTGTGTTGTGTATGTACCTTTAAGGGAATAACTGGTTGGTGACTGCAGTACCGGCAGTGACCACCCCTGTATAAAAGGCCCTAGCAGGCTTCTGTAGTTTCAGTTTCAAGCTGCCTCTTGTTCAGTAAAGTACCTGTTAAACTGTTCTCCCGAAGTCCGTGTATTATTGAGGCGCGGACTTTACAGTTTGGTCTGAGCAAATCCAGGCGAGATCTTAACCTTCGGTTAAAGAACATCATGGCTGGGGCCTGGTTGGTGACTGCATGTGTCGCATTCCGGTAGGCGAACAGGAAATTGTCCACCTTGTGCTGCAGCGGAATGTTGTCATTGTACATAGCATTTATTGCCTTCTTAAAGGTTTGTACGAACCTCTCAGCCAATCCATTTCGTGAAGTGGTGCGCCGATAACAACCTGGCCCTTAACATCAAGAAAACCAAAGAAATCATTGTGGACTTCAGGAAGTCTAAAGGCGGAAGTCACACCCCCATCCACATCAATGGGGCTGTGGTGGAAAGGGTGGACAGCTTGAAGTTCCTCGGAGTCCACATCACGGAAGACCTCCCCTGGTCCCTCAATACCTCCTCTCTGGTGAAGAAGGCCCAGCAGTGCCTATATTTCCTAAGGAGGCTGAAGGGATGTAACCTGTCACCCCTGATCCTCTCTAACTTTTACCGCTGCACAATAGAGAGCATCCTGACGAACTGTATCACAGTATGGTATGGCAGCTGTAGCTACTGTGACCGGAAAGCCCTGTAGCGGGTAGTCAAAACTGCCCAACGCATTACCGGCACCCGGCTACCGACCATAGAGCACATATACCAGAAACGCTGTTTACGGAGGTCACGGACCATCATCAAAGACCCTACCCACCCCAGCCACAGTCTGTTCGCCCTCCTGCCATCTGGGAGACGCTACAGATGCATTCGCACCAGTACGACCAGATTTAGGAACAGCTTCTTTCCCAGGGCTGTCATCCTACTGAACTCCACAAATAAACTCTAAAGCCTGCACATCTGCCAATGCACTTTATTATGGTTATGTTTATGTTAATATATTACAAGCCAAATGTATGTTGAATGTTTAAATGTCTTAATCTAAATGTACACTCTCGGGAGCCGCAAGCCTACATTTCATTGTACTGCACTTGTGCACTAACAATGACAATAAAGTTGATTATTATTATTATTATTATTATTATGATACGGGCGGATGTGTAATGCCTTACCCCATTCTTTTTCAAGAACCTCCGGAAATCTTCGGACACAAATTATGGTCCGTTGTCGGAGCAAATCTGTTCTGGCAAGCCATTCCTGGCAAAAATTGTCCGTAGGACTGCAATAGTTTTCTCTGTGGTGGTGGAGGACATTTTGATGACCTCAGGCCATTTCGAGTGCGCATCCACGGCTATTAAAAACATTGAGTCCATGAATGGACCAGCAAAATCAATATGCACCCGTTGCCATGGAGATGAGGGCCGCTCCCATGGGTGTAGAGGGGCCTGTGGTGGTGCATTTTGGACTTTCTGGCATCCTGAGCAGCTCTTGGTCAGGTCCTCGATTTGTTTATCAATTCCCGGCCACCACACATAAGCCCTGGCTAGGCTTTTCATTTTTACCCCTCCCAGATGACCCTCATGAAGCTCATTGAGCACTCTATCCCTTAACTTGGGTGGAATTACCACTCGGGATCCACACATCAAGGTCCCCCGGCACACTGACAGCTGTTCTCTCCTTGTCGAGAATGCTGGCAACAGTGAGTCGCCATGTGCTGGCCAACCCTTCACCGTCAAATCATATACCCGAGACAGTGTCGGGTCATTTCGGGTTTCCTTTTCGATACAAGCATTAGTTACCGGTAGGTATTCAACTATAGTCGAATGGAATATTTCGACAGGATCCACTGCTGGTGCTTCCTCCGCAGTAGGCAGTGGCAGGCGTGATAGCCCATCAGCATTTCCATGCTGTTTCGTGCCCTTATATTCAATCTCATAGTGGTGCGCCCCTAGAAAGAGTGACCATCTTTGTAGTCGTTGCGCAGTCATCACCGGAACGCCCTTCTTCAGATTAAAAATGGAGACAAGAGGCTGGTGATCAGTCAGCAAGGTGAATTTCTGCCCGTGCAGATAGTGATTGAACTTTTTCACTCCCCACACTAGGCTGAGGGCCTCCCTGTCAATCTGGGCGTAGTTACGCTCGGCTGAGGTTAGTGATCGTGACGCAAAGGCTATTGGCCTCTCTGAGCCGTCCGAGAATTTGTGCGACAGCACCGCTCCAATGCCGTAGGGTGACGCATCACATGCCAACCGAATTGGTGATGCTGGTTTGTAATGGGCCAATACGTCTTTCGATGTGATTAGTGTTTTGCTCTTCTGGAAAGCTCGTCTACATTCGTCACTCCACTTGCATGGCACCCCAGTTTGCAGTAGGGTGTTCAGTGGGTGTAGTATTGTAGACAAATTTGGCAAGAACTTATGGTAGTAGTTTACCAGCCCGAGGAACGACCTCAGTTGTGACACATTTTCTGGTGCTGGAGCCTTGACTACTGCCTCAATCTTCTCTGGGGACTTATGTAACCCCTCTTTATCGATAACGTGGCCAGAATACGAGATCTGTTTTCTAAAAAACTCGCATTTGGGGCGGTTAGCTCGGAGCCCATATTCCTGCAATCTAGTGAGCACCTGCTCCAGGTTGGCAAGGTGATCACTGTCATTTTCGCCCGTGACCAGGATGTCGTCCAAATAACACTGGGTCCCTGGGATCCCTTGCAGGACTTGTTCCATTGCCCTCTGCCAAATAGCCGGAGCTGATGCTACCCCGAATACCAGCCGGTTGTATTGGTAGAGACCATTATGGGTGTTGATTGTGAGGTATTTTTTTGATGCTTCGTCTACCTCCATTTGCAGATACGCCTGGGCCAGATCAATCTTAGTGAAGCGTTTCCCTCCAGATAGCGAGGCAAAAATATCTTCAATCCGCGGAAGTGGATATTTTACGGTGTGAAGGACTGGGTTCACCGTTACCTTAAAGTCCCCACAGATGCAAACCTTCCTTGGTTCCCCAGGCGTGCTGCTCAATGACTTTTTCATCACAGGGACGATGGGTGTAGCCCACTCGCTCCAGTCTACCTTGGACAGTACACCTGAACGTTCCAGACTCTCCAGCTCTGCTTCGACGGCTGGGCAGATCGCATAAGGTACCGGTCTGGACTTTAAAAATTTTTGGCTTGCGTTTTCTTCAATTTTAATCGTCGCTGTCATGCCTTTTAGTGTTCCGAGTCCTTGCTGGAACACTTCTTTCGCGTCAGTTAGGATCTTTGACAGTCGCCCAAGTGTGACGTCGTCATCCTTTTTGTCAGCCACAGTCAGTGCCTGCATGGAATGCCAATCCAGTTGTATTTTCCGGATCCATTCACGTCCCAGTAATGGTGGTCCTCCATCTTGTAATACATACAGGTCTAGTTTTGGTGTTTCCTTACCGTTATATATAACGGTCACCCTTATTTTTCCTTTGGGGTAGACTTTTTACCCCGTGTACGTCTTCAAAATAATTTTTGTGTCTCTCAAGGGTATGTGTGAGAATAGCCGCTCGTAGTCCCGTCGGTTTATGACTGTTAGGGCTGATC
Organism: Somniosus microcephalus; assembly: GCF_052327205.1. Classification (NCBI taxonomy): domain Eukaryota; kingdom Metazoa; phylum Chordata; class Chondrichthyes; order Squaliformes; family Somniosidae; genus Somniosus; species Somniosus microcephalus. The sequence goes on along the minus strand of NC_141003.1, from coordinate 78,502,791 downwards.
CTGTGTCCAATTCCATCTTTATCTGGACCCCTGCTATCTTGAGAGTGACCCAAATGGTTCGGTGATCCTCCGTTGTGATCACATTATGTAGTTTCAGACAACTCAGTTCCCTGCTTTTGGAGTCGTTATCACTCTTTTGTTCGTCTGAAGTATTCTCCGTCATCTTATGTACCTTCTTGTACTTTTCTTTGATAGGTTTCTTATTGCTGGTTTTCTTTCCTGACCTGCAGACTCGTGCTATGTGTCCTACTTTTCCACACTGTCTGCACACTTTGTCTTTGAACAAGCAATCATTCTGGTCATGTGTTGTTCTGCCGCAGCGATAGCACTTCTCTGTTCCATATGACATTTCGTTTGTGCCATATTCTTGCGGTCTCTGTTGTATCTCTGCAGCGCCCTGTGCTGCTGCTTCATATGATACTGTAAGGATTTAGGGGGCTTCTTTTAAACTGGTTTAAGGTAATCTACCTGGCCAGCAGTCTTTTTGCTGCTGCACTCTAAACCAATTTACAAACAGCGGTTTCGAATCGCTACCCCTCCTTTAGTTCTGAGTGGAGGAACTTATAATTAATGATATTAAAACGGAACACGTGGTTTGGATGAGAGAAAAAAATCAAGCTTTATTAACTAAAAGAAACTATAATCACAATATCAAACTATCCCACATGAACACAGTAAAATTGTAAAACTATATAACAGGGGGGTTGCAGATGGCGAAAACAAGGGATACAATGGCTACAATGTATTTAAACAATCTTAGCAATTCCCTTAAATCACCATCCCCCCTTAACTCCTGCTAGGTTGCCTTGTTGAGGAGTCAGAAACTCTGTTCACATGTGGTCCAGCGAAGCGAGAGAGAGAGAGAGAGAGAGCTCACCTATGGTCCCAGGAAGTCAAGAGAGTCAAGAGCTGGCTTCTCAGCCCTATCTTTATATCTGGTGAGCCCCTCCCGTCCTGCCTTGCAGGCTGTGTGCAAAATTCCCCACCCAAAAGGGTCCCATACACAAGAGAAAGCTGTGATAGGCTAACTCAAAGTGGTTAGATTGAGTTAATGTGATTTTCAGAGCTCCCTGTGCTGAAACAAAAGGGAGATACACTGCTCTATTGTCCAGTACTGGGGGGATTTAAAATCCATTCAAATGTTAACGCTTCCCATTCAAGATACAAAAAGTCTCTTCTGCAGTTTAGATGTCCTTTGTCTTCCAAGCCTCTTTTTGTCATTCGGCCATGTGGTGCGACTGCCATTTTTTTTATCCCTGGAAATTTAAAAGCACATCTCCCAGGGATGCTTTAATCAAAAAAATGAATCTTCAGAACTGTAAATTATTGCGAATTCTTACAGTCCGCCCTTGGATACTTCCAGCTTGCTTGTAGTATCCTCTTGAAGAAATGAGCAATGATTTCTGACCCCCCACAAACAACCATCCCCTGTATTTACCTAATAGCTATCTGCCACTGATCCCCATCCCATCTATTCCCCTTAAATTCAAGAAAAAAACCATGGTACAGTGGGCATCTTACAGATACTTCAGTTTTCAATAAGGGGTCTCATACCCCTACACGCTTGTAAAATTATACAGTGTAAACCAAATTTACAATCACTTTTTTTTTACATCATAAGTTATTACAAAATGTTGCAATCTTAGTTACACAATGTGCTCAAATTATCGCAAGCACGGAGAGGGTCCTACGCCTCTGCTCAACTTGGAGTTGTCACAAACTGGTCCCAAGCACGGAGAGGATCCGACGCCTCTGCTCAACTTGGGGCTGCAACACAAAATACAAAAAATAATTAAACAACATGCTTATGAACCCCGATCATCACGTGCCGATGATGGGTCGCGAAATTCGAGTGGGTATTGCTCCTCCCACTCGGGCAGTAAAAGTACCTTCCACCCCCCTTTGATCAGCTTAAACTTTAAAACAGGCAGAATGGATATAGCGACCAGCCTGCTCCACCAGCCCCGAACCGTTCCCTTGTCCCTCTGTGGAGGCGGGGTACCCCTCACGTTTAAAATTTACCTTGGCACAGACCGAGACCGGGGAGTATGGGATCTCATGACTCCCAGTCCCTCCCCCTCCCGTCTTCCCTCGACTGGCTGCAGAAAATGATGGGTGCCTGTGTGGCGGCACTCCCTGGCCCCACACTGATCCGGCCACCCACTCATCCTTCCCAGCCACAACTTATCTTCTTTGCCCGTGGGCCCCCGGGTGAGTTCCTCCCTCCCCCGACCGCACCCACGCGACTCTTGGGTCTCCCCCTCCTCTATACAATCATTCCCGGGCCATCACCACCCACCCCCGGGGAACGCGTCCCTATCACAAGGCGCCCGCGCTTCCCCATCGTGACTCCTCAACAGCGAGGTCTCCCGCACGTGAACTTCGGTCAGGATAGTGCTGGGTTGGGGGCCATGCCCCACCCAGCTGGGGCCATCTCCTCCCCGTAGGAGGAGTAGGCAAGTTCCTCCAGACTCTGTCCGGTTTTTCCCGACGATCGCTGCGGGGTCTCCTGGATTCGTCCAGTGGCGAGGTGATCCCCAACATTCCGTATCTTCATTCGATGTCCAGCTCGGGCTGGGCGAACATGGCTGCTTCATTTTCCCATCTCCTGCAAAAACTTAAAAGGGACATGCAGCCAGGTCTCACTGACCTGCTGCCTTAGGTGGAGACATGGTCGGGTCCCTCGACCTCGGACCAAAATACAAACATTCGGCACACATGTAAACTTAAACTCTTTAAACTTACTTAACAAACTAGTTAAATCAACAAAACTTAAAATACACCTTAAAGCACGCTATATACACACACATAGCTATAATACATGTGCCGCCCGTCTTCGGACGGCCAGTCTAATCTCTGGACTGTTGCAGATTGCTGCTGGCTGCAGCGAAGCTGGACTGCCTCCTGTCTCTGGTCCCTCGCAGCTTATGGCTGTTGAGTGGGGACCTCTGTTCTCTGGCTTCTCCCTGGCTCGGGAAACCGCCCTACTCCACTGTAAAGTGGGTGACCAGGCTTTCTTAGGCTGGGGCACCCACTGAGACCTTCTGAGGGATGTCTCTATGGGGGAAATTTTGGCTGGCGGACCCTGAGCTTGGGTCACAGCCCCAGCTGGCTGGGAACCTTCTCCCCCATGTCCAAATAGCCCGCACTGTATAATGTACCTGGCAGCCTGCCGGTGCAAATCTCTCTCTGGGTTTGTCTGCTTTTCCCTGGAAACAAGTCACAGTTCCTGTTTTTGTAGGCTGTGAACTTGAACTTGCATGGACAACAAACTCATGTTCCCTCACCCAGGTGGCTTTAACTGGGGAATTTTGGACCTGCCTTTTTCCTGGGGCCAAAACTATCCCCTGCGTGCCTCCCTTGTCCTGGATTTCTGCTACTGGGCCTGCTCTACAGGGGTCCCAGAACTCTCCTTTCCTGTTCCCTGGCTTAAACAGCTTATTCTGAATATGAATGGCTCCTCCCCCCACACAAGCCACAGTGCTTGCCTGTGAACTCGAACATGCTGTGGGCTGAGGATTCCTATTCTCAGGCTCACTCCTCACGGGCGGACCGTACCTCCGTTGTTGGAAGGGGTACACTGGTCCTGGTCCCCGCCTGCCTAGCGGGACCTGCTGGTGATCTCCTACCACCCCATTGTCCACCTCTCCTCGCTGCCAGAGCTCCTCAAGACCCGGAGCTGTGGGCTGCTGTCTTGGGATCTCTAATTCCCTAGCCAGCCTTTCCCTGGGTGTTGCCTGTGGGGCGGTTTGATTTGGGCTGCCAGTAAAATCCAGCTGACCTGTCATCGGGTTGATCACGCAAATCATTCCCCTTGCTGCATTTAAAGCCATGTTAAGGCTTTCTATCTCTGCCCTACAGGGGCCATGATCTGCTTCCTCAAACCTTAGGGCGCAGGCCAGCTTATAAGCTGCCTTTGCTTCCCTAAACCTTTCCTCCTGCTCTCTCTTCACAACCTTCCTAACCCAGCCACCTATACCCCGATAGGTCAGCCTACACGCTGCTGCTAACATCCGCAGGGCTACCCACATACTGAAAACAACGAGAGAAACAAGGGCTGATGCTTTCTCCAGATCCAGACCACTTATTAAATCAAAAACTGCCTCCACTCCTACCTGGCTCGCCATTGTAAGGATTTAGGGGGCTTCTTTTAAACTGGTTTAAGGTAATCTACCTGGCCAGCAGTCTTTTTGCTGCTGCACTCTAAACCAATTTACAAACAGCGGTTTCGAATCGCTACCCCTCCTTTAGTTCTGAGTGGAGGAACTTATAATTAATGATATTAAAACGGAACACGTGGTTTGGATGAGAGAAAAAAATCAAGCTTTATTAACTAAAAGAAACTATAATCACAATATCAAACTATCCCACATGAACACAGTAAAATTGTAAAACTATATAACAGGGGGGTTGCAGACGGCGAAAACGAGGGATACAATGGCTACAATGTTATTTAAACAATCTTAGCAATTCCCTTAAATCACCATCCCCCCTTAACTCCTGCTAGGTTGCCTTGTTGAAGAGTCAGAAACTCTGCTCACATGTGGTCCAGCGAAGAGAGAGAGAGAGAGAGAGCTCACCTATGGTCCCAGGAAGTCAAGAGAGTCAAGAGCTGGCTTCTCAGCCCTATCTTTATATCTGGTGAGCCCCTCCTGTCCTGCCTTGCAGGCTGTGTGCAAAATTCCCCACCCAAAAGGGTCCCATACACAAGAGAAAGCTGTGATAGGCTAACTCAAAGTGGTTAGATTGAGTTAATGTGATTTTCAGAGCTCCCTGTGCTGAAACAAAAGGGAGATACACTGCTCTATTGTCCAGTACTGGGGTGATTTAAAATCCATTCAAATGTTAACGCTTCCCATTCAAGATACAAAAAGTCTCTTCTGCAGTTTAGATGTCCTTTGTCTTCCAAGCCTCTTTTTGTCATTCGGCCATGTGGTGCGACTGCCATTTTTTTTATCCCTGGAAATTTAAAAGCACATCTCCCAGGGATGCTTTAATCAAAAAAATGAATCTTCAGAACTGTAAATTATTGCGAATTCTTACAATACCGCAATGCTGAAAGCCTTTTCCAGCGTAAGGTCCTTTTCAGATAAAAGCCATTTCTGGGTTCCTTCACTTTGAAGCCCACACACAAACTTGTCCCTTAAGGTATCTGCCAGCCCGCTCCAAACTGGCAGTGTTTCGATAGTTTGTGCAGTTCTGTTAAATAATCAGCATTGCTTTCATCCTTATGCTGGTTCCGTTTGTGAAACTTGAATCTTTCTGCTATCAGCAGCGGTGTGGGGTTTAAATGTTCCTTTAGTATCGTTACTATGTCTTCAAAACTCTTTTCCATTGACTTCGTTGGGGTTACTAGATTTCGTAATAAACCATACGTCTTTGCACCCATTAAATTTAACAATACCGACGCTTTCTTGTCATCTAACACCTCATTTGCCTTGCAGTACACCTCTATTCGTTCGACATATGTAGTCCAATCTTCGACTGCATTGTCAAATGCGGTGATACTGCCACTCTTCGGCATTTTGGGTGTGGTTTAAAATGGCGTCTCCCAATGGCTTAAAATGGCGTCTCCCGCACTTTCCTTCCTCCCCCGCTGCTGCCAACGTCGCTCCCAGCGGTTCTCGTGGCAATGGCTGCGCCCTGTAGGTTTCACGCGCTTCTCCTGCGCTGCTGCCAACGCCGCTCTCGGCGGTCCTCGTGGCAATGGCGGTGCCTCGCGGGTTTCTGCGCGTCTCTCTCTCCCTCTCTCCGACGCTGCTCGGCCCCTGAACACCGGCTGCGCCCTGTGCGCTCTGCCCTCTCTCTCTCTCCCCCGTCGACGCTGCTCGGCCCTTTGCTGTGCCGCTCGGTCGGGCTCTAGCCCGCCGCTGTCCGGGAAGGGTCTGCGCACTACCTGTTGCCAGCCTGTTTCGCTGGACCACCTCGACTGGAAAGCCAAGCCTGGCTCTCGACAGCCTCCCCCACAATTCTCGAGTCTCTGCTGGATGACTGGGCGGTTGCCCGTGGTCGACGCCCGAGTCTCTGGCCTTGACCTCCAATCCACTGATCTCCAGGAACGAATCCCCGGGAGGTGATGCAGAGTTGCAGGTAGGTTCGAACTTGCCTCGTCGTCAATGTTGTGTCCGTGTATAATAAGATACAGACTGCGGAGAACGGTACAACAGGTGTTTACTCAACGTGGCTCACAGGGGAACTGATCTGTACAGATTACTACTCAGGGCTATATACAGGTGTGGTCACTGTCGGTACTGCAGTATACATGAGCTGTAAAAGATAGTTCCCCACTTTAAGGTATATACATTACACAAACAGCCAGTTAAATTTGAAATGGTGGATCACCATGAGGCGTGGAGCCTCACTCTAGTAATTAAATGGTTGACCCGCCTCATGGGAGCGGGTTGGCTGCCCGCACCGCGCCCCCACCCATCGCCCCGCCTCCGTTAAAACCGGAAGTGGGCGGGTTGGAGGAGGGATGGTGTTGTGATTCAGTTTTTTAACTCTTTAACCTCCCGCCCAACCCCAACCCACCCATTATTTTGGGTTGAACTTCCCAAATAAAGTCACTTCAAAACATTCACACATTTCTACGAGTTCTTTAGTCCCTTTGTTGGTTTTATTCCCCTTTCCCTACGTCCTTTTGTTTGCGCTCCTGTACTCTGCATCCATTCCAATTTCAACTCCGGTCTGTGTTGTGGTTTTTGCCAGACACACGTTTACATTTCCCATTCTACAAGTCACTTTCTTGCACTTAGCGTAATAAAAGAGACAAAGCTATAAAAGGAACTGTGTTAGACAGTGGATTTGAAACAGAAAAGAAAAACTTGCATTTATATAGCGCCTTTCACAACTTTTGAAGTGTAGTCCCAAGTTTACCCATCACCCCCTGTGCTCGCTGATCTACACTGGCTCCCGGTTAAACAGCGCCTCGATTTCAAAATTCTCATCCTTGTTTTCAAATCCCTCCATGGCCTCGCCCCTCCCTATCTCTGTGATCTCCTCCAGCCCCACAACACCACCCCCCCCCCCCCACCCGAGATAGCTGTGTTCCTCTAATTCTGCCCTCTTGAGCATCCCTGATTATAATCGCTCAATCTGTTGCCTGGGCCCTAAGCTCTGGAATTCCCTCCTTATACGTCTCCGCCTCGCTACCTCTCTTTCCTCCTTTAAGACGCTCCTTAAAACCTACCTCTTTGACCAAGCTTTCGGTCACCTGCCCTAATTTATCCTTATGTGGCTCGGTGTCAGGACGTTTTACTACGTTAAAGGCGCTATATAAATACACGTTGTTGTTGTAATGTAGGAAACGTTGATTTTAAAACATGTTCCCTTTCATCTGAGGCCTTTCATTCTAGCCTAGATTCTCTACCAGCGTCCAAAGTGGGTTGACTTTGGGCAGTCTCAACCCAATTCTGCAAGATCGCAGCACAAAATTTAAAAAAAGAGACCATGGGCTGGACTTTCTCAATGGGGAGCTTTGGAGGCGGGACTCCCACTTGTCGGGTTTCAATCCCGCCTCCATCAACTTCTGGCCAACCCATGCTATTTTCCCTTGATTGACCTTGTTAAGCCCACCAGCAGGCTTAGCAGGCCAATTAAGGGAAAGCCGGTTGCAGAGAAAATTTTTGACAGATGAATTGTCATCGTTTGACAGCTCTGTGAAGCTGTCAAACACTGACATTCTCTGTAGTTTGATGAGTTCTTGAATTCAAGACTTCATTAAATCTCTTTCTTTTGCAGAAATGAGATGGTTGTTGCATTGGAGAATGTAACGGCCATCTGTCATCTCTGCCGCGGAGGTGCGAGACTCTCCGCATACCCACCGACTGAAGCCTGCAGGAAGAAACAAAGGTAAGTAAACTTTTTCTAACACTTTCCACTGACCTCAGATACTCACCTCTCCACACTTGCACCCATCACTCACCTCCACAGCGCACTTTTGGACCGCTCTGACCCCCACAGACCCACTGCTTGCCTCGGTGACCCTGGCGGGTTTCGGAGCCTGCGGGAAGCCTGCACTTGTGTGGGCAAAAAGGGGATAATCCTCTTATCTGCCTGTTAACTACCTGTTAACAGGCAGTTAAGTGGCTGTAATCCCTTCCCGCCTCCAAGGAGACGGGACCCAGCGCGGGACGGCTACCCGCCTCCTGGCAAGATGGCACGGAGGCGGGTTGGGGGCAGGTTGGGCACCCGCCCCCAAATTCTGCCATTTTCCCGGCAGTCCCGCCCCCAAACCCGCCTCCCCAGGGCTGGCAAGATCGCACCCCTTGGTACTAAATTGGCATTCTCACTTAAAGAGACGACAGGAAGAATGGTTATTGTGGGAATTGGAAAAATTCAGACTGGTGGATAAATATTTGAAGCAGGTGAATGATACAAGACTGTGGATAGAGAGCAGTGCAGTGGGATTAGTTTTGGTTGCTCTAGCCAATAGATATAATGGGCCAAGTGGCTCCCTCCTGTGCTCCAAAAATAGGGGCTGCACTTGCCAGGTTGAAGTTGAGACACGTTACTGCAACACAGGGAGCCTTCTGCTGCACCTGCCTTGGGATTACTCATTGCTGTAAAGTGGACTGGCCCCCATTGTCCAGTGCAGCCAGCCTGCAGCCTAACCAGCACAAAGATTCATTCAAACATGTCAGTTCAAAGGAAATTCTGCAACATCTGGATCAGATTTTACAATGCACAACGTTAACTGTTGACACTAGGAGTCTAATGGTAATCAAACTTTAATTGATGCTGCATGAACTCTTGATTGTCGTATTTAAGGTGTCTAATCAGATTAATTATGAAATGCATTAGTGAATTGAAATATTTTCGAACAGGTCTGTTGTGTGTTATTGTGGTAGGAGTAAGCATTAAGTTAATTGAATTTAAATAGCTGTTCAATTAAAATTAAGTTACATAGTAATGCTACACGTAGACAAAATGTTTAATAATTCTTCCTCTAAAATTAATATTATGCTCATCAAGCATTGGGAATATAACGTTTTCAATCTTGGGCATCTGGTGTTAGCTTGAATCATTCCATTTGGGCAGAGCATAATTAAAGAGAAATAAAAAAACTTGATTTTAAATAGCGTCTTATCACATCTAAGAAGTACCTTAAAACACTTCACGTACAATTAATGGCTTTGAAGTGTGGTGAAGTTGGGCGCTTCACTCTGCAGTTGGATGCAGTATAAAGCTCCCTCTGCTCTACCCCAAGCCTCGCGCCTTAGCCTTAGCTTCTGAAGCGGCAATCTTGTGGCCTCTCGATGTGAGGTTGCCAATCAGTGCTGCATCAGTGGAGGCTTGTGCTGAGGGCACAGCTTCATTAGGAACTAGACTAAGATGGCCCAGACTTATATCATACAGGACCCTTAGATCCAGCAGATAAGAGTAGATTGCTCCCATTAGTCTGTACTGAATTTAATGCCATGCCCCCATAAAGAAAGGATTTGTCTGGTCCACCGTTTCCCCGTCCCCCAGTTAATATTTTCTTAAAAATTTAGTCGATCAACTAGAACTGATGTTACTACTGGTGACTGAAGTACACTTGATAAATCCACTGCCCAGATATTGTAACCAAGATAAATACATTTTTTGGTATCATTTTTTTAACGTGGTATCATTTTCTTCACGCACTCCCTAATCACAGCTGTGAAATCGGACAGCTGGAGGTCGATAAACCGAGGTATAAAAGTCAGGGGAATCTCTACACAGCCAGTGGCAGAGCCTGGCCTGCAATGGGCAAATCATCAGAGAATTCGAGGTGAGCACTCCAGTGCAGTACTGAGGGACTGTCGGACGTACCATTTTTCTGATGAAACATTAAACTGAGATCCTTCTCAGATGGATATAAAAGATGCCATGGCACAATGTCAAAGAAGAGGAGGAGAGTTTTCCCTGGTGTCTTGGCCAATATTTATCCCTTAACCAACATCACTAAAAAAAAACAGATTATCTGGTCATTATCACACTGCTGTTTGTGGGAGCTTGCTGCATGGCAACAGTGACTGCACTTCAAAAAGACCTTCATTGGCTGTAAAGTGTTTTGGGTTACGAGCGGCGCAAACATCGCTGCGCCCGGGCGCTAGTTACTTTGCGCCCCATTAGCGCCCTCTTAAGGCGCTAACGGAAGGCGCAAACAACTGAATTTTTCCCCCAAAGACTTGCATTTGTAATAGCACCTTTGATGACATCAGGATCTTGCATTCATATAGCGCCTTTAATGTAGTAAAATGTCCCACGGCACTTCACAGGAGCATGACCAGACAAAAATTGACAATGAGCCAAAGAAGGAGATATTAGGTGACCCAACGATTGGTCAAAGAAGAAGACTTTAAGCAGCACGCTAAAGGACAAGTGAGAGGTGGAGAGGCAAAGAGGTTTGGGGAGGGAATTCCAGAGCTTAGGACCTACACGGCTGAATGCATGGCTGCCAATGGTGGGGCAAAGGAAGTGGGAGCCATGTTATCACTCCCTGCTAATTGTTTTTTTCTAATTCATTCATGGGATGTGGGCGTTGCTGGCAAGGCCAGCATTTATTGCCCATCCCTAATTGCCCTCGAGAAGGTGGTGGTGAGCCGCCTTCTTGAACCGCTGCAATCCACGTGGTGAAGGTATGTCCACAGTGATGTTAGGGAGGGAGTTCCAGGATTATGTACAGTTTGTGTAAGGCTTTTATAAAATACCTTGCTGCTCAATTTCTGACATTAGAAGGTCTGCAGTCGGCTGGGTTGGTACAAAATTTCAGCAGAATAAATTAATCACAATTCTGACCTTGCCGATGTTGAAACGCACACAGAGAGGGCATGAATCGGACTTGCCTTAATGTTCTGCTATCCCCATATTAACGTTGGTTGATTATTTCATATGTTATGCAGTACTCACCATATACACCATGCACGCTTATCACAGGCAGCTACCTATATCGGGCAAATGGCACTAACCGTTTGCTATTAACATTGAACATCTAGAAACCAAAAATATAATACTGAATAGTCAGCATGGATTTCAAAAGAGAAAGTCTTGCTTGACCAACCTCACTGGATTTTTTGAAGAGGTAACAGAGAGAGTAGTCAATGGTAATGTAGTAGATGTAATTTATCTAGATTTTCAAAAGGCCTTCAATAAGGTACCCCATAATAGACTGATGAACAAGGAATCAAAAACACAATTTCTAAATTTGCGGATGACACCAAATTGGGGGGGGATAGTCAATACTGAGGAGGACTGCAACAAGTTACAGGAGGACATTAATAAACTTGCAGAATGGGCATATAATTGGCAAATGAAGTTCAACACAAATAAATGTGAGGTATTACATTTTGGTAGGAAGAATAGGGAGGTTACTTATTACTTGGAGGGTGCGAGTCTCGATGGGGTAGAGGAACAAAGGGATCTCGGAGTACCAATACACAAATTACAAAGTTGCGACACAGGTTAGCAAGGCCATAAAAAAGCAAACCAAGCACTAGGGTTTATTTCTAGAGGGATTGAATTGAAAAGTAGGGAAGTTATGCTAAACCTGTATCGAACCTTGGTTAGACCATACTTAGAGTATTGCGTACAGTTCTGGTCGCCATATTATAAAAAGTATATAGAGGCACTGGAGAGGGTGCAGAGAAGATTTACAAGGATGATACCAGAAATGCGAGGGTATACCTATCAAGAAAGGATGAACAGGCTGAGTCTCTTTTCTCTTGAAAAACGAAGGCTGAGGGGAGACCTAATAGAGGCCTTTCACATTGTGAAAGGTTTTGATAGAGTGGATACAGAGAGAGTTTTTCCACTTGTGGGGAAGAACAAAACTAGAGGTCATCAATATAAGATAGTCACCAAGAAATCAAATAGAGAATTCAGGAGAAACTTCTTTACCCAGAGAGTGGTGAGAATGTGGAACTCGCTACCACAGGGAGTGGTTGAATTGAAAAGTATAGATGCATTTAAGGGGAGGCTAGACAAGCATATGAGAGAGAGGGGAATAGAGGGTTATGCTGATAGGTTTAGATGAGGAAAGACGGGAGGAGGCTCGAACAGAGCATAAACGCCGGCATGGACCAGTTGGGCCGAATGGCCTGTATCTGTGCTGTAAATCCTATGTAATGTTGGAGTACATGGCCAGAGACAAGATATGGGAGGTGGAAAGCTTGCCATGTTCTTGTTTGCAAGTTGCCACCAGTCATCAGGATGAAGCTGTTAACTTTTGTACTCCGCCAGGACATTTCAACGACCTGCACACTGCACCAAAACTTTCAGCGCACTAAACACAATGATTAATGGTATCAGTTTTAATAAGATTATTTAATTTGCCCTTGTAAATGCTTTGGTATTGATTAGCACAAAGTACTATAACAAAGACTCGCAGCAATTACTCCGATATGTTCTCTCACGATTTACCATTCACTTCTTACTTATAGCAGGCAAATTGCGTTGACACAATGCGTCTGCTGTAAGCGGTGGTGAGTGTATATCAAGATATTCATTTCTATTTTTAATGATCGTATCTGGGCCCTTCAGCCATGTTATATGCACTGATATTCTTGGACTCAAAGCAGTGTCAAGTAAGGTTTCAGGCCCTACTGCATTGCGTTGGATTATACATAAGACATCTCTTCTTCTTCTTCTTCTTCTTAGGCAGTCCCTTGGAACCGAGGATGACTTGCTTCCACATTAAAAATGAGTTCACAGGTGACTGATGAGTCCAATGCGGGACCTACAGTCTCTGTCGCAGGTGGGGCAGACGGTGGTTGAAGGGGCGGGTGGGTGGGGTGCTTGGGTTGACGTGCGCTCCTTTCGCTGCCTGCACTTGGCTTCCGCTTGCTCCCAGCGAAGAAACTCGAGGTGTTCGGCGCCTTCCCGGATGCTTCTCCTCCACTTTGTGCAGTCTTGGGCCAGAGATTCCCAGGTGTTGGTGGGAATGTTACACTTTTTCAAGGCGGCTTTGAGGGTGTCCTTGAAGCGTTTCCACTGCCCACGTGGGGCTCTCTTGCCGTGCTGGAGCTCCGAGTAGAGCGCTTGTTTTGGGAGTTTCACTCGGAGGTCGAACTCCAAACCATCATCAGCACCTTCACCGAAGCGTACGAGAGCATGGGCCTTACACTAAACATCCATAAGACAAAGGTCCTCTACCAACCTGCCCCCACCACACAGTACTGCCCCCCGATTATCAAATCCACAGCAAGGCCTTGGACAACGTGGACCACTTTCCATACCTTGGGAGCCTACTGTCAACAAGGGCAGATGTCGATGACGAATTCCAACACCGCCTTCAGTGTGCCAGTGCAGCCTTCGGTCGCCTGAGGAAGAGAATGTTTGAAGACCAGGACCTCAAACCCGGCACTAAGCTCATGGTCTACAGAGCAGCAGTGATACCCGCCCTGCTGTATGCCTCAGAGACATGGACCATGTACACCAGGCACCTCAAAGCACTGGAGAGGTACCACCAATGCTGCCTCCGCAAGATCCTGCAAATCCATTGGCAGGATAGGCGCACCAACGTCAGTGTTCTTGCTCAGGCCAACATCCCCAGCATCGAAGCTTTGACCACGCTCGATCAGCTCCAATGGACGGGTCACATCGTCCGCATGCCCGATACGAGACTCCCAAAATAACAAAAGACATAAAACTCACCTCACAACCAAAGTAAAAAGAAAGACTTGCATTTCTATAGCGCCTTTCACAACCACCGGACGTCCCAAAGCACTTTACAGCCAATGAAGTACTTTTTGGAGTGTAGTCACTGTTGTCATGTAGGAAATGCAGCAGCCAATTTGCGCTCAGCAAGCTCCCACAAACAGCAATGTGATAATGTTATGTCGATTGAGGGTTAAATATCAGCCAGGGCACCAGGGATAACTCCCCTGCTCTTCTTCAAAATACTGCCATGGGATCTTTTACGCCACCTGAGAGAGCAGATGGGGCCTCGGTTTAACGTATTATCTGGAAGACGGCACCTCCGACAGTGCAGCACTCCCTCAGCACTGCACTGAGAGCGTCAGCCTAGATTTCTGCACTCAAGTCTCTGGAGTGGGAACTTTGAACCCTCGACCTTCTGACTCAGCGGCGAGGGCGCTACCCACTGGCTCACACAAAGTAAAAATACATAAATCCCCAAAACCATGAAAACGTGTTGCCCAAAAGAAAGTTCAATGTATTTAAAACAAATTGAAAGTGAACTGGTTCTCCACGTCTTCACTGCATGAGAAGATGCTTTACGAGAGCAAAATGTATTTCACTTCTCCGGAGTTTCCGCCAAGGTACAGCGGGAGAGGTGTCCCCTGCAGAAATTCTACCCCTTCAACTGCTCAGTTGCGTATATATGAGTTCAAACTGGTTCCTCATTTGCGATGTAAAGGTGCTGTGTAGTAAAGGAAACGTGATCACAAATCGCCCAGAGCAATTTTTGGAAAAAAAAGAGTAATTTGTGTACAAAATGTTCCAGAGAATAATATTACATCTTCAAAAAACATGAATTTGATGTTATCTCCAAGAGGCAATGAGATGTTTGTTTTGACAAGCTGAGCAGAGTTCAGGTGGCAGCTTGGCTTAGTTTGACGCTCTCAAATGTCTGAGGCCAAAACTTTCGGTTCAAGCCCCCAGTCAACGGCTTGAGCAGGTAATGAAAGCTGTCACTGCGGTGCAGCATTGAGATAGAGTTGCATTGTCAGATGTGCCGTCTGTCAGGTCCGACTGAGAAAAGGGCTGTCGGAGGTGTGTAATCAATTCTATCATATTTGAAGGGCTGTCGTCACACGCATGCGGGCTCACCCTTTTGAAATAATACTCAGCAAGAACTTTATGTGAATTGAGGTTTTTTTGCACTTTGACCCTGAGGCTTGGAAAGAGAACCGAAAACATAAAGAGAAAGAGTCCTCCAGTTGAGCTGACGAAGTCAATGAAGCAGCCGGTGAAATTGTTCACGCACTCAGACCGTGCTATCTGCCTTCAACTGAAAAGTCATAAATCTGAGCAAAAATATCCTCTCCAAGTCTAGGTTTTTGATGGAGGATGAGGCCTTCAAGTAAAAATAGGAATTAAGGGGCTGGATTTTGCCAATGGGGAGCTTTTGGAGGCGGGACTCCCACTTGCCGGGTTTCAGTCCCACCTCCATCGAATTCGGGCCAACCCACACTATTTTCCCTTGATTGACCTTGTTAAGCCCCGCCCAGCGGGCTTAGCAGGCCAATTAAGCGAAAGCCGGTTACAGAGAACGTCAGCGTATGACGTTTCATCTGTCAAATATTTTTGACAGATGAATTGTCATTGTTTGACAGCTCTGTGAAGCTGTCAAATACTGACATTCTCTGTAGTTTGATGAGTTCTTTAATACAAGAACTCATCAAACCTTTTTCTTTTGCAGAAATTAGATGGTTGCTGCATTGTAGAATGCAGCGGCCATCTGTCATCTCTACCGCGGAGGTGCGAGACTCTCCGCATACCCACCAATTGAAGCCTGCAGGAAGAAACAAAGATAAGTAATTTTTTTTAACACTTTGCACTTACCTCAGATACTCACCTCCCCACACTTGCACCATCACTTACCTTCACAGCGCACTTTTGCACCCGCAGACCCCCTGCTCGCCTCGGGGACCCTGGCGGGTTTCGGAGCCTTTGGGAAGCCCACACTTGTGAGGGCAAAATGGTGATAATCCTCTTATCTGCCTGTTAACTATCTGTTAACAGGCAGCTAAGTGGCTGTAATCCCTTCCCGCCTCCAAGGAGACGGGACCCGGCGTGGGACGGCTACCCGCCTCCTGGCAAGATGGCACGGAGGCAGGTTGGGGGCAGGCTGGGCACCCGCCCCCAGATTCTGCCATTTTGCCAACTGTCCCACCTCGAAACCTGCCTCCCCAGGGCTGGCAAAATCCAGCCCAAGGTCTTCAAAGACACGTATGGTAAAGAATAAATCATTTAATTGTGGCACATGTAACATTTTAATGTTTTGGTATTAGAAACCTTATTTTGAACTCTGGAAATTTCAGTTCCTGAGAAAAGAAAATGGCAGCAAATTTTTTTTCCAGAAAATCATGTAAATAATGGATTGGTTCTTCATATTTCTTTTATTGGTTCGTTCCCATGACTGGTCATCTAAGATTGGTTGTTTTCCTAAGTCCTTCATAGTTTCTCATTGGTAGTTTTCTCGCCACTTTCCTGGCTTCTGAATTATACATACCATGCATAAGAACATAAGAAACAGGAGCGGGAGTGGGCCATCCGGCCCCTCGAGCCTGCACCGCCATTCAATAAGACCATGGCTGACCTTCTACAACTCCACCTTCCCGCACTATCCCCATATCCCTTGATTCCCTTCGGTCCGAATTTGTTGCTGTTTTACTAATTAACGAAATGCGACATGAAGTAATAATATCTAATGGAAGTGCACAAAAATGTATATACGCACAATATTCAGAAACAACTGAATTTGCTAAGGCGATCACCGATCAAGACAATAATTCACCACTTTAAAGATTGCTCTGGGTGAAATTACTTGTGAAAGTTTTTACATTGACATGTGTTTAAAATTCCCCCTTACTTTTCGTAACAAAACAAACCTTTGTGTTGTCAGGTCTGTGAGTACGGCGCATTGTGTGGGCAGATATGGTAATGTAATCACAGAACATCTTGAGAGAATTAGGTGTATTGAACGCAATCGTGCCTTAGGGTTGGTGCAACATACAAGCTACATTTTAACTCTTCAGTTACTCAATTACTTTTGCCATTGTGTAGAAGAATCCAACCAAGCAGAAACAGAAACAATGGGTGTGATTTTGCCAGCCCTGGGGAGGCAGGTATGAAGGCGGGACTGCCGGGAAAATAGCAGAATTTAGCGGCGGGTGCCCAACCCGCCCTCGTGCCATCTTGCCAGGAGGCGGGTAGCCGTCCTGCGCTGGGTCCCGTCTCCTTGGAGGCGGGAAGGGATTAAAGCCACTCAACTGCTTGTTAACAGATAGTTAACAGGCATAAAATAGGATTATCCCCATTTTGCCCTCACAAGTGCGGGCTTCCCGAAGGCTCCGAAACCCGCCAGGTCAGCGAGGCGAGCAGTGGGTCTGAGGGGGTTGGAGGGGTCCAAAAGTGTGCTGTGGAGGTGAGTGATGGGTGCAAGTGTGGAGAGGTGAGTATCTGAGGTAAGTGCAAAGTGTTAGAAAAAGTGTACTTACCTTTGTTTCTTCCTGCAGGCTTCAATCGGTGGGTATGCGGAGAGTCTCGCACCTCCGCGGTAGAGATGGCAGATGGCCGTTGCATTCTCCAATGCAACAACCATCTCATTTCTGCAAAAGAAAGAGGTTTGATGAGGTCTTGAATTCAAGAACTCATCAAACTACAGAGAATGTCACTGTTTGACAGCTTCACAGAGCTGTCAAACGATGACAATTGATCTGTCAAAAATTTTTGACAGATGAAACATCATACGTTGACGTTCTCTGCAACTGGCTTTCCCTTAATTGACCTGCTAAGCCCACTGGGCGGGCTTAACAAGATCAATCAAGGGAAAATAGCATGGGTTGGCCAGAAATTGATAGAGACGGGACTGACCCGACAAGTGGGAGTCCCGCCTCCAAAAGCTCCCCATTGGCAAAATCACCCCCAGTGTGTTCTGGGAGAATGGCATAGTGGTCATTCTTGACCCAGCAGCTCTCTCACCCTCTTGTCTGAAGAGCTCAACCTTGCACCTTGTAAGTCCTGACATTTCTCCTTCTTTCTCTCCCTATCTATTGAGAGAAAACAAAAGAATGTTATGGAGTTGTGGCTTCCCCACCATTCATAGCCTTAGCACAAGCCCTTTATTAAAACTACAGTGATGCTGGGATGTCCCTATCTCCATAACCATCTACAGTAAGAAAAAATATTGCAAATTCCACCAGCACTCCACATGAATGCAGAGAGAAAGAAATACTTAAATGTATGTATAGTCCATTATCATGTTCTCAAAGTGTCTTAAAATGATTTACACAATGCATTACTTTTGGAGTGCAGTGACTGATATTACGTAAGTAGACATGCTAACTACTCTGTGCTGGTAACATCCCATAAAAATTATTTAGATAACTATCCATTTAATCTGTTTTCAGTGCTGTTGGTTGAGGGAGGAATGTTGACCAGGACATGCAATTTTTCATTTTAACCTGAATGGGAAGCTCAACATAACATCTGATCTGAAGGATAGCACATCCAACAGTGACGTGCTCCCTCAGTACTGCAGTGCTCCAATCCCTGGTGTGGGCTTACACCATCTAGAGGAAAGAAAGCTAAAAAAAAAAATTTGAGACAGGAAAGGAAGAGAAAGGGAGGATGAAAGGAAAGATGACTACATTAATGTTCCTTCGCTGACCCTGTGGCCTGTATTGTTTGCCACTTTTAACAACCTATGTTTTTGGTGTGAGTAAGCACATCGGGTATATGGCTGTGACTGAAAAATTCACACCTGTGGTTTGTCCAGTGTATTTGAAACCTTATTTCGAACTTGGGGAACTTCAGTAACTGAGGGAAAGAGATGGCAGGTAAATGATGAATTGGTTCATCTTCTTTTCTTCATTGGTTGTTTCTCCTGACTGCTCACCGAATGCAGCTCTGGTCCAACTAAAGTTTCAATAATCAGACATGAATGGAGTTTAGAAAGTCTCGACCCAGTTCCTGTGGGCCCACAGCCCGAAATGGCCCATAATTCAGCATTATCTTCTTCCTCTTAGGCAGTCCATCGGAACCGAGGATGACTTGTTTCCACGTTAAAAATGAGTTCTCAGGTGACTGATGAGTCCAATGCGGGACCTACAGTCTCTGTCACAGGTGGGGCAGATGGTGGTTGAAGGGGCGGGTGGGTGGGGTGCTTGGGTTGACGCGTGCTCCTTTTGCAGGATCTTGCGGAGGCCCATAATTCAGCATTATGTTGACAATCTGACCAGCAGAGTACATACGAATGGCTGGTCGTGAGAAATTGAAATAGGTATACTGACACTGTCAGGTAGTCCTTCCTCTGTGGTTAGGGTCAAGATACATTGTTGGTGCAGAGTAGAAGGAGCTTTGCCCTACATCTAGCCATCTCCTAGCCGAACAATGACATCACTGATCCGGAGCAATAAATATCACAAACATATGCTGAATACACTCTCCTACCTGTGGGAAAATATTTTCTTTCCAAAAATGTGAAGAGTGACAGCATGTTGTATTTAAAAGGTTTTGGTTTCTTGGCAAAGTCTTCCCTCTCATACATGAGGACTCTTGAAATTTCTCCAAGACCCATATAATCATATAAACATATAAGCTGTTTCAAAAGCTTCAATCCCATTCTGTCATTTGAGACCACTGGCCCTGTTCCTTGTATAAACTTCCCACAATAAGTACTGATGAAATTACACAACAACTGTGATCATATTGGCTAACAGTTGTGTCCGACATCTGTGGCTCTTGGCACAGAGAACGAAAAGGGTTTTTTTTCCCCCCTCTTCGTCTGTGATTAGATTGAAAAGGAGGACATAGTAAATGTAGCAAAGCTGATAACTAGCCACATAATTTGGCAAACTGTGGGAGAGTAAGCGGCGTGCATAAAATTGTGCAGTTTTACAGAAACATGTTAGAGCCCTCGCAATGCAAGTGCGACAGGCAGCGTTAAACATGCTCCAAGCCCAGATCAGACAAGCTTTCCTTAAACAGTAGCATTTTAGAGCTCCATCTCAAAGGCGAAAGGAAATGTTTTAATGTGACCCCGCATGCTGCAGGGATGAATTTGGAGTCCTAGTGCGTTGAATCTTTGGGGTATATTTTCAGCTTGCCACTTGGATGTAAAACTGGTCTTGGCAGCTTGGCCACCCGTTATAGAAACCGCCCAAATTTCATTTTCCCTGATTGCAACGGAAATGTAAAACAGTTGGCTGATCCGTCGTGCCAGTTATATGCCCAGATGGCAAGTTGGAAATCTACTCAATTGTATCTCAACATTATAAAATTCTAACAGGACGAGACAGACTAGATGCAGGATGTTCCCGATGGCGGGGGAGTCCAGAACCAGGGGTCACAGTCTAAGGATAAGGAGTAAGCCATTTAGGACAGAGATGAGGAGGAATTTCTTCACCCAGAGAGTGGTGAACCTGTGGAATTCTCTACCACACAAGGCAGTTGAGGCCAATTCATTAAATATATTCAAGAAGGAGTTAGATATATTTCTTAAGGCTAAAGGGATCAAGCGATATGGGGAGAAAGCAGGGACAGGATACTGAATTTGGATGATCAGCCATGATCTCATTAAATGGCAGAATAGGCTCGAGGGGCCGAATGGCCTACTCCTGCTCCTATCTTCTATGTTTCTGTGTTCTTTCTTGGGTGATAAGAACATAAGGATGCCAGCTACCTATTAGGGGGGCTGAATCGCATCTCGGACTATTGTTCAAAGTCAGTTCCCTTCAATAGCTGAGTTGCAAAATAGTGAATAGTGCAACCCTTTGTCTCCATGTCAAAGGCAAACCCAGGCAAACTAGTGATGTTTACCAAAAGTATGTCTCCTATCAGGGAATCATGGTGTGCTCGTGGCCCTGCACAAGAATGAGTCTGCGACCTGAACTTGAAATCATAAAATCATAGAGCGCAGAAGGAGGCCACTTGGCCCATTGTGCCTGTGCCGGCACTTTGAAAGAGTTATCCAATTAGTCCCACTCCCCTGCACTTTCCCCATAACCTGCAATTAGCTCTCCTTCAAGTATATATCCAATTCCTTTTTGAAAGTTACCATTGAATCTGCTTCCACCATCCTTTCTGGCAGTGCACTCCAGATCATAACAACTTGCTGCATGAAAAAAAATTCTCCTCATCTTCCTTCTGGTTATTTTGCTAATTACTTTAAATCTATTGAAGCTATTGAATCATTGAGACTGGTATTCCTACACAGTACGAATGTATTTATAAATTACCCTCCCCCTTCCCCACAGTACGGGTAATTAAATGGTACAGGAAATGTAAATAAGATCATGTGATATAGGGGATGCTTAAAATTTGTTAAAAAGAATTGTTAAAATGTAACTGATAGTAATGAGGGGGTGACCTAATAGAGGTCTTTAAAATTATGAGGGGTAGACATAGAGAAGATGTTTCCACTTGTAGGGGAGTCCCAAACTTAGGGCCATAAATACAAGATAGTTACTAATAAATCCAATAAGGAATTCAAGAGAAGCTTCTTTACTCAGAGACTGGTTAGAATGTGGAACTCGCTACCACATGGAATAGTTGAGGCAAATAGAATAGATGCATTTAAGGGGAAGCTAGATAAGTACATGAGGGAGAAAGGAATAGAAAGTTATGCAGATAGTATTAGATGGTGGTAGGATGGGAGGAATGGCCTGTTTCTGTGCTGTAAATACGTAATTGGACACTGTGCCCTTTAATAGGACATAACTCCACCTTAGCAGAACATTGCATTGTGCGTCACATGGTGTAACACTCCTGCCTTTATAAAACATCTCATCATCCAACTGAATGAACAATGCCACAGCAGAAAGACTTATAATATATTAAAGGTTGTTGTAAATGTCTTGCCTCTAGCACACACTTCCTGTTTATCACACTTACTTCCTGCTGCCACACTTTTGCCATCACAGTTTGTTGGTTGGCTCAAAGTAAAATGGCAGCAAATCAGAATTGAAGAAATAGTCCATACAAATTGAAAGCGAGGAAAGTGGCTGCAAACCCACCAATAAGCAACTACGGAGGGCTTACGCGCACCACTAATCTGAGATGACCAGTCAGGAAAACCCTCTAATTAAAGAAAGGAGAAGGTGAACCAATTCATCAATATACTTTATGAAAACAAAATTGCCTGCCATCTCTTCCCTTGGTGATTGTTAATGTTCAAAATACGATTTTAAACAAAACAAAAATGTCCAGAAATTGCATATATTCCTGTTCTGCACACCTCAGAGTGCTACAATCATCTACTGGGGGAATTGGTTCACTTGCCGAGTTGGAGTTAATTCAATAATGAGGGGAATGAAAGTTGTTCAATATGGTCCTGTTTTTAATGCAATCTTTGGGCTGCAAGCACTAACACCTAACACAAGATGCTGCACGCTAACCAGTGTATGATAATTGGCTATACCTTTAATAACTGAGCCTTCTCAATTAAGCACCTTCATGCTTTGCTGCGTGATGACCTGTGAGTATTGTCACCTAAATTTAGGAATGCAACTGGACAAAATAATTGGCAGATCTTTTTTTCTCTCAAACTCGTGCATTTCCTTATCTACTGCCCCGGTCTCTCCTTTTCCCTCTCCCTCTCACAACAAGTCACAATCTACAGCCGGTGTTAAGTCACAAAGGGGCACATTTCCCCACCCCCCCCCCCCCACCAGTCGAGTGACAGCTGCCATGTCCTATGGCGTCACCCTTTCTCTAGGCTACCTAAGCTACACTAGTTTCTAGTCAAGGGTTTTACCTTCCTCGTAACTGTCGCATTATGGAACAGTGACCCTGGGTACCATGCGGCATAATGTCACTTATCTGTCGCTCCGAACCTCTTGACAAGTGACAACCCACAATCGCGCCTTTCGGTAAATTAGATAGCCCTGCTGTCAGGACCATTTTGAGACTGGAATAATAGGACCTGATCCTGTCCTATTTATGCTATGGCAGCCCACCCACCCACTTTTCGAAGTAACCTTTTGCCTCTACAGAGAACTGATGGAATACAGGTGCATGTATTTGCATGCTTGCAGTGTGTCCCCACAGGCATTGGATCCTTTTCTTTAAAAAGAACAAAAAGGCACTCGGGTTTACGATTTGTGAAGGAGAGAGACATCAGGAAAATAATCTGTGCAGTTTTCCTTTGCAATATTGTTGAATTAAATAAGGGTGCCGTGAACAAGTGCAGATGATTGATTCTTGTGTCTTGCAGGTTTGGTCATAAACTAGGTGCAAATTTCATAATGTGGTGGAGGTAGAGTGTGATATCTGCAAGTGTACATCACTGCTCCCTTGTCACACCCACAATCAGTTCAGCAACGGTACGAAAAGATCTCCAGCTACCTGTGGCTGTTGCATTACACACGAGCGCAACAATTAATAAGCTTGTTAGTGGAGAATGACGCTCAGGCTGAAACTGAGAGACGGATGAGAGACAGACGAATGGACCACGTCCGCACATAGTTATTAAATTCTGAAGAAAAAGTCCCGACGGAAGTTGTGTGGCCGGTCTCGATCCCCCCTCCTTGTTGAACGTCTTGTTAAAAAGCAGCTGCCTTCTTTTGAAATGCTGAAAATCCTCTCTGTGACTCACGCTAAACTGCAAAGATGGGTTCACGTTGTTTTTGTATCTGGGAGACAACCTGTGGTTTTAGATGACTGCTCTGTCAGTTGTGGCGCTCTCTCCATTAGTTTGTCTGCTTCACTGAACAGTAACAATTACACGGCACTCATTCTGTTATCCCCAGCTGTTCATTATGACTGCTATTCTTGTTTTGTTTTTTTAAAAACTTGTACAAATGGTTGTATTCTAGATTATTATGCAAATGTCATGATTTCCTGAAAAAAAAACACGTCCACAAATGGAAGTTTTTTACGTGAATTACATTTTTTTTTTAGATGTTCTTTCTAACCACATAAATACTGTGGCAACAAGAGCAGGTCAGAGGCTGGGTATTCTGCAGGGAGTGTCTCACCTCCTGACTCCCCAAAGCCTTTCCACCATCTACAAGGCACAAGTCAGGAGTGTGATGGAATACTCTCCACTTGCCTGGATGAGTGCAGCTCCAACAAAACTCAAGAAGCTCGACACCATCCAGGACAAAGCAGCCCGCTTGATTGGCACCCCATCCCCCACGTTAAACATTCACTTCCTCCACCACCGGCGTACCGTGGCTGCAGTGTGTACCATCTACAAGATGCACTGCAGCAACTCGCCAAGGCTTCTTCGGCAGCACCTTCCAAACCCGCAACCTCTTCCACCTAGAACGACAAGGGCAGCAGGTGCATGGGAACACCACCACCTCCAAGTTCCCCTCCAAATCACACACCATCCTGACTTAGAAGTATATCGCCGATCCTTCATCGCCGCTGGGTCAAAATCCTGGAACTCCCTCCCTAACAGTACTGTGGGAGTACCTTCACCACACGGGCTGCAGCGGTTCAAGAAGGCGGCTCACCACCACCTTCTCAAGGGCAATTAGGGATGAACAATAAATGCCGGCCTTGCCAGCGATGCCCACATTCCATATACGAACAAAAAAAAAATTAACTATTTGTTGCCAAGTCTACTGCGAGGAGCAGATATGGAGACTTGCTACCGGCGCTCCAACAGTAGTGCTTGGGTCAACAGGAAACATGCTCAGGAACGAATGGATCATTTACGCATGCAGTACGTGAGTTATCAGCTGGGCTCAGTTGGTAGCTTTGCCGTTAAATCAGAAGATTTGGGGGTTTCCAGTTCCACTCCACGGCTTGAGTGGACAATGCAGGCCGACAATTGCGGTGGAGTACTTTTGGGGAATTCCCTCTTTCAGCTGCAACGTTAAACCCAGGCCCCGTCTGCCTGTTCAGGTGGACGTGAAAGATCCCACGGCTGTATTGATTTCTTTGTGGGTTCAATGACGAGACATTTATGAAAGAAGATGTCTTTTAATCTAAGTCTGTTCAACTCTTTTATACAGCTTTTACAGGAGACACGATGCTTGTGATGCATCTAGAACGAAACTGAAACTAAAACTAACTGCCTTGCTTCTCTCGGTCACATGACCTCTGCTGGTCAGGCACAAGCAATCAATACATGCAAACATGCTATTAAGGCATCATAATCGAACAGGCAAATACCATCTCTATTTGCTGATATCATTACATCTCCTTTTCTTAAAACAAAAGTATTTTACTTTTAACTAACAACATGTTTTCTTTGTATTAATCTGCATTTTAACTGTAACACTTAATGAACTTACATTATCATTATCATGATCAAGGTTTTTTAACCTTGCTTTGTGCGTTCACATGAAATATGTCAATACACTAGAACTTGAAGAAAGAATAAGATAAAATTACTTCCTTCTATAACAATAGTCCTTAAATTTGCTCAATGAGTCTCTCAGGAGGCTTCACGTGTCTTGAGGATTTTCTGATTGATTGTCCTTGAATCTGAGTTGTTGCCTCAGATGATTGGTTCTCAGCTGTGTGATCAGGTTGTTCAACAGTATCAGTCTCTTGACCTGCTGTGGCTGGTCCCATGAGAAGATCTCGACGATTTCTTCTCAGAACAGCACCCTCATCTGTCTGAATGGTGTATGATCTTGGTTGAACTTCACTCAGGACAGTTCCCTTCTGAGTCCATGTGTTTGTTTTGTCTTTCAACCTTACTTGGTCACCAGTGTGGAGTTCGGGTAGGTTTTGTGTTCCTCTGTCATAGTAGTACTTTTGTTTTTCTTTCTGTTGCTCTTTGAACTTCCTCACTTTCTCCCCCTCTTTTGTTTTCAGGAGGTTCTCCGGGATGGGTAGGTTTGACCTTAGCCGACGTCCCATCAGGAGTTGGGCTGGTGACTTACCACACTCGAGCGGCGTTGTGCGGTATACAAGCATGCTTTGGTAGAAGTCAGTTCCACTGTCTTTTGCCTTGTACTTCAGTCTTTTCACTGTGTTTGCGGGCTCTCCTGGGTCAACAGCTCTGGACAACGTGTCTGCTGTATACATCAGCTTACCCGGTGTGTACGCAACACATTCAGTTCATCATAGACTGTCTCTCCTTCGCTTTCCACAACGAGGACTCTCTTTACCAGGTTCAGTCTCTCACAGGCTTTTAAACCTAGTATGGCTTGCACATCCTTTGGCACCACGATTAATGCTAGCGTGTGCTCTCTGTCCTTGTGTGTTACTTTGACAATGCATCTTCCTTTCACTGGTATATCAGTACCTGAGTATCCTGTCACTTTCACTTTTATTCCATGTATCTTTGGTCTGGGTCTAATTTTCTTAAAATCAGTCTCTGATATCACATTAACTTGTGCTCCAGTATCCAATTTAAGTGGAATGTGTATGTCATTCACTTTTAGTGTCAACATCCAGTCTCTTTCTTCTTTTTTGTTTTCAGATACAACATCTACATAGAACTCCTCTATGTCGCTTTCATCTACTGCATGGACCTTGCTTTGTTGCACTTGGTTCTTGCAGCAACAGGCATAATGGTTGTTTTTGTTGCAACTATTGCATGTTTTACCATATGCTGGACACTTTTTTGGTGGATGCTGTGTACCGCATCGACTACATGTCTTTCGATTGTCCCTTTCATTTTCGTTCGCTGGCCATGCCTCTTTTTTCACATTGGCGCTCTTTTTGTTAAACGGTTTGTATCCGTTCTTTCTCACTGCATCCATGTTGCAGCTATTGTCACTGAACAGCTCCTTTGCCTGCAACTTCACAGTCTCTGTAGCCTTACACAGTGCTATGGCTTTTCCCAGGTCTAGATCTTGCTCTCTTAGCAGTCTTTCCCTTAGACCATTATCTGGAATACCACACACCAGTCTGTCTTTTATCAGCGAGTCTGTCAGTCCCCCAAATTCACACGTTTTGCTTCTGTTTCTCAGTTCAGTCACATACTGATCAATAGTCTCACCCGTTTTCTGAACACATGTGAAAAATCTGTGCCTCTCAAACATCATGTTACGTTTAGGTATGCAGTAGGCCTCAAACTGTTCCATTATTTTATCTAGTTTCATTTTGTCTCCATTAGCAACGAATGTGAAGTTATTATACACCTCCAGCGCTTTATCACCCACGACATGTAAGAACACTGACGATTTCTTATTATCACTTTTCTTGTCAGCTCTGACTGCCGCTAAATACAACTCTAAACGTTGTTTGAATCTCCTCCAATTTTCAGCCACATTACCTGTCAACTGAAGCGTCGCCGGTGGGTGTAATCCTTCCATTTTTCACTTCGTTAGCTATTCTCTAATGGTAAGTAACGATGTTCTCTTTTGGCTTGCTAATCTGTGGAGAGCTGATTTAACTTCAGATTTTTTCTCTTCATCTCTTTCAGCCACTTCTGACACCATGTATTGATTTCTTTGTGGGTTCAATGACGAGACATTTATGAAAGAAGATGTCTTTTAATCTAAAGAAATCAATACATGCAAACATGCTATTAAGGCATCATAATCGAACAGGCAAATACCATCTCTATTTGCTGATATCATTACAACGGCCTTAATTGAAAGGGTAGCCGGCGCCACCAGCCAAACAAAATATCAAGTGGCGGTTTAGCTCACTTGCCGCTGGTGGGAGCTTCCTGTGCGCAGATTGGCTGTGGCAGTTACTTGACGGTGACTGCGCTGCAGAAGTCATTCATTGGCTGTGATGTAATAAAACTCACTACGCACTTGGTTTGAGTATAAAGCAAGGCTTTAATCAACTTGTTTCAGAACATGGAGGTCTAGTTGTACTTCACTAGTTCCTTGCCTTACAAAATGTCCCTGGAAAGCTGGGCCCACGCCCGAGTATTTATACTCCTTGGACGGCGCCACCAGCTGGCCGTCCAGCGTTATTTCATAAGTAGTTTCTTGATGATGAGATTTATAACAGGCTGTGTGCAATAAGGTGAATGTAAATATACGTTCTTTATTCGGTCAGCTATTCCCTTATGAGGAGCCATATCAGCAAACTGGTGTGGAAAGTTGGCAAAAGGAACATGGCATGCATGGGGATTGAAGTATCACCTCTTCCCCCACAGCTTCAATTTAAGGGTGTAGAGCTCAGGATTTTACTACTATGCGACCATGGGAGGGGGGGAACATTTTCTCTAGGTACTAGTTTCGCTGAAAAAGTTGAACTCCTGTTTCTGTACTTGCACTGACTTGTTGATAAAAATGAATGTGGAATTCCTTCCCTCAATCTCAAGCCGCTTCTATATTTCAAGGTAGAGTCAGCGTTCACTGGTGGTTTTAATAACACGTGTAGACTTAGAAACAGAAAATGCTGGAAATACTCAGCAGGTCGGGCAGCATCTGTGGAGAGAGAAACAGAGTTAACGTTTCAGGTCGATGGCCCTTCATCGACCTGAAACATTAACTCTGTTTCTCTCTCCACAGATGCTGCCCGACTTGCTGAGTATTTCCAGCATTTTCTGGTTTTTATTTCAGATTTCCAGCATCCGCAGTATTTTGCTTTTGTATTAGACTTAGAAACAACAAGATCAGCACCAAGAGCATTTCATTTGTCAGCTTAAGTCAGCGGTAACGATGGCTAGTGTCCAATCTCTTGAGTGGGAATACAACAAAGTCACCTCTTGGTGTTGCTGTTGGACTTCCTTTTCTCTCGCTCGCTCTCAACTCACAGTTGGCCCATGGAGTCAACATAAGATGTTAACGTCCCCAGCTGCAACTGTTCCCCTCAGGAAGATGTGAGGAGTGAGATTTATGATGGGAAAGAGTGATTCAGGTTATTGGTGCTGCACATAGGTCTGCCAGCACTGCAAATCCATTTAAATATACAGAGTGGTCTTTGCTTTCCAGAGTGCGATGCATTTAATTAGTTTATTTTGTTTCTACGTCCAAATAAGCAAATCTGACTCCAAAGAGTAACCGTTGGCAGACCTGTGTGCAGCATCAATAGTCTAAAATGGAGTAGCAATGCAAACCCTCACAAGTGAACCCTCCTTCATCCCAAGCGTGCACATTAGTTGACACAGATGGGGTCATCTGAAACTGGCCACTTTCCAAAGCAAGAGGTTGGCCAACTGCTGCTTCAAGAATTGGCACCTTTGAGAAACAGCTCTCTACAGTCTTCATGGGAGGGAAAGCTTGTCTACATATTCCATCTGCCTCCTGTAATTTGGAACATCTGAATAGAGAAATAAAAGACTTGCATTTATATAGCACCTTTCACGACCTCACAATGTCCCAATGCGCTTCACAGCAAATGAAGGGCTTCTTGAAGTGTAGTGACTGTTGCAATGTTGGAAACGCGGCAGCCAATTTGCGCACAGCAAGCTCCCACAAACAGCAATGTGATAATGACCAGATAATCTGTTTTTAGGTGTTGACTGAGGGACAAATATTGGCCAGCACATCGGGGAGAGCCCCCCTTGCTCGTCTTCGAAATTGTGCCGTGGGATCTTTTACATCCATTTGAGAAAGCAGACAGCATCTGGGTTTAGTGTCTCATCGGAAAGAAAACACCTCTGACAGTGCAGCAGTGCGGCACTGGAGTATTGGCCTAGATTATGTCTCTGGAATGGGACTTGAACCCACAACCTTCTGACTCAGAGGCGAGAGTGCTACCCACTGAGTCACGGCTGACAGAGAGCGTGGCATAGATACCCCACTGCCAGCAGAGAAAGATCTGGTCTTCTGACCAAACAACTGGCCTACCATATAGACTAAACTGGTTGTTCCAGATTGGACATGATGTGACCGCGTTGGGTGGTGGCGGGGGGAGGGGCGGCGGGGGGTGGGCGGTGTAGCAAATTGGTACAACTACCCTCCAAGCCACCAATTGACAGTCTGGCTGTTGAGTTGGACAACCTTCTCCCCAAGAAATCTTCCTCCTTTGGTAGTGAAGTCCATTACCGCATGCAGGAAGTTCTCAACACTTTAGGCATACTTCGCTAAATGGAGGGGGCTTCCAATTTTCATGGCAAATAATTTCCTTCAATTCTCTGTGTGGCCACATTTCAGCCAAGGTATTTCAGCTGGTTTTTAAGGACTACTGCCTGGCTCTCTAATACCCTGTTTATACTGTGCCCCGCTGTAGATGGATTTGACTAATTCAAGTTTCATTCTGATTCCACCCAAGTCCTGTTCCTACAGACCACTAACAACTGCATGTCTACTAGAATCCACTTTGCAATGGGTGCGAGGCATTCATCTTACCATTTTCAAGCCAGATTATGTTACAAAAATGAGAAGTGCTATGGTTTGCAAATGACTATGTAAATGGCCCAGTAAATGTCGCCGTTCCTGTCTGCCTTAATCCTGTGCAGAAAAAGCCTATTGTGGAATATGCACAGGTATCAAGAATTACGAACGGTCCTTATCACAGAAATCACAGAAACCCCACTGTGCAGATAGAGGCCATTTCGGCCCATCGAGCACGGATGATGAGAATGTGCAGTGCATTGTCCTGAAGGCCATAGATGCAGAATCAATTGAGATGTTTAAGAAGGAGATTGATAATTAATGAATATAGTAAAGGGCAGAGAATTGGAGTTGAAAAGATAAAGAGCTGCTTTGTCTGAACAAAATGGTGGGCAGGTTCAATGGGCCACTTGGCTTGCTGCTTTTCCTACAAAGTATAAACCATTCACTGAAGTTTCTTGCACTGAGTACATTCACTCCCCTTCTTCCGCTTTCCACAAGCCCAGTGAGTGAGCTTCATTCTCTGTTCGTGAATTCTCCATAGGGTTGATTTTAACTCGTTCTGCCTGGCATCAAGTGCAGCCTAAAAATGATGTCAGGTCACTTTCCCTATCGTTTATGCTGGGGCTTGCAGCCGCCACCACCTTGGGTAGGGTCCTGAGATGGGCTGCCAGATCGCCTGCCTGTTACAGGTGGGAGGCCACGTGTAATATGCCAATCAGGATCCTATGATGTATCCCACTCCAGGGACTTGAGCCCATAATCTATGTTTGACACCCCAGTGCAGTACTGAGGGAGAGCAGCACTGTCGGAGGTGCCGTCTTTCAGATGAGATGTTAAATCAAGGCCCCGTCTGCTCTCTGAGATGGACATTAAAGATCCCATGGCAATATTTCAAAGAAGAGCAGGGGAGTTATCCCCGGTGTCCTGGGGCCAATATTTATCCCTCAATCAACATCACTAAAACAGATCTTCCTACATTGCAACAGTGACTGCACTTCAAAAGTATTTCATTTGCTGTAAAGCGCTTTAGGACGCCCTGTGGTCGTGAAAGGCACTATACAAATGCAAGTTTTTCTTTTTCTTTATACAGAGGACCCTGATTACAATTTTGCTGTACGAATGGGTAAACCGTGCCCTGCACAAGCTCTGCCCAATCGTAACAGGCCCTGAGCAGTCTAAACAACGGTCCATAATGGAACCGCCAGAGGTCGCTCACAAAACGGCAGAGGCAACGTTTTGGCGGGGCTTCCTGGGCCCACGGAAAAAACTCCAACCCACTGCCGGCCTGTTCAAGGCCACCCGCAGCTCTAACTTCCAACCCTCTGTCTCCGCCCACCAACGAGCTGTGGTGGGGACACCCACTTGGTACCTGCAGCTTAGCGATGGCATGTAACTAAGGCCAAAATAGCTCGGGTTTCATGCCGTCAACAATGGACATGCAGCGACCTCACTCCACCTGACGTAAAAATCGGCCCACGTATCATTTTTTTATTTTCACTTTGAAAGGAAGTTTTAAGACCGTATGTGATTTTTTTTTTTGACCGAAATTGCATTAGTACTTTGTTTTTTCAGAGTTTCCCAAATTTTACCACCACAACATTTCACTGAGGCAGAACCAAAAATGTCACGACACGGATGTTTCTCAGGCTTTGGTATATTTTCGGATCAAAGCAAAGCCATATGTTCCTGTCCAGATAAGTATCTTTTTATTTTGCAAATGAAACCTTCTGTAATCTGCACACATTTCATTCTCGCTGTGTTGAAAGTAAGATTTGTCACACTCTAACTCATTCATTCCCAAAATTGTGGCACTCTTTTCTTCATGGCATTCTCACGACACTTCCGTCTTGTGTTTGCTTTTCCGTAAGTAGAGCATGGCCCCATGACCCGAAACCTGTGCCCATGTATGTGCAATAGCATTGCCGAGGTTAACAATCACACCTAATTATGGTATGCAGTACACTGAAGATTGCAGGGAATGCCAAACATCTTATCCAGTCTTCTTCAATAAGGTGCCAGATAGTGTATAGGCTAGAGCTCACCAGATTTATTTACAGATTGAATAATACATAGATGCGGTGGAACACAACAAGGCACTGAGAGTGCAATAAAGATAGCATCAGGCTATAAGAGGTTTAAGTATCCTTCTTAGAATGTATTCCTTACACAGCTTGATGAGCGACAGGATTATTGGATGAAATGTGAGATCTTCATAATGTAATGTGCGTGGGTGATGCAAATTCCCAGTACGCCCACAGAGTTCAGATCTCCAGTCAGAACTAAGAAACTGAGCAATCTGCGCAGTGATTGATGTTATGAGAATTCTTCAATGTTACAACCAGTCCTTTGAAGTCAGCTGTCATATTTTGTGAGGTTCAGTGTTAATGTCTGAGTATTAGTCTTTCTGCTCATATTTTCCATTTTAATGGTTTAGCAATCAGAGGAATTAAATTCTTCTATTCTGTCTGTCATCACTGCTGTCGCTCCCTCCAGACTCGACTATTCCAACGCTCTCCTGGACGGCTTCCCATCTTCCACCCTCCGTAAACTCGAGCTCATCCAAAACTCTGCTGCCCAGATCCTAACTTGCACCAAGTCCCGTTCACGTCTCACATCTGTGCTCGCTGATCTACAATGGCTCCTGGTCCACCAACACCTAGATTTTAAAATTCTCATCCTTGTGTTCAAATCCCTCCCTGGCCTCAACCCTTCCCTATCTCTGTAACCTCCTCCAGCTCTACAACCCTCCAACAACTCTACGTTCTTTCAACTCTGGCCTCTTGTCCAACCCCCACGTCCTTCACCCCATCATTGGCGGCCGTGCCTTCAGCTAGCTCGGCCCTAAGCTCTGGAATTCCCTGTCTAAAGCTCTCCATCTCTCTCTCATCTTTTCAGATCCTCCTTACAACCTACCTCTTTGACCAAGCTTTTGGTCACCTGTTCTAATATTTTTTTTATTCGTTTTTATGGGATGTGGGCGTCGCTGGCAAGGCCGGCATTTATTGTCCATCCCTAATTACCCTTGAGAAGGTGGTGGTGAGCCACCTTCTTGAACCGCTGCAGTCCGTGTCGTGAAGGTACTCCCACAGTGCTGTTAAGGAGGAAGTTCCAGGATTTTGACCCAGCGGCGATGAAGGATCGGCGATATATTTCTAAGTCAGGATGGTGTGTAACTTGGAGGGGAATTTGGAGGTGGCGGTGTTCCCATGCGCTTGCTGCCCTTGTCCTTCTAGGTGGAAGAGGCCGCGGGTTTGGGAGGTGCTGCCGAAGAAGCCTTGGTGAGTTGCTGCAGTGCATCTTGTAGATGGTACACACTGCAGCCATGGTATGCTGGTGGTGGAGGGAGTGAATATTTAAGGTGGTGGATGGGGTGCCAATCAAGCGGGCTGCTTTGTCCTGGATGGTGTTGAGCTTCTTAAGTGTTGTTGGAGCTGCACTCATCCAGGCAAGTGGAGAGTATTCCATCACACTCTTTACTTGTGCCCTGTAGATGGTGGAAAGTCTTTGGAGAGTCAGGAGGTGAGACACTCACTGCAGAATACCTAGCCTCTGACAGTATTTATGTGGCTGGTCCAGTTAAGTTTCTGGTCAATGGTGACCCCCCCAGGATGTTGATGGTGGGGGATGCAGGGATATTAATGCCGTTGAATGTCAAGGGGCGGTGGTTAGACTCTCGCTTGTTGAAGATAGCCATTGCCTGGCACTTGTGTGGCGTGAATGTTACCTGCCACTTATCAGCCCAAGCCTGAACGTCGTCCAAGTCTTGTTGCATGCGGGCATGGACTGCTTCATTATCTGAGGAGTTGTGAATGGCACTGAACACTGTGCAGTCATTAGCGAACATCTCCATTTCTGACCTTAAGTTGGAGGGACGGTCCTTGATGAAGCAGCTGGAGATGGTTGTGCCTAGGACACTGTCCTGAGGAACTCCTGCAGCGATGTCCTGGGGCTGTGATGATTGACCTTCAACCACCACAACCATCTTTCTTTGTGCTAGGTATGACTCCAGCCAGTGGAGAGTTTAACCCCCGATTCCCATTGACTTCAGTTTTACTGGGGCTCCTTGATGCCACACTCAGTCAAATGCTGCCTTGATGTCTAGGGCTGTCACTCTCACCTCACCTCTGCAATTCAGCTCCACCATCATTGAGGATGGGCATATTCATGGAGCCTCCTCCTCCCGTTAGTTGTTTAATGCTCCACCACCATTCACGACTGGATGTGGCAGGACTGCAGAGCTTTGATCTGATCCGTTGATTGTGGGATCACTTTGCTCTGTCTAAAGCATGCTGCTTCCACATTTTAGCATGCATGTAGTCCTGTGTTGCAGCTTCCCCAGGTTGGCACCTCATTTTTAGGTACGCCTGGTGCTGCTCCTGGAATGCTCTTCTACACTCCTTATTGAACCAGGGTTGGTCCCCTGGCTCGATGGTAATGGTAGAGTGAGGGATATGCCGGGCCATGAGGTTACAGATTGTGGTGGAATACAATTCTGCTGCTGCTGATGGCCCACAGCGCCTCATAGATGCCCAGTTTTGAGCGGCTAGATTTGTCTTGAATCTATCCCATTTCGCATGGTGGTAGTGCCACAAAACACGATGGAGGGTGTCCTCAGTGTGAAGATGAGACTTTGTCTCCACAATGACTGTGCGGTGGTCACTGCTACCAATACTGTCATGGACAGATGCATCTGCGACAGGGTAGATTAGTGAAGACGAGGTCAAGTACGTTTTCCCTTCATGTTGGTTCTCTCACCACCTGTCGTAGGCCCAGACTCGGTCAGTAGTGGTGCTACGAAGCCACTCTTGGTGATGGACATTGAAGTCCCCCACCCAGAGTACATTCTGTGCCCTTGCTACTCTCAGTGCTTCTTCCAAGTGGTGTTCAACATGGAGGAGTACTGATTCATCAGCTGAGGGAGGGCAGTAGGTAGTAATCAATTCCTTGCCCATGCTTGACCTGAAGCCATGAGACTTCATGGGGTCCAGAGTCAATGTTGAGGACTCCCAGGGCCACTCCCTCCTGACTGTAAAGCACTGTGGGACAGAACATACCCGGGGATGATGATGGAGGAGTTCGGGACATTGGCTGAAAGGTATGATCCTGTGAGTATGACTATGTCAGGCTGTTGTTTGACTAGTCTGTGGGACAGCTCTCCCAATTTTGGCACAAGCCCCCAGATGTCGGTGAGGAGGACTTTGCAGGGTCGACTGGGCTCTTCATGTAGCTCGGTGTCAAATTCTGTCTGATTATGTTCCTGTGACGCACCTTTGGACATGTTACTATGTTAAAGACGGTATATAAAAGCAAGTTGTTGTTGTTGTTGTTTTGCTTCAGGTATGGTGACCTTTGTCTGTCTGCAGAGGCTGTCTTCACACAGACACAGAATCACACAGAAACCCCACAGTGCAGATAGAGGCCATTTCGGCCCATCAAGCCTGCACCGACACATATCCCACCCGATCCCCGTAACACCTACATATCCCACCCTATCCCCGTAACCCCACGTATTTAATCCCCCTAACACTAAGGGTCAATTTATCATAGCCAAGCAACCTAACCCGCACATCTTATTATGATGAAAGTTATGGTCTAATTGTGCTGAGCGCTCCAGCGCCCTCTGAATTTTGGATGCGTTTGTTACATTCCAAGTAAATTGCTCTGGTAACTGAAACCACGATCTGCCGCGATGGTTAAATTGTAAAATAGCATATGAACTTCTGATGGCTTTTTAAAGGACCTATAATTTGATTACAAAAATCAGAAAATGCTGGAAACACTCAGGCCTCTGTTGAGAAATGGAGGAATGGGGAACAAAGGCAGGCCCATTCGCTGTAGTTGCCAACACAGCTCACAAGGAAACACTTGAACTTTGCTTTTAACCTTTAAAAACTCCATTAAATGAATCATACACACATTACGGGTGGGACGGCCTCTTCGTGGCTATGCTCCTGGGCCTTTCTAACACCGCCATTCACAGGTCAAGGATCTAGGGTTGCCAGGACTGTCCTGGAGTCTCTAGGAATTAAAGATTAATCTCCATAACACTGCTGCGAGTAACTCATTGGGTCTTTTTAAAAAAAAAAAGTTTTTCTTTTCATTTTCTTTGAACACTTTTGTTTATTAGTTCTAAAAATATTGGGGATGCGGGCGGTTTGACTGACATCCAAACAAGTAAGGAAGTCTTTCCTATTGGTGCAGGTAGGCAATGCCCGGTGAGATGGATGTGCGAGGCGATCTGTGGTGTATGTAACCTGTTCCACCTTAAGAGAACTTAAGCCTGTTCCACCTTAAGAGATGTACTACTTTCTCTGGCTGCTGTATACGTAATATCGGTGGTGACCACACCGGTATATAAGCACTGTGTAGTAATATTGTATTCAGTATAGTCCCTACCTCCAACCAGTAAAGACCTGTTGAATTTACTCTTGTAGTCTGTGTAGTAATTATCACTATAACACACAGACTTAACACGATCAATGGTGGGAGCATGGGCCAGAGGTCACGTTATGGGCCAGAGGTCACGTTATGGGCCGGAGGTCACGTTATCAAACCTCCAGGAGTATGTTTAACCAGAGCTGGTAATCCTAGTAGGATCCGTTGGGAGTGTCACTCCATCTTTTTGTCTCTCTTCCGTGGGCTTACGTGCACCTGGGGGACCTCGGATAGTGATCACATGGCGTCCACTGGTACACTTGATATCTTCGGCATGATCAACCGTATAACCAGCAAAAGGAACCAGATGACAATTTAATGAGATGTTTGTTTGTGTATATATTTCAGTTGGAGTGGACCATTTGTCCATTCGTATTAGTGGTGCCCTTCTCGCAAAGAGGGCACTTGTACTGATGTTCTGTCCTGCTGACCTTGAGTATCCAGTGTCACTCCTTTGCTCCATTTCAGAGCAGTCCCAATCACTGCTTATCGTACCACCTACTTTAAAAAAAAATCCTTGGTGATGTTCTGCCTTGCTATTTCATCTAACTTTCTCAATTTAAAACAAACCTCCAAACAGTTCGTTACAAGGTGGATGAGAGACTGCATTTCTTTTTTGGTTTTAGATGTTTAGAAGTCTCCAGGGACTTGAGCACAAAAATCCAGACTGACACTCCCAGTGCGGTGCTGAGGGAGTGCTGCACTGTCGGAGATGCCGTATTTCGGGTGAGACGTTAAACCAAGGCCCCATCTGCTCTCTCAGGTGGATGTGAAAGATCCCATGGCACTATTTTGAAGAAGAGCAGGGGAGTTATCCCCGGTGTCCTGGGGCCAATATTTATCCCTCAACCAACATCACTAAAACAGATTTTCTGGTCATTATCACATTGCTGTTTGTGGAAGCTTGCTGTGCGCAAATTGGCTGCCGCGTTTCCCACATTACAACAGTGACTACACTTCACAAAGTATTTCATTGACTGTTAAGCGCTTTGGGATGCCTGGTGGTCATGAAAGGCGCTATAGAAATGCAAGTTTATACACTTAATACACGGATACAGTGGAAAGAATTCAAAGATTAACAAGGATAAGTATAGGCCTTAGGGGACTAAATTATGAAGAAAGACTAAAGAGACCAAAATGATTTTCACTAGAGAAACAAAAGCTGAGGAGGCTGCTACAGGTATTCAGAAGAGTGAACAGCAAAGAGAAGCTTAACCTGGACAGTGAACATTGAACTTGAGGATTCATCAGTGGCCCGTACACACATGCGGATTGTGCACAGGCCATCCCACTGCTGAATCTGTCATTGATGCACCCATTTTTCAGGGGTATAATGGGCACAACACATACCAATTTCCACCCCACGGGATCAGGTTCTGCATGTAAACTGATAACATCCAACTCCACTCCTCTCGACCCCACCACTGCCTCTGTGCTGTCAGTCTTCTTGTCAATCATCCAATTTTGGATGAGTTGCAATTTCCTCCAGTTAAACATTGGGAAGACCAAAGTCATTGGGTTTGGCGCCCGTCAAAAACTTTTGCCATCAATTCCATCCTCCTCCCCAGCCACTGTCTTATAAGGTCGCAACCTTGGCGTCCTATTCAATCCCAAGCTGATCTCCCAACCCCATATCCTCTTCAGCACAAAGGCCACCTACTTCCACCTCAGTAACATTACACACCTCCACCCCTGCCTTACTTCATCTGCGACCGAAACACTCCTCTATGCCTTTGTCACCTCCAGGCTTGACTATTCCAATGCTCTCCTTGCCACCCTCCCATTCTCCATGTTCCGTAAACTTCAGCTCACCTGAAACTCTGGTGCCTGTATCCTATCCCACTCATCCATCGCTCCTGTTCATGTTGACCTACATTGGCTCCTTGTCCCCCAATCCACATGTTTAAATCCCTTCATATCCTTGTCTCTCCCTATCTCTGTAGCATCCTCCAGTCCTACAACCACCTCCACCACCGCAGCCGCCCCCCCCCCCCAACCACTACCCCACCCTCACCCCACCAAATTCTGTTCCTCCGACCCTGGCCACTTGTGCATCTTCCCCCTGCCTTCACGCCACCATTAACTGTGGTGCCTTCAGCCATCTAGGCCTTCTGCACCAGAGTTCCCTCCTTAAACCCCTCTGCCTCCACACCTCCCTCTTTTCCTTGAAGACCCTCCTTAAAGCAGCGGCAGCAGCGAGAGGATACAGAGCGGCCCGAGAGCGAACCTGAATTAAAGCAGCGGCAGCGGTGAGAGGATAAAGAGCGGCCCGAGAGTGGACCTGAATTAAAGCAGCGGCAGCGGCGAGAGGATAAAGAGCGGCCCGAGAGCGGACCTGAATTAAAGCAGCGGCAGCAGCGAGAGGATACAGAGCGGCCCGAGAGTGGACCTGAATTAAAGCAGCGGCGAGAGGATAAAGAGCGGCCCGAGAGCGGAGCTGAATTAAAGCAGCGGCAGCGGCGAGAGGATAAAGAGCGGCCTGAGAGCGGAGCTGAATTAAAGCAGCGGCAGCGGCGAGAGGAGAGAGAGCGGCCCGAGAGCGGAGCTGAATTAAAGCAGCAGCAGCGGCGAGAGGATAAAGAGCGGCCTGAGAGCGGAGCTGAATTAAAGCAGCGGCAGCGGCGAGAGGATAAAGAGCGGCCTGAGAGCGGAGCTGAATTAAAGCAGCGGCAGCGGCGAGAGGAGAGAGAGCGGCCCGAGAGCGGAGCTGAATTATTCAAAAACAACAACAACAAAAAAATCAAAGAGTGACATCACAGGAGAGCAGATAGGTGATTGGTTGGTGAGTATTACAACTTTTTTTGCTCTCCAAGTGAGGGAAAGGGGTTAAATTAAGAGCTGAGAAAGTGTAACTTGCTAGTACTTATTAAATTAATAACTTAAACTAGCTAAAATAATCAAACAATGAAAAGAAAATATCAATTGAATCAAAGCGTTAACTAATTAATTAATAACTAAAACAAGGTTAGAGATGGCAGGGCAGGTGGTGTGTCATAACTGCAGCATGTGGGAGTCTGTGGACAGCAGTACGATCCCGAGCAACCATATCTGCAGTAAGTGTCTGCAATTCGAGGAACTTCGGCTCAGAGTTGTTGAGCTGGAGTCCGAGCTGCAGACATTGCGATGCATCAGGGAGGGGGAGCGTGACCTGGACACTTTGTTCCAGGAGGCAGTCACACCCTTTAGGTTAAGTAGTACTTTAGAGTTCGTCAGTGGTCAGGAACAGGAAGGTGTGACTGCGAGTCAGGAAGGTATGGGGACCCAGGATGTAGTGATGGAGGAGCCTCAGCCCTTGACCTTGTCCAACAGGTGTGAGGTACTTGGAACCTGTATGGATGAGGAAAAGGACTGCAGGGAGGATGGGCAAACTGATCACAGCACTGTGGTACAGGGGCCATCCAAGTGGGGGGAGAAGGAAGGAATGTGGTAGTGGTAGGGGACAGTATAGTCAGGGGGATAGATAGTGTTCTCTGTAGCCACGAAAGAGAGTCCCAAAGGCCAGGGTTAAGGATATCTCCTCACAGCTGGAGAAGAACTTGGAGTGGGAGAGGGAAGATCCAGTTGTCGTGGCCCATGTAGGAATCAACGACATAGGTAGAACTAAGAATGAGGTGCTGCTGAGGGAGTTTGAGGAGCTAGGGTCTAAATTAATAAGCAGAACCTCAAGGGTAATAATCTCTGGATTACTACCTGAGCCATGCACAAATTGGCATAGGGTCAAGCAGATCAGAGAGTTAAATGCGTGGCTCAAAGAGTGGTGTGGGAAGAAGGGGTTTCAATTCAGGGGGCTCTGGCACCAGTACTGGGGAAAGAGGGAACTGTTCTGTCGGAATGGGCTCCACTTAAACCAGGCTGGGGCCAGCGTCCTGGCAATTCGGACAACTAGGGCTGTAGACAGGGCTTTAAACTAAAAAAGGGGGGGAGGTGTCAGGTGAGGGGAAATTTAGAAAGCTAAAGAGAAAGGTCAAGGCAACAGAGCAGTGTAGTGATTTGGGTAAAAATAAGCAGTGTGTGACAGGAAGGGACAGAGATTTTAACAGTAGCAGTGCAGCAGAGAATAAGGTCAAAGCAGGGAATAATGGTAAAAAATTTCAATTGAAGGCTATTTATCTGAATGCACAAAGCATTTGTAACAAGATAGACAAACTAGTGGCACAAATAGAGATAATGGGTTTGATCTTATAGCCATTACAGAGACGTGGTTGCAAGGTGACCAAGGTTGGGAACTAAATGTTCCAGGGTACTTGATGATTCAAAAAGACAAGCAGAATGGAAAAGGAGGGGAGGGGGTAGCTCTGTTAATAAAGGATGACATAAGGACAGTAGAAAGAAAGGATCTCAGCTCAGAAGATCAGGAA
The DNA here is from genome assembly GCF_052327205.1 of Somniosus microcephalus. Taxonomy (NCBI): domain Eukaryota; kingdom Metazoa; phylum Chordata; class Chondrichthyes; order Squaliformes; family Somniosidae; genus Somniosus; species Somniosus microcephalus. The sequence continues at coordinate 78,462,197 of NC_141003.1, read as the reverse complement.
GTAGAATCAGTATGGGTGGAGATAAGGAACAATGGGCAGAAAACATTGGTGGGAGTAGTGTGTAGTAGCTATACCGTTGGACTGAATATTAATCAAGAAATAGTAGGAGCTTGTAACAAAGGTAATGCAATAATCATGGGGGACTTTAATCTTTTTACAGACTGGACAAATCAAATTGCCAAAGGCAGTCTGGAGAATGAGTTCATGGAATGCATTCGGGACAGATTCATAGAAACATAGAAGATAGGAGCAGGAGTAGGCCATTCAGCCCCTCGAGCCTGCTCCGCCATTCAATGCGATCATAGCTGATCATCCAAATTCAGTACCCGGTCCCTGCTTTCCCCCCATACCCCTTGATCCCTTTAGCCTTAAGAAATATATACAACTCCTTCTTGAATATATTTATTGGCCCAGAAATTCGGCTCTCCACGGGTGAGTACGCACGAGGTACTCACCCGTAGGCCGAATGGAAATGCCGGTTTCCTGCATGCACTGCGCATGCGCGGGAAACCGGCACTTCCGAGCCTCTGAATGAAGGGGTTCAGAGGCCGAACGCGCACGCAGGGGAGGCTGCGCGTGCGCTTTGAACTTAGGTTTTTTTTGCAGGTTTTCGCGCGAGGTTAAGCCTGCAGGATTTACACATTTAAAAAGCAGGCGTAAGGCCTGCTTTTTACAAGGTAAGTGGTCAATTAATTAAAATTAAAACATTTCTTCCACAGGTTTATTATTTTTAAATACTTTAAAGCAAGGTAAGTTTATTTTTAGCCCTGTTTTTTATTTTTTTTTAATTTTCAAAAATTTAAATTATTGTTTAAAATAGTTATTTAATGCAATTTATAGTTTATTTAAAAAGTGTGATTTAAAAAAAAATGTATTTGAAGGTTTACTGCTATTTTGGGGCCCGCAGTATTCATAAGTTTTCACAGGTCTTCCTGTCAATCTTATGAATGGGCTTTTCCCTCCTCCGATTGGCTGCCCATGGCTCATGTGATCCCAGGGGACGCATCGCACTAACTACGCCCCTGGGACACGCGAGCACTGCACGCCGGCAGCTGGGCCAAGCCCCGGAGCGGAATTCCACAGTGCCCTAGATCTCAACAGCCGGCGCGCAAAGTAAGTGCAGGTCGGGGGCTTGCACCCACGGGAAACCCCCGACCCGAATTTCTGGGCCACAATGTATTGGCCTCTACTGCCTTCTGTGGTAGAGAATTCCACAGGTTCACCACTCTCTGGGTGAAGAAATTCCTCCTCATTTCTGTCCTAAATGGCCTACCCCTTATCCTTAGACTGTGACCCCTGGTTCTGGACTCCCCGACCATCGGGAACATCCTTCCTGCATCTAGTCTGTCCAGTCCTGTCAGAATTTTATAAGTTTCAATGAGATCCCCTCTCATTCTTCTAAACTCCAGCGAGTGCAAGCCCAATCAACCCAATCTCTCCTCATATGTCATTCCTGCCATCCCAGGTATCAGCCTGGTGAATCTTCACTGAACTCCTTCCATGGCAAGAACATCCTTCCTCAGATAAGGTGACCAAAACTGCACACAATACTCAAGATGTGGTCTCACCAAGGCCCTGTACAACTGCAGCAAGACATCCTTGTTCCTGTATTCAAACCCTCTCGCTACGAAGGCCTACATACCATTTGCCTTCTTAACCGCCTGCTGCACCTGCATGCTTAACTTCAGCGACTGGTGCACAAGAACACCCAGGTCTTGTTGCACTTCCCCTTCTCCCAATTTATTGAAATTCAGATAATAATCTGCCTTCCTGTTTTTGCCACCAAAGTGGATAACCTCACATTTATCCATGTTATATTGCATCTGCCATGCTTCTGCCCAATCACCCAACCTGTCCAAATCATCCTGTAGTTTCTCGGCATCCTCCTCACAGCACACACGCCCACCCAGCTTTGTGTCGTCTGAAAATTTGGAGATATTACATCTAGTTCCCTTGTCTAGATCATTAATATATATTGTGAATAGCTGGGGTCCAAGGATCGATCCCTGCGGTACCCCACTAGTCACTGCCTGCCACTCGGAAAAAGACCTGTTTATTCCAACTCTTTGCTTTCTGTCTGCCAACCAGTTCTCTATCCAAGTCAATACCTTGCCCCCAATCCCATGTGCCTTAACTTTACACGCTAATCTCGTATGCGGGACCTTATCAAAAGCCTTCTGAAAGTCCAAATACACCACATCCACTGGTTCTCCCTTATCTATTTTACTAGTTACATCCTCAAAAAATTCCAGTAGATTAGTCAAGCACGATTTACCTTTTGTAAATCCATGTTGACTTTGTCCGATCCTGTCACTGTTTTCCAAGTGCTCTGCTATTACATCTTTTATAATGGGCTCTAGCATTTCCCCACTACCGATGTCAGGCTTACTGGTCTGTAATTCCCCGTTTTCTCTCTACCAACTTTTTTGAATAGTGGGGTAACATTAGCTACCCTCCAATCCATGGGTACTGTTCCAGATTCCATCAACTGTTGGAAGATGATCAGCAATGCATCTACTATTTCTAGGGCCACTTCCTTAAGTGCCCTAGGATGTAGATTATCAGGCCCTGGGGATTTATCGGCCTTCAGTCCCATCAATTTTCCTAACACCATTCCTAGAACAATACATCATGGAACCAACCAGGGAACAGGCTATTTTAGATCTTATATTGTTAATGAGACAGGATTAATGAGCAATCTCATAGTAAAGGATCCTCTGGGGCAGAGTGATCATAATATGATAAAATTTCACATTAAGTTTGAGAGTGACTTGCATAAGTCCGAAACGAGAGTCTTAAACTTAAATAAAGCTAATTACATAGGTATGAGGGGCGAGTTGTCTAAGGTAGATTGGAAAAATAGAATAAAAGGTATGGCGGTAGATAAGCAGTGACTAGCATTTAAAGAAATATTTCATAATTCTCAACAAAAATACATTCCATTGAGAAACAAAAACTCCACGGGAAAAGTGATCCATCCGTAGTTAACTAAAGAAGTTAAGGATAGCATTAGATTGAAAGAAGAAGCTTATAATGTTGTGAAGAATAGTAGTAAGCCTGAAGATTGGGAAAGTTTCAGAAACCAGCAAAGGATGACCAAAAAATTGATAAAAAGGGAAAAAATAGAATGAGAGAAAACTAGCAAGAAATATAAAAACAGATTGTAAGAGCTTCTACAAGTATGTAAAAAGGAAGAGAGTAGTAAAAGTAAATGTTGGTCCCTTAGAGGCTGAGACAGGAGAAATTATTATGGGAAATAAGGAAATGGCAGAAACGTTAAACAAATATTTTGTATCTGTTTTCACAGTAGAAGACACAAAAAGCATACCAAAAATGGTGGGGAACCAAGGGTCTAATGAGGGTGAGGAACTTAACGTAATTCATATAAGTAGAGAAAAAGGACTAGAGAAACTAATGGGACTAAAAGCCAACAAATCCCCTGGACCTGACGGCCTACATCCTAGGGTTCTAAAAGAGGTGGCTGCAGGAATAGTGGGTGCATTGGTTTTGATCTTCCAAAATTCACTAGATTCTAGAACGGCCGCAGCGGATTGGAAGGTCGCAAATGTAACACCGCTATTCAAGAAAGGAGGGAGAGAGGAAACAGGGAAATACAGGCCAGTTAGCCTGACATCAGTCGTCAGGAAAATGCTGGAGTCCATTGTTAAGGAAGTGGTATCAGGGCACTTAGTAAATCATGATTAGGCAGTCATCATGGTTTTATGAACGGGAAATCATGTTTGACAAATTTATTAGCGTTTTTTGAGAATGTATTTGGCAGGGTAGATAAAGGGGAACCAGCAGAATGTAGTATATTTGGATTTATAAAAGGCATTCAATAAGGTACCATGTAAAAGGTTATTACACAAGATAAGGGCTCATGGGGTTGGGGGTAATATAGTAGCATGGGTAGAGGATTGGTTAATGGACAGATAACAGAGAGCAGGGATAAACGGGTCTTTTTCAGGTTGGCAGGCTGTAACTAGTGGGGTGCCACAAGGATCAGTGCTGGGGCCTCAGCTATTTACAATCTATATTAATGACCTAGATGAAGGAACCGAGTGTAATGTATCCAGGTTTGCTGATGATACAAAGCTAGGTGGGACAGTGAGCTGTGAGGAGAACACAAAGGGCTAGAAATTCGGCTCCTTTGCGCCTGCCGTTAACGCCTCCGGGGGACGATAATGGGACGCAAAGGGCTTATTACCCGGGGAGGGGTTCAAAAAAAGCTACCCCCAGGGCGTTGCTGAGGCACTACCTGATAGCGCCACACCCCCTTAGCGCCTTGCAGAGGCTCCTTACTGCCCTGCGGAAGAAATTCGGCTGCGCCCCGCCAGACTGCCGCAGGCAGTGTCAGCGCCAGCTTCGCGGATTGTGAGCCGGGCCGACCTCCACTCGCGGGGTGCTATTTAAAGGGGAGGTGCGGCCGTGAACAACGCCGCCATTTTCTTTTTTTGGCCGACCTCTTGGTGTGCTGTGGCGTGGTCCTGACCACCATCGTGCAGCCCAGCACCGCGTCTCGGCGCCGGGCTGCGGCCGTGGCACCACGCTGCCCTGGTGGCCTAGTGTAGGCCATCGGAGGCCCTGCAGAGTGCGCAGCGACTCTCCCCTTTAACTGAAGGGGTGGGACGTTGAAACACGGCAGCGCTCCACCGAGCGCTTACAATCGCGCCCTGACATCATCTTGGTTACCGCCCCAACAGGAAGTGGAGTGCCCGAGATTGCGCTCCACTTCCTGTGCGGGGCGGTAAGCCGAATTTAGTGCCCGGGGCAGTACTTCAGCGCCGGGCGCTAAATGTCCGGCCTTAACTCGGTTACCGCCCCCAACTGAATTTCACACCCGAAGGGCTGGTATTTGTCAATGGGAAGCTTTTGGAGGCGGGACTGTTGCTTGCCGGCTTTCAATCCCGCCTCCATCAGCTTCTGGCCAACCAACGGGATTTTCCCCTGATTGACCTTGTTACGCCCGCCCAGCAGGCTCAGCAGGCCAATTAGGGGGAAGTCACTGACCGAGCACATCAACGCCTGACGTGCCATCTGTCAAGAGGAAATTGAATCAGAGACTAAGGTCCAGAACTTAAATAAAGGGAATTACGAGGGTATGAGACGGGAATTGGGTAAGATTGATTGGGTGGTGTTTCTGGGGGGATTGACAGTGGATAGACAATGGCAAGCATTCAAAGATAGAATGGAAGAATTCCAGAACATGTTTATACCGGTTTGGCATAAAAATAAACCTAAAAAGGTGGCTCAACCGTGGATAACGAGGGAAATTAGGGACAGCATAAAATCAAAAAAAAGGGCATATCAACTGGCAAAAAAAAGCACCAGACCGGAAGATTGGGGGCAGTACAGGATACAGCAAAAGAGGACAAAGGGATTAATCAGGAAGGGGAAAATAGAATACGAAAGTAAACTTGCAGCAAACATAAAGACAGACTGCAAAAGCTTTTATCGGTATATCAGGAGGAAAAGACTGGTAAAATCCCAAGTCGGTCCCTTGCAGTCCGATTCGGGAGAATATATAATGGAGAATAAGGAAATGGCAGACCAATTAAACTCATACTTTGGTTCTGTATTCACAAAGGAGGACACAAATAACCTCCCAGGAATATCGGCAAACATAGGGACTAATGAGAGGGAGGAGCTGACAGAAATTAGTATCTCTAGGGATATGGTGTTGGGTAAGTTGAGGGGACTGAAGGCCGACAAATCCCCGGGGCCTGATAAACTACATCCTAGGGTACTTAAGGAGGTGGCCCTGGAGATAGCAGATGCTCTAAGGATCATCTTCCGGAACTCCATTGACTCGGGAACAGTACCCGTGGATTGGAGGGTAGCTAATGTTACCCCAATATTTAAAAAGGGGGGTAGAGAGAAAGCAGGGAATTATAGACCAGTAAGCCTTACATCGGTTGTGGGCAAAATGCTAGAGTCCATTATTAAGGATAAAATAGCGGAGCACTTGACAAATGGGGAAAGGATCGGACAGAGTCAACATGGATTTACAAAGGGTAAATCGTGTTTGACTAACCTGCTGGAATTTTTTGAGGAAGTAACTGGTAAAATAGATGGGGGAGAGCCAGTGGATGTGGTGTACCTTGACTTCCAGAAAGCCTTCGATAAGGTTCCACACAAAAGATTATCATGCAAAATTAAGGCTCATGGGATTGGGGGCAAAGTATTAACGTGGATAGAGAACTGGCTGGCGGATAGAAAACAGAGAGTTGGAATAAACGGCTCGTTTTCGGAGTGGCAGGCAGTGACCAGCGGGGTGCCGCAAGGATCTGTCCTGGGACCCCAGCTGTTCACAATATATATAAATGATCTGGATCAGGGAATTGGATGCAATATTTCCAAATTCGCTGACGACACTAAACTAGGAGCAGGGGTGGGCTCTGATGAGGATGTCAGGAGGCTACAGTGCGATTTGGACAGGTTGGGGGAATGGGCGGATACGTGGCAGATGCACTATAATGTGGATAAATGCGAGGTTATCCACTTTGGGGGTAAAAACAGGAGGGTAGATTATTATCTAAATGGCAATAGATTGGGAGATGGGGAAGTGCAGAGGGACCTGGGTGTTCTTGTGCACCAGTCACTGAAGGAGAGCATGCAGGTGCAACAGGCGATTAAGAAGGCAAATGGTATGTTGGCCTTCATATCAAGGGGGTTCGAGTATAGGAATAGGGATACCTTACTACAGCTGTACAAGGTGCTGGTGAGACCGCATCTGGAGTATTGTGTACAGTTTTGGTCGCCCCATCTGCGGAAGGATGTTCTTGCCATGGAAAGAGTGCAGCGGCGATTCACCAGGCTGATACCTGGAATGGCGGGAATGACCTACGAGGAGAGATTGAATAGTTTGGGCTTGTACTCACTGGAGTTTAGAAGATTGAGAGGGGATCTCATCGAAACATATAAAATTATGGCAGGCCTGGACAGGCTGAATTCAGAGAGAATGTTTCCAATGGCAGGGGAGCACAGAACCAGGGGCCACAGTCTAAAAATAGCGGGCAAATCATTTAAAACAGAGATGAGGAAGAATTTCTTCACTCAAAGAGTGGTGAGCCTGTGGAATTCCCTGCCACAGAGGGCTGTGAAGGCTAATTCAATAAATATTTTCAAGAGAGAATTGGATATATTTCTGAAGGCTAAGGGGATTAAGGGTTACGGAGAAAAGGCGGGGACGGGGTACTGAACTGGTAAGATCAGCTAAGATCTCAGACGAAGATCAGCCATGATCTCATTGAATGGCGGAGCAGGCTCGAAGGGCCGAATGGCCTACTCCTGTTCCTATCTCTATGTTTCTATGAAAGAAGAAATGTCAGCGTTTGACAGCTCTGTGAAGCTGTCAAACACTGACATTCTGTGTAGTTTGATGAGTTCTTGTGTTCAGGACTCATCAAACCTTTCAACTTTGCAGAAATCTCCTGGCTGTTGTTTTGGCGGATCCAACAGCCAGTCTGTGAAATCTACAATGGAGATGTCGGGACTCCGGATCCACAGCGGCTGAAGGCTGTAGGCAGAAACAAAGGTAAGTGAACATTTTCTAACACTTAACACTCACCTTACATATTTACCACTCCACACTTGCACCCATCACTCACCTCTACATGGCACTTTCAGAGCCCTCCGACCCCCGCAGACCTCCTACTCACCTCCTACACCCCGGTGGGGTTCCCTGAGGTCGGGAAGCCTGCACTTGGAAAGGCAAAATGGGACAAATCCTATTTTCTGCCTGTTAACTACCTGTTAACAGGCAATTAATAGGATTAAATCCCTTTCCCGCCTTGAGGAGACGGGACCTGGGGCAGTACGGCTTCCCGCCTCCTGGCAAAAGGGCACGGAGGTGGGATGGGGGCGGGTTTGCCATCCGCCCCCACTCTCTCCAAATTTACCGACTGTCCCGCCTCCATACCCACCTCCTGGGGGCTGACAAAATCCAGCCCGAAGAGTCTGCAAAGGGATACAGATAGACTAAGTGAGTGGGCAGTGAGGTGGCAGATGGAGTATAATGTAGGGAAATGTGAGGTTATTCACTTTGGTAGGAAGAATAGAAAAACAGAATATTTTTTAAATGGTGAGAAACTTTCAAATGTTGGTGTTCAGAGAGATTTGGGTGTCCTCGTGCAAGAAACACAGAAAGCTAGCCTGCAGGTACAGCAAGCAATAAGGAAGGCAAATGGCATGTTGGCCTTTATTGCAAGGGGGTTGGAGTATAAGAGTGAGGAAGTCTTGCTACAATTGTACAGAACCTTGGTGAGACCACACCTGGAGTACTGTGCACAGTTTTGGTCTCCTTATCTAAGGAAGGATATACTTGCCTTAGAGGCGGTGCAATGAAGGTTCACTAGATTGATTCCTGGGATGAGAGGGCTGTCCTATGAGGAGAGATTGTGTAGATTGGGCCTATACTCTCTGGAGTTTAGAAGAATGAGAGGTGATCTCATTGAAACATACAAGATTCTGAAGGGGATTGACAGGGTAAATGCTGAGAGATTGTTTCCCCTGGCTGGAGTGTCTAGAACTAGGGGGCATAGTCTCAGGATAAGGGATCGGCCATTTAAGACTGAGATGAGGAGGAATTTCTTCACTCAGAGGGTTGTGAATCTTTGGAATTCTCTGCCCCAGAGGGCTGTGGATGCTGAGTCTTTGAGTATATTCAAGGCTGAGATAGATAGATTTTGGGGAATCAAAGAATATGGAGATCAGGCGGGAAAGTGGAGTTGAGATCGAAGATCAGCCATGATCTTATTGAATGGCAGAGCAGGCTCAAGGGGCCGTATGGCCGACTCCTGCTCCCAATTCCTATGTTCCCTCCTAATGACTCCTTGGCAATCATTTTGGTCCGATTACGTCTCTGTGAAGCACCTTGCTACATTTTTCTGTGTTAAGACTGCAATACAAAAACAAGTTGTTGTTGATGTGCTCGCCTAAACTCTTTGTAATAGCCATTTTTGTCATTCAAATATCTGATATTAATTTTAAGAATGTGGTGGTTGTGCAAGAAGCTAGAAGAGTATTCTTTGCTTCCACAGGCTGGGAAACCATTTGGGCTTTGTATTCATATTTTTTAGTTAAGGTACATTATGCTATTAATGCCGTGGATATTACAACAACAAAGTTGGGTGTGGGTAAAATCAGATTATGCAGATTTTAAGACCATAAGAAACTCTGGAACATGAAAAATGCCTTTACGTTAGGAAGATTCAGTTCATTCTATTTAACAGCTATATTCGTACTACAGGTGGCTTCCATCTATCAGGTGTGAGCCTCGGCTCAGTGATAGCAATCTTGACTGAGTCAGAATGTCATGGGTTCAAACGCCACTCCAGGATCAGAGCACGTAATCTAAGCTGAGACTCCAGTGCAGTACTGAGGGAGCGCTGCACTGTCGGAGGAGTCGTCTTTTAGACGAGAGGTTGAACCGAGATGCCCTCCACCCTCCCATGGCACTATTAAAAAGAAGAGCAGGGGTGTTCTCCTAGTGTCCTGGCCAACATTTATCCCACGATCATTATTACTAAAGAAACAGATTATCTAGTCATTTGCCTCATTGCCGTTTGAGGGTCCTTGCTGTGTGCCTATTGGCTGCCACATTTCCCTGCAGTACAGCAGTGACTGCACTTCAAGAGTATTTCGTTGACTGACAAGGGCTTTGGGATGTCATGTGTGGTGCTATATAAATGCAAATTCTTTCTTCATCAATGTACAATTCACTTACCCCTGAAACTACACGCAATTCTGTTCTCATCTTGCCCTTGGCTTCAGTTTTATTCTGCTCCATTTGTCTGCACCGGTTCCCTTTCGGAAAAGCTTTGTGGATCTGGTATTTACTGCACGGAGATTGTACTTTTTTGAATTAATTCTTGGTAAAGTAGTTCCTTCTCAGCGCTCATTTGCCTTGTAGTTTCTTTATTTGCAAAGAACCTCTTGTTCTGATTAATTTAAAAGCATGAACTGCCTTCTGCTTGATGGCACCACTCATTATTTGAAGCGAAATGAAATAATTTCTTGTACCTTCGCCCAGTCTTCATTTTAATTGAAGAGCAAAAGCTCATTATAGGCTGTGTTAAGTCCTTCTCTTCTCCTCTGCATCTTCTCCACCCAACAGGAAAGTTGTTCTCTGTCAAAACCGGTTCGAGCGCCAGGGGATGCAAGTTAAAAAGTAGGGAGTTAGGAGTAAGAAAGGAAGTTGGGCACAATCCCGTTCATTTCCCACGAGAAAGGTTATTGAAGCAAATATGGGTTCAAGAGGCAACTGGCTGCAGGAAGAAGGAATTTCTGAAGGAAGAAGGAATTGAAGGGCAAGGATTTAGGAGTCCAGGTATGAAATAATTAAATGTTGGCTGCAACTGTGAAAAGTGGTCCAAAAGGCTAATGGGATCGCGAGGTAAAAGCAATTACACAGAGTGCGGCCAGGCGGCATTTGCCTTATTCAGTTATGGATGCCCCACCTTAGGAAGGATGTACTGGCCTTTGGAGAGAGTGCAGGCATGAAGGGGCTGAGTTGAGATGAAAGAGTGCGTAGACTAGGTTATCGTTCCCTGCAGATGAGGATGTTCAGGGGTGGTCTGATTGAGATGTTTAAAATGCTGAAGAGAATAGGCAGGGTAGATTACAAACAACTCTTCCATTTAGTAGGAGAGTCCAGAAGAAGAGGATATAATCTTTGAATTTGAACTAAGCCGATTAAAAGCAAATCCAGGAAAAACTTCTTCACACAAAGTATTGTGAGAATGTAGAACATACATCAATGCAAAGTCAGAAATGCTTGGAAGAACTATGACATACGGAATGGATTCCTTATAGATGTGAGAGTGTGGTTAGGAATTAATTAATTTGTGTAGGAATTTATTAATGAATTAATGTTTATGTGTAGAAACTTGCTGATGAATTATTGTTTAGGAATGTATGTATGAGGATAGACAGGCTCTCGAATATAGGCGGGCTCTCTAATATGAACTTGTGAACTGTGACCTTTGACTGCGGAAGGAGTTTGTGCTGGAGACAGCATGGTTTGAACAAAGGAGGTGAGCTTGTCTTTGAAATTCCCTCTGGAAGGACGTCATTGGACGAGGCCGGTGCCGGAGCAAGGAGAACCAATCGGAGGGTGATCATGCAGCTTGGGAACCAATCATTGGGCTCAACAGGATTGTGCACAAGGGGCCCAGGCATTGAAGACTGAACAAAAGAAGCCAGCCGAGTGCTGGCAGGCACAGCGGAGAAACAAGGAACAGGGAACTGGGAAGAACAGAGAATCATCACTACACACACAAGTCAAGCCAACACGCTCCGCTGTCCAAAGTTATATACGGGAAGTAAAGCCTGTTTGAACTAGTTAATTGCTGCCTAGTTTTGTTAAGATACACATATATAGTTGTATGTTTAATAAACTTTTCCGACTCGTCATAAATCAGTGATCTTGTCGTCAATTTCAGCTGGTACAAAAGAACTAAAAATCTCTTGCGTAGAGGACCCCACAGTACAACCTGAAGGATCAAACCTTCCTCGCAAACAGTGGACAACCATCCGCCTCAGAACCGGCCATGGTAGATGATTCCACCTTCTCCATAGCTGGAAGATTAAAGCATCCCCATCATGCGACTGTGGAGCTCCTAATCAGACCCTGGAGCACATCATTGAGCACTGCCCTCAGAGGAAATTCACAGGCAGCCTACGAGATATCCGCGCTGTTACACCGGAAGCTTTGGCCTGGATATCTGACTTAGATATTGACATCTGATTTGCTTTGCTACGACCATACGCAAGAAGAAGAAGATATAGTGATACAGCACAGAAGGAGTGCTGGCTCTTTGGTAGAGCTATCCAATTACTCCCACTCCCCTGCTCTTTCCCCAGAGCCCTATAACTTTTCTTCCTTCAAGTATTTCTCCAATTCTCTTTTGAAAGTTACTATTGAATCTGCTTCCACCATCCTTTCAGGCAGTGCATTCCAGATCACAACAACTCGCTGTGTAAAAAAATGTCGCCTTTGGTTCTTTTGTATATAGTTTTAAAGGATATGGAGAAGATGTAAGGAAATTAGATTTTAAAAGATTACAGCAAATTAAATGGAGGAGCAGGCTTGATGGGCTGAATGGCCTGCACTTGATTTTTTTGCATTTCTGTCAATGAACCCCAACATTTGATTTGTTTAATAATGAAAATATTTCTATATTAACTTTCACACCAAAAGTCTCAAGGTACTTAACACAACGAATTACTGTTTAAAATGCAGTTACTGTTGTTAGGTAGGCAGTGATCACTCATAGATCACTCTTCCATTTGATTCCAGTTTCACCATTCATCTCAATCAAAGTTAATGTAATTCATACAGTATGTAATAAGTAGTGTTCCACTAATCATTTGATCAACTGCTGGGCCTCATGAGGTCCCTTGGGATAACATGAATGTCCATGGAGCTATTTACCATTCCACACACAAGTAACGAACGTGGAAATCATTTTGAATCCCATCGTCCAGCTTGTTTGGGGACCCCAGTAATCACTTCTCCCTTGCTCACATAAACCCTTCTATAATAATCCCCCTACCCAATATCAAACCAGCTTTCAGGCCACTTTGCTTTATCTCCCAAAGTGCCCTGCTAATGAGCATCTTCCCAAAGTGCTCCACAGATGCTCAATTCGTCTGGGCTGTTTGATCCTGAAAATTATTCACTGATGATTCAAACTGAAGAACCAGTTTAAAATTCTACCAACCTGGGACATCCTTCATTCAAAAAAAGCAGTCTTATCTTTTACAAGCTCCATCTTTTATTCTCGTTCTCTGTCCAATATAAGCATAGTAAAAAAAAACAGTCTGTCTGATTCTGTTAAACCCCCATCACAATTTGCCTTTCTATTTATTCATTTTCATTTTAATGCTCCTTTTCTGCCTGCCGCAGTTTACCTTACATCCTTTGCGGATGGTATAGATTGATTCAAGCGAGAACAACCAGCATAGGGACAGGAGTAGGCCGTTCAGCCCGTCAAGCCTGCGCCACCAGTTTGTTAGCCATGCTCCATCTCCAGCCCTCGTTCAATAGCTTTACTTCTCAAGAAAAATATCAATCTTCCTTTGAAATACTTTAATGAATTACGTGTTCAGGACCTTTTGGGAAAGTATATTCTACATTTTTATAATCCTTTGTGTGAAAAAATTTTTCCTTGATATTTGTTTGGTCAGCGCAATTCCAGTTTGAAGATTTTGCCCCTATGTTCTGGATTCCCCTACTAGATGGGGAAGTTTTCCCTAACTACCTTGTCAATTCCCCTCAGTATTTTAAACACCTCAATCAGTCACCTCTTAACTTCCCTCACCTCTAGGGAATGGAAACTAATTTGACCCTGAGTTTCATCATAGCTAACTTTCTCCATCCCAGGTTTCACTCTGCTGAGACATCCAAGGCCAGTGTATCTTTCCTGCCGTGAAGCCCCAAAAGTGAACACCATACCCCTGTTGAGGTGAGACGAGTGCTCTGTAGAACTGCAGCAGGGCTTGCGCCCTTCTATAACATGATTCATTTCTGGAGAAAAGGGGATATATGGAGAAGGCAGGGTTGAGATAAAACAGAAACAAATAAGGTATTGGGGAAATAGCTTCTAGAACATAAGAATTAGGAGCAGGAGTCGGCCATACAGCCCCTTGAGCCTGCTCCACCACTTAATAAGTTCACGGCTGATCTTCAGCCTCAACTCCACTTTCCCGCCTAATCTCCATATCCCTTGGTTCCCTTAGAGTCCAAAAATCTATCGATCTCAGCCTTGAATATACTCAATGACTGAGCCACCACAGCCCTCTGGGGGAGAGAATTCCACAGATTCACCACCCTCTGAGTGAAGAAATTCTTCCTCATCTCAGTCCTAAATGGACAACCCCTTATCCTGAGACTGTGCCCCCTAGTCCTAGACTCTCCAGCCAGGGGAAACAGCCTCTCAGCATCTACCCTGCCAAGCTCTCTCAAAATCTTATATGTTTCAATGACATTACCTCCCTTACCTGACTTCTCATAGCTTTTCTGTTTGCACTCTATGGGGTAGATTTTGACTTCAGTGGAAATAAAAATTGGGAGAGGTAGACTGCTGATTCACTCTCGCCCATTTTACTCTATCGCACAAAGTCAAAATCTACCTCGATCCTTTTTTTAACCTCTCTATTCGGTCACTTAGTTGGGCCGTGATTGTATTCTTTTGCTTCTCAATATTTATGCAATTGCATGCACAGATTCTTTACAGCGAATTACATAGAATGTACAGCACAGAAACAGGCCATTCGGCCTATGCCGGCGTTTATGCTCCACACGAGCCTCCTCCCACTCTATTCACTTCATCTCACCTTACCAACACATGATTCGATTCCCTTCTCCTTCATGTACTTACCCTTAAATGTATTACACTCCAAATCTCTAAAGTAATGCCATTGCTCCACAATTACTTTCCCCTATCCATGTTGACTCAATTCTGATTATCTTAGTTCTTTCTGCACATTAAAATTGCTCTCCTGAAAGCAAGTGCTTTTATTGTGTTGGTATTAACACACGTTGAACCTTTATGATCACATCTACTTAAATATTCCCTCACCTCCAGGCTACTGATCATTTATAACATCCTACTCAACACCAAATCAAATTTAACAACTACCCTGCTGCACTGATTCACATACTATGTCAAAGTTCTCTACCCCCGCTCCGTTCCCATTTTATTGTCGCACCGTTTAATATCAGCCTCTGCACCTACCTTGGTGGTCCGCAACAGTTACCGACAAAATACTTCCTAACTGTGCTGGCTGAGCTCCACACAAAGTTGATGCTGACAGTTTCTTTCCCAGTGATGAGTTTCACGCACATTAATTCTTTCCTGATCATTAACATCTGCTGGATATCTCCAAGACCAAGCCACACTTAGTCACATAAGCTTCTAGTTCCAGTGTTCACTTTCAGACTCATCCTCCTCTCAGTGTAGAAATACACAACAGCAACAACTTGCATTTATACAGCGCCTTTAATGTAGTAAAACGTCCCAAGGCGCTTCACAGGAGAGTTATCAGGCAGAATTTGACACTGAGCCACATAAAGAGGGGAGGCTGGACAAGCATATGAGGGAGAAGGGAATGGAGGGTTAGGCTGATAGATTTAGATGAGGAAAGACGGGAGGAGGCTCGTGTGGAGCATAAATGCCGGCATGGACTGATTGGGCCGAAAGGCCTGTTTCTGTGCTGCATATCAGATGTAATCCTTTGTAAAGAGATATGAGGACAGGTGACCAAAATCTTGGTCAAAGAGGTAGGTTTTAAGGAACGTCTTAAAGGTGGAGAGTGCATGAGTCTTGGCAGCGACTTCCAGCAGAAAGACTCACACTTATATAGAGCTTCGTGGCATCCTATGAAAAAGTTCTACTTTATCACTGAGTGCTGGCTTCTATCAAAATGTCATCTACTCAAATCATTACACTGATAACCATGTGTTTAGGCAGATTTATTTTCTCTCCATAGACACAGCTCTCAATCAGATAATTGTATCTTTGCTCTGGAATCTTTTCAATCCTAGCCTTATTCTCTTCAATTTTCTAATCCACCAACTCTAGATTGGCTCAATTTACCCGTCTGAAGATGGTGCTACCAGCAGCTCTACTTCGGGTCCTCCAACACCCCAAACTTGTTATCCATCTCTCTTCCACATCCCACTTAACAGTCCAGTCAGGATGCAGCCTGGCTTTGTAATTCACAGCTGCCATTTAATAAGTGTATTTAGTTCACTGATTATCAGGTAATTTAGATAGTGGGTTCTCACAATAGGCAGATACAAGATAACAGCAAGCAGTAATCAGCAGACGTCCAGGAGAATTAAACGAATTAGAACACACATGTGGCAGAATGCCGGAACACTCAGCAGCTTTGTCCTGGAGACGTCTGTGAGGAAAACTGGCGGTAGAGGATTGCTCGCCCGTTATGGCAAGTTGGCCAAAGGTAGATTGGAAAAATAGATTAAAAGGCATGGCGGTAGATAAGCAGTGGCTAGCATTAAAATAAATATTTCATAATTCTCAACAAAAATACATTCCATTGAGAAACAAAAACTCCACGGGACGAGTGATTCATTCGTGGCTAACTAAAGAAGTTAAGGATAGCATTAGATTGAAAGAAGAAGCTTATAATGTTGCAAAGCATAGCAGTAAGCCTGAGGATGGGGAGAGTTTCAGAAACCAGCAAAGGTTGACCAAAAAACTGATAAAAAGGGAAAAAATTGAACATGAGAGAAAGCTAGCAAGAAATATAAAAACAAATTGTAAGAGCTTCTATAAGTATGTAAAAAGGAAGAGAGTAGCAAAAGTAAATGTTGGTCCCTTAGAGGCTGAGACAGGAGAAATTATGGGGAATAAGGAAATGGAAGAAATGTTAAACAAATATTTTGTATCTGTCTTCGCAGTAGAAGACACAAAAAGCATATCAAAAATAGTGGGGAACCAAGGGTCTAATGAGGGTGAGGAAGTTAACGTAATTAATATAATATAGGGACGGAGGTTCCTATCCGAATAATGGAGTTCAACTCAGTGAAACAAAATAACAAAGTTTAATAAACAAACAAGTTAACTGGTAAAACTACAGGAGAAGATGTGCACAGGTCTGTTCAGCTTGCCCGCCCCTCAATAACTGCTGCAAGGTTTATGGAAGCTGACGTCATGACGTCATCACATTCTCCGCGCCACTGGCGGTCACGTGATCGTCATCACGCAGAGTGCAAGAAAGTACATACAGTATAGTTAACAGACAGTTTAAAGGGGCAGTCCGCAGCTGCACTACACTGTAGTTAAAGGGATTGTTGCTAATTGCCCCGAGTCTCTTGGTGGCTCCGCCACAATAAGTAGAAAAAAAGTACTAGAGAAGCTAATGGGACTAAAAGCCAACAAATCCCCTGGACCTGACGGCCAATATCCTAGGATTCTAAAAGAGGTGGCTGCAGAGATAGTGGATGCATTGGTTTTGATCTTCCAAAATTCCCTAGATTCTAGAATGGTCCCAGCGGATTGGAAGGTAGTAAATATAACACTGCTATTCAAGAAAGGAGGGAGGGAGAAAACAGGGAACTGCAGGCCAGTTAGCTTGATATCAGTCATCGGGAAAATGCTGGAATCCATTAAGGAAGTGGTATCAGGGCAATTAGAAAATTATAACATGATTAGGCAGACTCAACATGGTTTTATGAAAGGGAAATCATGTTTGACAAATTTATTAGAGTTTTTTGAGGATGTAACTAGCAGGGTAGATAAAGGGGAACCAGTGGATGTAGTATATTTGGATTTCCCAAAGGCATTCGACAAGGTGCCACATAAAAGGTTATTATACAAGGTAAGGGCTCATGGGGTTGGGGGTAATATAGTAGCATGGATGGAAGATTGGTTAATGGACAGAAAACAGAGAGCAGGGATAAACGGGTCTTTTGCAGGTTGGCAGGCTGTAACTAGTGGGGTACTGCAAGGATCAGTGCTGGGGCCTCAGCTATTTACAATCTACATTAATGACCTAGATGAAGGGACCGAGTGTAATGTATCCAAGTTTGCTGACGATTCAAAGCTAGGTGGCACCGTGAGCTGTGAGGAGAACACAAAGGGCTGGATTTTTTGAATGGAGACGAGTTGGAGGCGGGACAGCTGCTTGTCGTGTCAATGTCCCGCCTTCATCCTCGCCTGACCAACCAGAGGGATTTTCCCCTGATTGAGCTTGTTAAGCCCACCCTGTGGGCTCAGCAGACCAATTAGGGAGGAAGTCACTGACAGAGCAAGTCAACGTCAGACGTGCTATCTGTCAAGACTTCTTGAAAGAAGAAATGTCAGCAGTTGACAGCTCTGTGAAGCTATCAAACATTGAAATTCTCTGTAGATTGATGAGTTCTTGTGTTCAGGACTCATCAAACCTTTCAGCTTTGTAAATTTCACATGGCTGTTGGTTCGGAGGTTCCAACAGCCAGTCTGTGAAATTGACAAGGAGGATGTCGGCTCTCCCGATCCAGCACAGCTGAAGGCTGTAGGAAGAAAACAAGGTAAGTGAACATTTTTTTAAACTTATCACTCACCTTGCATCCTTATCACTCCACACTTGCACCCATCACTCACCTCGACATCTTACTTCCAGGTGCCTCCGACCCCCGCAGACCTCCTTCACGTCTCCTCCAACCTGATGGGGTTCTCCGAGGTCGGGAAGCCTTCACCTGTGAAGGTAAAATGGCACAAATCCTTTTTTTGGCCTGTTAACTACCTGTTAACAGGCAGTTAAAAGGATGAAATGCGTTTCCCACCACCAGGAGCCGGGACCCGGGACAGTACGGCTTCCCGCTTCCTGGCAGAAGGGCACAGAGGCGGGATGGGGGGCGGATGGGGGTGCCATCCGCCCCCACTTTCTCCGAATTTACCGACTGTCCCGCCTCCGTGCCCACCTCCTCAGGGCTTGGAAAATCCAGCCCAAAGGGTCTGCAAAGAGATATAGATAGGCTAAGTGAGTGGGCAGTAAGGTGGCAGATGGAGTATAATGTAGGGAAATGTGAGGTTATTCACTTTGGTAGGAAGAATAGAAATACAGAATCTTTTTTAAATGGTGAGAAAATTTCAAATGTTGGTGTTCAGAGAGATTTGGGTGTCCTCGTGCAAGAAATACAGAAAGCTAGCATGCAGGTACAGCAAACAATAAGGAAGGCAAATGGCATGTTGGCCTTTATTGCAAGGGGGTTAGAGCATAAGAGTGAGGAAGTCTTGCTACAATTGTACAGGGCCTTGGTGAGACCACACCTGGAGTACTGTGCACAGTTTTGGTCTCCTTATCTAAGGAAGGATATACTTGCCTTGGAGGCGGTGCAACAAAGGTTCACTAGATTGATTCCTGGGATGAGAGGGCTGTCCTATGATGAGAGATTGTGTAGAATGGGCCGATACTCTCTGGAGTTTAGAAGAATGAGAGGTGATCTCATTGAAGCATACAAGATTCTGAAGGGGATTGACAGGGTAGACACTGAGAGGTTGTTTCCCCTGGCTGGAGTGTCTGGAACTCGGGGGCATAGTCTCAGAATAAGGGGTAGGCCATTGAAGATTGAGATGAGGAGGAATTTCTTCACTCAGAGGGTTGTGAATCTTTAGAATTCTCTGCCCCAGAGGGCTGTGGTTGCTGAGGGGGAAAAATTCAGTATCGCCCCTTTTGGGGCGCCATTATCGGCCTGGCGCTAATTATCGCCTCCGACAGCAAACTTGGCTTTTATCGCCCCGGAGGTGATTGGAGCGCTAAATCAGGCGCTTCACACCTGCCTTAAGGTGCAAAGGCCGAGGAGCGAGGCGCTACCTCAGAGCGCTGGCGAAGCAAGGAAGGGCAAATCAAAATGAACCTGCAAAGTGCTGCTCAGTACTCAAAACTCCTTCACACAGCGTTGAATCTCTCCAGAAGTCTCTCTCTCTCTCAGACTGCGTGGTGCACAAATGTCAGCAACAAAAAAAGGCAGGAAGCGGTCGCCTTTAATTAGCGCTCCCCCAGTCCCTTTCTGACTGCAAAATGCTCCTCTCTACCTGTCGTTGTTAGCGGCAGGCGGTAAGGCAGGGGGCGCCACTCAATATCTGGTCCGGGGCGCTACCGGGGCGTTGCGCACTCCACTGACGTCACGATCTGCCGGCGCAGGAGCTCATGTCGGTAGTGTTTAGCACCGCCGCAAAAAGTCTAGTTAATTTCGCGAGTGGCGCAAACATCACCGCGCCCGGGCGCTAGTTGCTTTGCGCCCCATTAGCGCCCTCTTAAGGCGCTAACGGGAGACAGAAACAATTGAATTTTCCCCCCTCAGTCTTTGAGTATATTAAAGGCTGAGATCAATAGATTTTTGGACTCTCGTGGAATCAAGGGATATGGAAATCGGGCAGGAAAGTGGAGTTGAGGTTGATGATCAGCCATGATCTTATTGAATGGTGGAGCAGGCTCGAGGGGCCGTATGGCTGATGCCTGCTCTTACTTCTTATGTTCTTATGTTATAATCCTGCCCATCATACAGCCCGCCCGTTACACACCCCGCCCGTTATACTCCCGCCCGTTAAACAACCCTCCCGTTACACACCCCGCCCGTTATATACCCCGCCCATTACACACCCGCCCGTTATACACCCCGCCCGTTATACTCCCGCCCATTACACACCCCGCCCGTTATACACCCGCCCATTACACACCCCCCCGCCCATTACACACCCCGCCCGTTATACACCCCCCCGCCCATTACACACCCGCCCGTTATACACCCCCCCGCCCATTACACACCCCGCCCGTTATTCACATGCCCATTACACAACCGCCCGTTATACACCTGCCCGCCCGTTATATATCCGCCCGTTATACACCCTGCCTATTATACACCCCGCCTGTTATACACCCGCCCGTTACACAACCGCCCGCCCGTTACACACCCGCCCGATATACACGCACCAGTTATACACCCGCCTGTTATACACCGCGCCCGTTATACACCCCGCCCGTTATGCACCCGCCTGTTATACACCCCATCTGATTTTCCTCTGTGGCAGTTTTCCACAACTGCTTAAAATTTAATATCAGCCTGTCTATATTTCTGATCAGTGCAGGTGGCGGTTTAGGTTGAGATAAGAACTGCTGGCACCTCATTTGTTTGGTTTGGTGTGTGTATGTTTGGTGGAGGAAACTATTGATTTTTAAAATTGGACTCATAAACATGCCAGATGATTAGAAAAATTTCAGACTATTTTTGTGCATATAAGCACGAGAAAGTTTCATGAGAAAGTGAAGCACACAAAATGGAGAAGATGTGCGAGGGTAACTTTGAGAGCTGTTTGGAAATGTCAATCCGACTTTTCTTTATAAATTCCCATGTCTTTCCTGCCCTTCATGTTTATAACCCCACAATTGAACGCAAAACGCAAGTAAAAGATCGCGGCACTGAGATAGTCTGGTGAAAGGATGCTGGGAGGAAGGCTCATTTTCTTCCAGGGCCGTTTTCGTTGTCAGATTTTCTTCGCCTCTTGAAAGCGTGACTCCAAGTGGCCATTCTTCGTGTGACAGCGGACTATTTGACCACGAAGGCATCACAGCTAAGCTTCATCCTGTTCTCACCTGCTGCATGTGCACGCACATGCACACACTCTCCAGCAGGGGTCACTGAATAGCAATCAGGAACAGGAGCCCTGGCTGATTTGTTGGGATTCTAGCCGGGGATCATTGAGACCAAGTGTTGTGCTACTGCTACCAGCCCCAGGAGAGTGCAGCTAATTCAGCACAGGCCAGGAATTGAACCGGGACCTTCCTGATATGTAGGGCTCAAAAGCTCAACAGCTTTATATTGCTTGTAAGTTGTTATAGCAACAGAAGAATTTGAAATGTTATTCTCTTGCGGCCTAATTTCTATCTCCAAACCATCGTCAACACCTTCACCGAAGCGTACGAGAGCATGGGCCTTACACTAAACATCCATAAGACAAAGGTCCTCTACCAACCTGCCCCCCGCCACACAGTACTGCCCCCCGATTATCAAAATCCACGACAAAGCCTTGGACAACGTGGACCACTTTCCATACCTCGGGAGCCTACTGTCAACAAGGGCAGACGTCGATGACGAAGTCCAACACTGCCTTCAGTGTGCCAGTGCAGCCTTCGGTCGCCTGAGGAAGAGTGTTTGAAGACCAGGACCTCAAACCCAGCACTAAGCTCATGGTCCACAGAGCAGCAGCGATACCTGCCCTGCTGTACGCCTCAGAGACATGGACCATGTACAGCAGGCACCTCAAAGCACTGGAGATGTACCACCAACGCTGCCTCCGCAAGATCCTGCAAATTCATTGGCAGGATAGGCGCACCAACGTCGGTGTTCTTGCTCAGGCCAACATCCCCAGCATCGAAGCTTTGACCACGCTCAATCAGCTCTGATGGACGGGTCACATCGTCCGCATGCCCGATATGAGACTCCCAAAGCAAGCGCTCTACTCGGAGCTCCGGCACGGCAAGAGAGCCCCAGGTGGGCAGAGGAAACGCTTCAAGGACACCCTCAAAGCCTCCTCGAAAAAGTGCAACATCCCCACCGACATCTAGGAATCACTGGCCCAAGACCGCACAAAGTGGAGGAGAAGCATCCGGGAAGGCGCCGAACACCTCGAGTCTCTTCGCCGGGAGCAAGCGGAAGCCAAGCGCAGGCAGCGCAAGGAGCGCACGTCAACCCAAGCACCCCACCCACCCGCCCCTTCAACCACCGTCTGCCCCACCTGTGACAGAGACTGTAGGTCCCGCATTGGACTCATCAGTCACCTGCGAACTCATTTTCAATGTGGAAGCAAGTCATCCTCGGTTCCGAGGGACTGCCTAAGCAAGTCGTAGTAATTTCTATCTTCTTCGATTTAGAAGCGTGGACATAATGAAGAGGGTATGTGACTGACCAACGGGGGAAGAGGCTGAACGATGGCATTGATACTGAGTTTAGACTGCGTTTTATAGGCTTAGATCTTTCCTTCACATCGTGTTACTTCAAACAAAGCTGAATGGTGTCACTTTTGTCAGAACAAAAGCATTTTTAGTAACATAAAAAGGCCTTTATACCCGCAGGAGCCTGTGTCTTTCTCGAGAATGAATCCCACCTACGTTTCTCCTCACCACATCCGTCATAGCCATTTCTCTCCAGAAACACATCCAACTATCTCTTGATCCCATTTATACCGTCTGTCCGATAACTTATTCCATTGCCCTTTAGGTAAAAAGTTGCCGGCTCGAATGCAATGAGGCCGGGGCCTCAAAATCACGGCCGCCCGAAATCAAAATCGATCCCATAGTTTTTTTTCCCCTCTTTACCTTTTCAAAACCCCTTCGTTAACATGGAATCAGACAGCACAGGAGGAGGCCATTCGCCCCATCGTGCCTGTGCCGGCTCTTTGAAAGAGCTAAACAATTAATCCCTCTCCCCCCCCTCCGCCCCCCTCCCCTCACCCACTACTCTTTCCCCCATAGCCCTGCAAATGTTCTCCTTTTCAAACGTTAATGCTAATTAGAAAATTAAATTGATTTTCTGTTAAAGCAATCTGGAATCATATTTGCCTTTTTTTTTTAAATTGCAGCTAAACATTGTATTGACTGTTTCGATGAGTTATCCAGTTTAACCCCCTTGACGCACATTTTCCCTTTTGGTTCCCGTCTCCCATTCTAATTATTTGGCGTCTTTCCCCATTGTACTGCATCTGCTGGCCCAGTGACCTAAAAAGATCTAAATTCTCCTGAAGCATGTTACATTATTTTTCATTATTTGCCTCAAGTATCTAATCATTTTATATTAATATCCTTTGTTATCTGCCTGCTGTGCAGCTTCTCCTGCACTCCCATAACTGACTTAGGCAACTTGCCCTCCATTCATGAATAAAGACAGGTTTGAAATAAGATATTTAATAAATTTGTACGATTCCAGCTCCCCGCTATGGTTTTGAGTGGACCAATAGCTCCCTTCACCCATTTTCTTTTTTACCATTTGTGTATATTTATTAATGATATTGTCAATGGTTGTCAACAGTACATGAAGAAAACCTGGAGAGGTGCGTGTGCTTTTTTTTTGTCTTCAGTTAGCAGACCCATTAAACCGTGTCACGAATCAATAGTTCACAGGTCAGTGTGAGGATAGTTTCCCAGATAGATCTTAAGTTGAAACAGCAGTGGCAAAGACCTGTGGAATTCATTACACACTGAGGTGTAATAGATTACTGCTTGAACAAATGCTGGTGCCGTAACAGGAGTTGACAGCAAATTACTTCAAGTGGACTAGATTGGTTATGGTGATCAATGGGAGGCTGAAATATTCTATTCCTCAATTCAATTTTTTTTTATTTGTGAGTCGGATCATCGGTCCTTTGTTTTTCAGCTTCCCACTAAGAGACTTGCACAGCTGTAATGAAGGAAGGATCTCGCTGATAATTAACACTGAAATTACAATGAAGGCAGCTCGTTGGTGACTTTTTATTCCCCCCCCCCCGTGAATAGCATCAGGTCATAGAGTCAGTTATACAGCACAGAAAGAGGCCCTTCGGCCCATCGTGTCCGCGCCGGCCATCAAGCCCTGTCTATTCTAATCCCATTTTCCAGCACTTGGTCCATAGCCTTGTATGCTATGGCATTTCAAGTGCTCATCTAAATGCTTCTTGAATGTTGGAGGGTTCCTGCCTCTACCACCCTTTCAGGCAGTGAGTTCCAGATTCCAACCACCCTCTGGGTGAAAAAGCTTTTCCTCAAATCCCCTCTAAACCTCCTGCCCCTTACCTTGAAACTATGCCCCCTGGTTATTGACCCCTCTACTAAGGGGAAAAGTTCCTTTCTATCTACCCTATCTATGTCCCTCATAATTTTGTACACCTCAATCAGGTTCCCCCTCAGCCTTCTTTGCTCTAAGGAAAACAACCCCAGCCTGTCCAATCTCTCTTCATAGCTGAAGCACTCCAACCCAGGTAACATCCTGGTGAATCTCCTCTGCACCCTCTCCAATGCAATCACATCCGTCCTATAGTGTGGCGACCAGAACTGCACACAGTATTCCAGCTGTGGCCTAACTAGCGTTTTATACAGCTCCATCATAACCTCCCTGCTCTTATATTCTATGCCTCGGCTAATGAAGGCAAGATTCCCATATGCCTTTTTAACCACCTTATCTACCTGTCCTGCTGCCTTCAGAGATCTATGTACATGCACACCAAGGTCCCTCTGATCCTCTGTCCTTCCTAGGGTCCTACCAGCCATTGTGTATTCCTTTGCCTTGTTAGTCCTCCCAAAATGCATCACCTCACACTTTTCAGGGTTAAATTCCATTTGCCACTGTGTCTTGTTTTGCACACTTTGTACAAAAATAATAAATTGCAGGACAACGGAGTATTACAGTTTAAACTCTTTTAATGAAGTATCAGGTCTGTAAGCTTTCTCAATCAATACAGCACCATATGGACAAGATGGAGCCAGAACCCCCTGGGTCTTCTAAACAATAGCAGTCCTTACAGATGCCTGCAGGCCAATGACAACTCAGCATGTGATCACATTGTGAATATAATAGGTATTCCTTACTAATGCCTGCGGGCCAATGATAATTCAATATGCAAATGTTACACACTGTTCTGCCCATCTAACCAACCCGTCCATATCATCCTGTAGCCTGTGGCTTCCCTCCGCGCTATTTATCACTCCACCAATTTTCGTGTCATCTGCGAACTTACTGATCATAGCTCCTACATTCATATCTAAATCATTAATGTACACTACAAACAGCAAAGGACCCAGCACCGATCCCTGCGGTACACCACTGGACACCGGCTTCCAGTCACAAAAACAACCTTCAACCATCACCCTCTGCCTCCTGCCACTAAGCCAATTTTGGATCCAATGTGCCAAATTGCCCTGGATCCCATGGGCTCTTACCTTCTTGACCAGTCTCCCATGTGGGACTTTGTCAAAAGCCTTACTGAAGTCCATGTAGACTACATCAACTACACTACCCTCACCCACACACCTAGTCACCCCCTCGAAAAATTCAATCAAATTGGTTAGACATGATCTCCCCTTGACAAAGCCATGCTGACTATCCTTGATTAATCCTTGCCTCTCCAAGTGGAGACTAATTCTGTCCCTCAGAATTTTTTCCAATAATTTCCCTACCACTGATGTTAGGCTCACTGGCCTGTAATTCCCTGGTTTATCCCTGCTACCCTTCTTGAATAATGGTACTACGTTAGCTGTTCTCCAGTCCTCTGGCACCGCCCCTGTGGCCAGAGAGGTTCTGAAAATTTGTGTCAGAGCCCCTGCAATCTCCTCCCTTGCCTCACACAGTAGCCTGGGATACATCTCGTCAGGACCTGGGGATTTATCCACTTTTAAGCCCGCTAAAACCGCTAGTGCCTCCTCCCTCTCAATACTAATTTACATCCACCTCAGAAGGCAGAAGGTTTAGCCTCTCATCGGAAAGACGGCACCTCCCTCAGTAATGCGCTGGAGTGTCAGCCTAGATTCTGTGTTTAGGTCTCTAGAGTGGGACTGTGAACCCACAACCTTCTGACTCAGAGGCGAGAGTGCTCAATACTGGGTCCATATTTATCGGCCAAACACTGTGAGTGTTGTGTCTCCTTGTGTTCTTATACTACCTGTATATATATTACAGACACTTTTAGTTCATTTTTAGTTAGTGCTTTTTACTTAGCTGTATTTGCTTTGTTTTAGTGCTGCCGCATGGTGTGGAGTGATACAAGATGTCCGACGCTGCACTGTGCACTGCCCACGCACAGTGTGCCACATAGCAATATAACTACACCATACCAAAGTAGTTCCATTTAACGATGTGATACTATAACAATGTAACATCACTCTTTCTCAAAAAACTAAAACATGAAATTTAACAATTTAAATTAACAAATATTATATCTAAACTAGTATTATCAACTGCAAAGAATCGTGAGGTTTTTTTTTATTCGCGATATCGCTCAGGTGGTTGGACAGGAAGGAAAGGGAGGTGGGGTTGCTATGTTAATCAAGGATGGAATCACTGCAATAGTCAGAAATGATATTGGGTCAAAGGATCAGGATAGTGAAACAGTTTGGGTGGAGATAAGGAATAATAAGGAGAAAAAGTCACTAGTGGGCGTAGTCCATAGGCCTCCTAACAGTTGCAATTCTGTTGGTCGGAGTATAAATCAGGAAATAGTTGGGGCTTGCAATAAGGGAACAGCTATAATCATGGGGGATTTTAACTTTCATATTGACTGGACTAATCAAATTGGGCATGGCAGCATTGAGGAAGAGTTCATAGAGTGTATTAGGGATGGGTTCCTTGAGCAGTATGTCACTGAACCAACCAGGGGGCAGGCAATCTTAGATCTGGTCCTGTGTAATGAGACAGGATTAATAAAATTGTCCTAGTAAAGGATCCCCTTGGAATGAGTGACCATAATATGGTTGAATTCCAAATTCAGTTTGAGGGTGAGAGAGTTGGATCTCAAACCAGCGTACTAAGCTTAAATAAAGGAGACTATGAAGGTATGAGAGTAGAATTGACTAAAGTGGACTGGGAAAACAGATTAAAGTGTAAGACGGTACAAGAGCAGTGGTCTACATTCAAGGAGATATTTCACATCTTTCAAGATAAATATATTCCACTGAGGAAAAAGGGGAGTAAAAGAAAAGACAGCCATCCGTGGCTTAGTAAAGTAATAAAGGATAGTATCCGACTGAAAACAAGGGCATATAAAGTAGCCAAATCTAGTGGGAGGATAGAAGATTGGGAAGCATTTAAAAGCCAGCAAACAATAACTAAAAGATTAATTAAGAAAGGGAAGATAGATTATGAAAGTACACTAGCAAAAAATATAAAAACTGATAGCAAGAGTTTCTACAGCTATATAAAAAGAAAAAGGGTGGCTAAAGTGAACGTTGGTCCCTTAGAGGATGGGACCGGGAAACTAGTGGTGGGGAACATGGAGATGGCAAAGACGCTGAACAAATATTTTGTATCAGTCTTTACAGTAGAGGACACTAAAAATATCCCAACACTGGACAAACAGGGGGCAATGGGGGGGGGGGAGGAGCTAAACACGATTAAAATCACTAAGGAGATGGTACTCAGTAAAATAATGGGACTTAAGGCGGATAAATCCCCCAGACCTGATGGCCTACATCCTAGGGTCTTGAGAGAAGTGGCGGTAGGGATTGTGGATGCATTGGTGATCATTTTCCAGAACTCCCTGGACTCAGGAAAGGTCCCGGCAGATTGGAAAACTGCTAATGTAACACCCTTATTTAAGAAGGGAAGTAGACAAAAAGCTGGAAACTATAGACCAGTTAGCCTAACATCTGTGGTTGACAAAATGTTGGAGTCCATTATTAAGGAAACAGTAACAGAGCATTTGGATAAACATAATTTAATAGGACAGAGTCAGCATGGTTTTACGAAGGGGAAGTCATGTTCGACAAATTTGCTCGAATTCTTTGAGGATGTAGCATACAGGGTGGATAAAGGGGAACCAGTGGATGTAGTGTATTTGGACTTCCAAAAGGCATTTGACAAGGTTCCACACAAAAGATTACTGATCAAGATAAGAAATCACGGGATTGGGGGTAATATACTGGCATGGGTGGAAGATTGGCTATCTAACAGAAAACAAAGAGTTGGGATAAATGGTTCATTCTCGGGCTGGCAATCAGTAACTAGTGGTGTTCCGCAGGGTTCAGTGCTGGGACCCCAGCTCTTTACAATCTATATTAACGATTTGGAGGAAGGGACCGAGTGCAACATATCCAAGTTTGCCGATGATACAAAGATGGGAGGGAAAGCAATGAGTGAGGATGACATAAAGAACCTGTAAAAGGACATAGACAGGCTAAGTGAGTGGGCAGAGATTTGGCAGATGCAATATAATGTTGGAAAGTGTGAGGTTATGCACTTTGGCAGAAAAAATCAAAGAGCAAGTTATTATCTAAATGGAGAGAAACTGCAAAGTGCTACAGTACAAAGGGATCTGGGGGTCCTAGTGCATGAAACACAAAGTTAGTATGCAGGTGCAGCAGGTGATCAGGAAGGCCAATGGAATCTTGGCTTTTATTGCAAGGGGGATGGAGTATAAAAACAGGGAAGTCTTGCTGCAGTTATACAGGGTATTGGTGAGGCCACACCTGGAATACTGCGTGCAGTTTTGGTTTCCATATTTAAGAAAAGATATACTTGCTCTCGAGGCGGTTCAGAGAAGGTTCACTCGGTTGATTCCAGAGATGAGGGGGTTGACATATGAGGAAAGGTTGAGTAGGTTGGAACTCTACTCATTGGAGTTCAGAAGAATGAGAGGCGATCTTATCGAAACATATAAGATTGTGAGGGGGCTTGATCGGGTGGATGCAGTGAGGATGTTTCCACTGATGGGTGAGACTAGAACTAGGGGGCATAATCTTAGAATAAGGGGCTGCCCTTTCAAAACTGAAATGAGGAGAAACTTCTTCACTCAGAGGGTAGTAAATCTATGGAATTTGCTACCCCAGAGAGCTGTGGAAGCTGCAACATTAAATAAATTTAAAATGGAGATAGACATTTTCCTAGCAGATAAGGGAATTAGGGGTTACGGGGAGAGGGCAGGGGAGTGGACATGAGTCTAGATTCAGATCAGCCATGATCCTATTGAATGGCGGAGCAGGCCCGAGGGGCCGTATGGCCTACTCCTGCTCCTATTTCTTATGTTCTTATGTTGTCCCTCCATCTTGTGGATTTGGTGGTGACCATTCCTCTCTGCGGTGTTTTGGTGTGTTTCGCTCTTGTTGTTGTTGTTACTGTCGCCTTTGGAGTTGGACTGTGCATGCTCGTGGTTGTTTGATTTGTAGCGCTTGTTTCTGGTGTTGTACTGCTTGTGGTAGCTGGTGTTGTCAATGTTGCTGGTGTTGTCTGCTGCTTATCCAGTTCAGGTGAAGGTCTGATGTGGAGTCTGTTCCATCTGTATTGGTTACCAGGTTCAGTCTCTACGAAGTAGGATCTTGGAGTATTAGCTTTTCCAATGACCTTGGCTGGATTCCAGGTTTTCAACACTGGGTCTTGCACATGCACTGATTGTCCATTCAGCAATTCTGGTAGCGTCTTTACATGTTTATCGTAATGTTTGCTTCTGATAATTTTTGCTTCTGCCAGCTTTTGTCTGAAGTCCTCCTGGTCCTGGGGAGGATGTATTTTTGCTGGTAGTGTAGTCTTAAACTTCCTCCCATTCAGCAATTCCACAGGTGATTTCATGTCTGCTTTCAGTGGTGTTGATCTGAGTGATAGGAGGGCAAGGTCTTGGTCTTCCCCCATCTCACTACTTTTGATGAGAGTTCTCTTGACAGTCTGGATCTGTCTTTTGATGAACCCGTGTCCCCTTGAGAAATGTGGGGATGAGGTTACTATTTTGAACCCATACTTTTCTGCCAGAGCTCTGAATTCACTCGATGTGAACTGGGTTCCATTGTCACAGATTACCTTTTCCGGGATTCCTTGTTCAGCAAAACTTAAATTCTGTGGTTTATAGTTTCTAGGGTCTCTGTGGTGTAGCGGGGACTGCTGGCAGGCAAGCACCCTTGAGTATATCATTAAATTGGTGGTATTGATTTAATTTAAATTAATTAAATGGTAAGTCATGTCAGGACAGCCCAGCCCCGTGTTATGCTCCTCTTGCTCTATGTGGGAAGTCAGGGACACTGCCAGAAATGCATCCAGCTGCAGCTACTAGCAGACCGCATTGCGGTGCTGGAGCTGCGGATGGATGGGCTTTGGAGCATTCACAATGCTGAGAGGGCCGTGGATAACACGTTTATCGAGTTGGTCACACCGCATGTAAGGGCTGCACAGGCAGAAGGGAAATGGGTGACCATCAGGCAGAGCAGTAGAGGCAGGCAGGTAGTGCAGGGGACCCCTGTGGCCATCCCCCTCTCAAACAGGTATACCGATTTGGATACTGTTGAGGGGGATGACTTACCAGAGGAAGGCAGCAGCAGCCAACTTCCTGGCACCAGGGGTGCTTCTGCTGCTCAGGAAGAGAGGAAAAAGAGTGGGGGAGCAATAGTGGTAGGGGATTCCATCATAAGGGGAACAGATAGGCATTTCTGTGGCCGTAGACGTGACTCCAGGATGGTTTGTTGCCTCCCTGGTACCAGGGTCAAGGATGTCACTGAACGGCTGCAGGGCATTCTGAAGGGGGATGGTCGTGGTTCACATTGGGACCAATGACATGGGTAAGAAGAGGGATGAGGTCCTGCAGCAAGAATTTAGGGAGCTAGGTAGCAGATTAAAGAGCAGGTCCTCAAAGGTTGTAATCTCTGGATTACTCCCGGTGCCACGTGCTAGTGAGTATAGGAATAATAGGATAGAGCAGATGAATGCGTGGCTAAAGAGTTGGTGCAGGAGGGAGGGATTTAGTTTCCTGGATCACTGGGCCTGCTTCTGGGGAAGGTGGGACTTGTACAAGTCGGACGGGTTGCACCTGAACCAGAACGGGACAAATATCCTTGCGGGTAGGTTTGCTAGCACTGTTCGGGGGGGTTTAAACTAAAATGGCAGGGGGTTGGGAACCTGAGCAGGGAGACAGAGGAAAGGGAAACAGGGATAAAAGCAAAAGATAGGAAGGAGAAAAACAAAAGTGGCAGTCAGAGAAATCAACGGTTTAAATCAAACGTGGCCACAGTAAATAATAATTCT
This sequence comes from Somniosus microcephalus, assembly GCF_052327205.1. Classification (NCBI taxonomy): domain Eukaryota; kingdom Metazoa; phylum Chordata; class Chondrichthyes; order Squaliformes; family Somniosidae; genus Somniosus; species Somniosus microcephalus. The sequence continues at coordinate 78,431,002 of NC_141003.1, read as the reverse complement.
AATAGGTCTAAGAGCATTAAAAAAACAAGCCTGAAGGCTTTGTGTCTTAATGCGAGGAGCATTTGTAATAAGGTGGACGAATTGGCTGTGCAAATAGAGGTAAACGAATATGATTTGGTTGGGATTACGGAAACGTGGCTCAAGGATGGCCAAGACTGGGAACTCAACATCCAGGGGTATTTGATATTCAGGAAAGATAGGCAAAAAGGAAAGGGAGCTGGGGTAGCATTACTGGTTAAAGAAGGGATTAATACAATTGGAATGAAGGATATTAGCTCTGATGATGTGGAATCTGTATGGGTAGAATTGAGAAATACTAAGGGGAAAAAAACATTAGTGGGAGTGGTATATAGAACTCCCAACAGTAAGGCGGAGGTTGGGGATGGCATTAAAAGGGAAATTAAAGAAGCGTGCAATAAGGGCACAGCAGTCATCATGGGTGACTTTAATCTACATATAGATTGGCCCAACCAAATTAGTAACAATACTGTGGAAGAGGAATTCCTGGAGTGTTTACGGGATGGTTTCCTGGACCAATATGTCGAGGAACCAACCAGAGATCAGGCCATCTTAGACTGGGTATTATGTAACGAGAAAGGATTAATTAGCAATCTTGTTGTACGAGGCCCCTTGGGTCGGAGCGATCATAATATGATTGAATTCTTCATTAAGATGGAGAATGAAGTAGTTGACTCAGAGACGAGGGTCCTCAATTTAAATAAAGGAAACTACGATGGTCTGAGGAGCGAGTTGGGTAGGATTGATTGGGGAATGGCACTCAAAGGGTTGACGGTGGATAGGCAATGGCAAACATTCAAAGACCGAATGGATGAGCTACAGAATTTGTTCATCCCAGTTTGGCATAAAAATAAAACAAAAAAGGTGACTTAACCGTGGCTAACAAGGGAAATTAGGGATAGCATAAGTTCCAAGGAGAGGGCATATAAATTGGCCAGAAAAAGCAATAATCCTGAGGATTGGGAGCAGTTTAGGATTCAACAAAGGAGTACAAAGGGATTAATTAAGAAAGGGAAAATAGAATATGAGAGTAAGCTTGCAGAGAACATAAAAACTGACTGTAAAAGCTTTTATAGATATGTGAAGAGAAAAAGATTGGTGAAGTCAAGCGTAGGTCCCTTGCAGTCAGAATCAGGGGAATTTATAATGGGAAACAAAGAAATGGCAGACCAACTAAATTCATACTTTGGTTCTGTCTTCACAAAGGAGGACACAAATAACCTCCCAGAGATGCCGGGGAACATAGGGTCTGATGAAAGGGTGGAACTGAAAGAAATCAGTATTTGTAGGGAAATGGTGTTAGGAAAATTGATGGGACTGAAGGCCGATAAATCCCCAGGGCCTGATAATCTACATCCCAGGGTACTTAAGGAAGTGGCCCTAGAAATAGTAGATGCATTGCTGGTCATCTTCCAGAACTTGATAGACTCTGGAACAGTACCCATGGATTGGAGGGTAGCTAATGTTACCCCACTATTCAAAAAAGGTGGTAGAGAAAAAGTGGGGAATTATAGACCGGTAAGCCTGACATCGGTAGTGGGGAAAATGCTAGAGTCAATATAAAAGATGTAATAGCAGAGCACTTGGAAAGCAGTGACAGGATCGGACAAAGTCAACATGGATTTACAAAAGGTAATCGACTGGAATTTTTTGAGGATGTAACTGGTAAAATAGATAAGGGAGAACCAGTGGATGTGGTGTATTTGGACTTTCAGAAGGCTTTCGATAAGGTCTCACATAAGAGATTAGCGTGCAAAATTAAGGCACATGGGATTGGGGGCAAGGTATTGACTTGGATAGAGAACTGGTTGGCGGACAGAAAGCAAAGAGTTGGAATAAATGGGTCGTTTTCCGAGTGGCAGGCAGTGACTAGTGGGGTACCGCAAGGATCGGTCCTAGTACCCCAGCTGTTCACAATATATATTAATGATCTGGACGAGGGAATTGGATGTAATATCTCCAAATTTGCAGACGACACAAAGCTGGGTGGGAAGGTAAGCTGTGAGGAGGATGTCGTGAAACTCCAGTACAATTTGGACAGGTTGGGTGATTGGGCAGAAACATAGCAAATGCACTATAATGTGGATAAATGTGAGGTTATCCACTTTGGTGGCAAAAACAGGAAGGCAGATTATTATTTGAATGGCAATAGATTGGGAGAAGGGGAAGTGCAAAGAGACCTGGGTGTTCTTGTGCACCAGTCGCTGAAGGTAAGCATGCAGGTGCAGCAGGCGGTTAAGAAGGCAAATGGTATGTTGGCCTTCGGAGCGAGAGGGTTCGAGCACAGGAACAAGGATGTCTTGCTACAGTTGTACAGGGCCTTGGTGAGACCGCACCTTGAGTATTGTGTGCAGTTTTGGTCGCCTTACCTGAGGAAGGACGTTCTTGCCATGGAAGGAGTACAGTGAAGATTCACCAGGCTGATACCTGGGATGGCAGGAATGACGTATGAGGAGAGATTGTGTCAATTGGGCTTATACTCACTGGAGTTTAGAAGATTGAGAGGGGATCTCATCGAAACCTATAAAATTCTGTCAGGCCTGGACAGACTAGATGCAGGAAGGATGTTTCTGATGGCCGGGGAGTCCAGAACCAGGGGTCATAGTCTAAGGATACGGGGTAAGCCATTTAGGACTGAAATGAGGAGGAATTTCTTCACCCAGAGAGTGGTGAACATGTGGAATTCTCTGCCACAGAGGGCGGTGGAGGCCAGTTCATTAAATATATTCAAGAAAGAGTTGGATATATTTCTTAAGGCTAAAGGGATCAAGGGGTATGGGGAGAAGGCAGGGACAGGGTACTGAATTTGGATGATCAGCCATGATCTCATTGAATGGCGGAGCAGGCTCAACGGGCCGAATGGCCTACTCCTGCTCCTATCTTCTATGTTTCTATATTTCTAAGCTTTTTGCAATCCTGGTGGTAGTTGTGGCTCTCAAGTCTTTCATCCTTCTCACAAAAGGAAACTTGGAATAGTAATCTTCCACTATGAGGTACCATTCTTGATTGCACATGAAGAGCTCTGCCCCAACAGTGTGCCATGGTCTTGACGGTATTTCACATCTCGTCTCGGCTGACGTCAAGGCCTTTGATGCGAAAGCTATCGGCTTTCCTTCCTGCACCAGAGCTGCCCCTAGTCCTCTGGTAGAAGCGCCTACTTGCAGAGTGACTGGTTTTCTTCTGTCATAATATGACAGACTTGTTTCTTTGCACAACAGTTCTTTAAGTTGTTTGAAATTCCTTTCGTGTGATTCAGACCACTGGTATTCGGCATCTTCTTTCAATAGCTCTCTGAGATTTGTTGTATGTTCCAACATGTGTGGGATGAAAGAACTCATGTATTGGACCAAGCCGAGGTAACTCCTCAGCTCTTTCTTGTCTTTGGGTGGTTTCATTTCAGCAATCGCCTCAATCTTCTCTGGATTTGGCTTGACTCCCTCTGGTGTATAAATCATACCGAAGAATTGGCATTCCTTGACTTTAACTATGCACTTATCTGCATTTAACTTGATGCCAGCCTTCCTGGTACTCTCCATGGCCTCATGTAGGCGCATGTCATGGTCTCTTTCATCTGCTTCATAGATCTGAATATCATCAGCTATTCCTATAGCTCCTTCACAGCCTCTGTATGTCTTGTCTATTTTCTGTTGAAAGATATCTTGACTGACCTTTAACCCGAATGGTAGCCGCAGGAATTTGTAACGCCCAAATGGTGTGTTGAATGTTGTCAGTGTTGTTGATTCCTCATCCAACTTCACGTTCCAATATCCATTTCTGGCATCTAGTTTTGAGAAAACCTTGGCTCCTGCCAGTGATGGCATAATCTCCTCTAGCATTGGGGTGGGATAGTGGTCCTTCTTTATCGCCTGGTTTAGATCTTTGGGGTCCAAACATATTCTGAGACGCCCGTTTGGCTTTTCTCGTACCACAATTGAGTTTACCCAGTCTGTGGGTTCAGTGACCTTTACGATCACTCCCTTTTCTTCCATCTCCTTTAGCTCTCTTTCAAGCTTTGTCTTCAGCTCGATGGGTACTTTTTGTGGAGCATGGATAATGGGCTTTACCTCTGGATCGATGGTGATGTGGTATTGGAAATCTCCGAAACATCCCACTGTATCATCGAAACATTCCGGATACATGTCTATCAAGTCTTATTTACTCTTGATTTGTGGGTAGTTCTCCAGTGGGGTGTTGCTGTCTATCTTCAGTGGCGTTTCCGTCAGCTCGTGATGCACTGAGATCAATCTCAACTTCTCGCAGCTGTTTAATCCCAGGATCGCTGGCCCCTTAGTGTCGGTGACATAGAACATGCAGTTGATGTTCTTTCTTTTATGTGTCCCTTTGATAAAGGTTATTCCGAGTTGTTTAATCTCACTCCCCCCGTATGCTGTCAACGTGACATTACTTGCCTTTAAACAACCATTTTTCGGGTAGCTATCTTCTCTCAGGTTTTTGGGAAAGATCTGCTGGTACAGTCTCAATGGGAGAATGTTGCTCTGAGCCCCTGTGTCCAGCTTCAAATTTAAGTTGATGGTTGTGGGCCGACCTTTGACCTTTTTTTTTATTTGGACGATGGTGTGCAATTCTCTCCTCGGAGTATTTTCCGCTCTGGACATCTCGTGAAGCTGTATCTTTATGGTTTCAATGTTTAGTGCATTGTCGTGATCATCATCATCATCCTGCTCATCCATGGCATGGATATTGTGTTTCTTTCTCTGGTTCTGCTGTCCGCCTTTGTTTTTGATGTATGTTCCGTCTTTCTTCGTTCTACACCTCTTTTCCCAGTGGTTTAGTTTGCCACATGCATTGCAGCTTGTTCCATATGCTGGACATTTCCTCTTGTCTGTGTAATCATGCGGTCTTCCACAATTTCTGCACATGTTTCTCCCGTTGTCATGTGCATGTCTTTGTGTGTTGTACTTTTCTCTCACTGCATCCACTCTGTTGTCCGTCTCAGAAGCCGTCCGCATGTCAGCCGTTTGAGAAATCAACGTTTTCATTTGCTGCTTCATGGCTTCATGAGCTCTCGCAGTATCTATAGCCTCTGTTATTCCGAGCTTTTCTTTTCCTATCAGGGCTTTTTGTACCTCTACATGCGCTGACCCCCATATTAGCTGGTCCACAAGCCTTTCCTCCATTTCCTTAAATTTACACTTGCTGGCTTCATTTCTCAGCCTTGTCAGGAAATTGTCAGCTGTTTCACCGGGTTCCTGTCTTAGACTCTGGAATTTGTATCTGTGTATACGGTGATTGGATTTAGGCTCTAGATGGTTGCTGAATTTATCAAAAATTGTCGCAGGGTTTTCCTTCTCCTCTTCAGTCAAACTCCAGCTATTATACAAATCTAGACCTTTTTCTCCTGTCCACAACAGAATGTAACTAACCTTTTCCTCGTTGGTAGTGCCCTTCAGGAAGCTTTTGAATGTAAGCTCACATTTCTGTTTGAACTTGCGGAATGCTTCTACTATATCGTCGGCTTCCCAGTTCATGAGGGGTTGCATTTGCACAGTCATTTTAGTTTCCCGTACGATTCACTCTCAATCAGCTCATAAAATCACTTTTCGTCTTATTCGTAGTTCGTATAGCACAATTTTGTACTCACTTATACCGCTGCCACCATGTTGTGTCTCCTTGTGTTCTTATACTATATATATTACAGAAGACACTTTTAGTTCATTTTTAGTTAGTGCTTTTTACTTAGCTGTATTTGCTTTGTTTCAGTGCTGCCGCATGGTGTGGAGTGATACAAGATGTCCGACGCTGCACTGCACAGTGTGCCACATAGCAATATAACTACACCATACCAAAGTAGTTCCATACCAAAGTAGTTCCATTTAATGATGTGATACTATAACAATGTAACAGTGAGCTATCCTTTTTTTATGAACACGTGACAATAAACCCATTGTTGGGCCTTCAGACACTTGCATTTTGCCAGAAAAAGCTCAGCAAATAGGTCACAACTTGTCTTTATAAAGCACATTTTATTTGGGCCTCTCCTCACTGGGCCTCTTTAGGACCACAAGCTTTTGTTTTGTGAGGAGAATGACCTATCTTCACTCATAGCTTGGTTACTGCGAGCAACCAGAGCTCAACCAGTAGACAAACTGGCCTCCTCGGCCTTTCTGATTCGGTCCCGGCCACCCTCGCCACTTCGAACTGAACTTAACCTGTAAGCTCCTGTCGGAGGGGTTTTAAAATAGATTGGAAGCAAAACTGTGTGGACAGCAAAACGACAACGACTGTAGAAATGGACACCAGCATCAACAAGAGGTAGAAAGTATGAAAGGGGCAGATGCAACTCAGGGAATCTGCAACCACTGCCAGTCAATCTGGCTGCGCGGTATCCTCAGCGCTCGTCACTTGCTGCCAAATATTTTAGCGCCAACACACCCACGCACACACACAGAGAAATGAAGTGGAAGGCAGCTGGAACTGATAACCATCGCTGATTTTCTTTCTTCTCTTTTGCACAAGGTACCGGTGGTGGCGGGAAATTCTTTAGCATTTTTTTGTTATACTTTTTTGCACTTCAACAATGAGAGCATTTGCAGAGAGCGTTTCAAGCAGAGCTTCCCACTCCTGTTAAAACAGCAGCAGTGGGTGATGTACTTGGCTGGCGCTGCGGTTAATCAGTGCTCGGGGGGAGGGGATCCTTTGCTTATTTTGGCTCCGTTGGACTCCTTTGAAAAGCTCAGTTCCGCACTGGGCACTAAATGCTTTGCCCAGTGTGGAACCAGCCTCAAATACACTAGCCATTGTGGAACTGTGCCACACAGAGCAGGAAAGGCACAGTTTCCATTTTACAGCACCGGGGACACATTGCTTTTTAGATTTAATTTTACTTCAAACCCTGCATAATGGTACAAAGCCGCAACTTTTTTGGGGGGGGTGGTGGTGGGGGGAACTTTCTTTTGTTTTTTAAACTTCCGTTGTCTGAATTGACGCTAAGTCAAAGTAAATTCCACTCTGCTTTGCCCCGATAATGCGTCTCAGCTCCAGCGAAAGAATGGCATCCCGACTGTACTGTTGTGACATTCCTCCGTTTCCCGCACTAGCCATCTGGCAGCCTGTCTGAATGAGACTCCTGGGTTTTTTTAAGTGCTCTTTGGGGCTGTTTTTGTACATTGAGACTGACCAAACTCATATGGTTCTCATCCTTGTTTTCAAATCCCTCCGTGGCCTTGCCCCCCTCCCTATCTCTGTAACCTCCTCCATCCCTACAACCCTCCTGAGATCTCTGCGCTCCTCCAATTCTGGCCTCTTTTGCATCCCCGATGTTAATCGCTCCGACATTCATGGCCATGCCTTCAGCTGCCTAGACTCTGTAGCACTTTCTCTTACTACTGTTCGGAACTCGAGAATTACGGATTAGCTTAACAATGACAGACAAGGATGTGATCAATAAAATTGGTCTTTATTCACACTATAGTTCAAAATTCGAGTGTGTATAGAAGAACCTTTGGCAATAAATTCAAAGAACTCTCGGCAATAAATATGCCTGCAACTTATTAATTCAAATGTACATAAAAGTACCCTTTTAACAATATCTAAGCTTATATTGGATTCCCATACATACTCCTTCAACTCTGGGTGATCTCCCTCCTGCGCTGTCTTCGGCGTTCTTCTTCTGTGTTCTCTGATGTTCTTTCTTCAGAAAACTTGGAAACTCCCGCCCCTAGGTTATCGTAAATCACACCAGGTCAGTCCCAGCCTCCAAGCCTTCCCTGATTGGAGCTCCTTCCGCATGACACGTTCCTGTTCCTGTGAGATGTATGGGGGCGGGACTTCCTTGTCAATCATTGTCCAGGTGGCCTCTCAAACAAAGAACCCATACTGACCACCATTTTGTGCCTTCAAAAACAAAGAATACCTGCTGATTTCCTGCATTTTCAACATGTCCGTTATCATCTTACAATTCGTTCGCAATTTCGATCGCCACACGGTAGCAGCGGTTTTATTACACTTTCCAGAATCTTACAACTCTAAGCTCTGGAATCCCCTCCCTAAGCTTCTCCGCCTCTCTCCCTCTCCCTCCTCCTGTAAGACGGTCCTTAAAACCTCATTTTTCACCTCTCTCAATATCTCCTTATGTGGCTCGGTGTCACTCCTGTGAAGCACCTTGAGACATTTTACGAAGTTAAAGATGCTATATAAGTGCATGTAGTTGATATTATATGGAATCCTTACAGCCAGCCTGAGCTATATTTGATCCAAAATCCCAGGGAGAGGAATTCCGTATTGCCCCATTTGGGGGCGGTAACCTTTGAAATCTGGGAAACTTAGCAGGGGGCGAGATTGGGTTTAGCGCTCCAGGAAGGAAATGGAGGGCTAAATCAAGCACGCCACTTCCTTCCTAGGGCGCTAAAGGATGCAGGGCGGGCGGTAGTGGTGCAGTGCTGTACAATGTCCCGTGCAGCACTGCCGAGATCCCAGGCTCCTTCCCTCCCTTAAAGGGAAGGGCCATTGCATGATCTAGACGAGGGAACTAGATGTAATATCTCCAAGTTTGCAGACCACACAAAGCTGGGTGGGCGTGTGTGCTGTGAGGAGGATGCTGAGAAACTCCAGTATGATTTGGACAGGTTGGGTGATTGGGCAGGAGTGTGGCAGATGCAGTATAATGTGGATAAATGCGAGGTTATCCACTTTGGTGGCAAAAACAGGAAGGCAGATTATTATCTGAACGGCGATAGATTGGGAGAAGGGGAAGTGCAACGAGACCTGGGTGTCCTTGTGCACCAGTCGCTGAAGGTAAGCATGCAGGTGCAGCAGGCGGTTAAGAAGGCAAATGGTATGTTGGCCTTCGTAGCGAGAGGGTTCGAGCACAGGAACAAGGATGTCTTGCTACAGTTGTACAGGGCCTTGGTGAGACCGCACCTTGAGTATTGTGTGCAGTTTTGGTCGCCTTATCTGAGGAAGGATGTTCTTGCCATGGAGGGAGTGCAGCGAAGATTCACCAGGCTGATACCTGGGATGGCATGAACGATGTATGAGGAGCGATTGGGTCGATTGGGCTTTTTTCGCTGGAGTTTAGAAGAATGAGAGGGGATCTCATTGAAACTTATAAAATTCTAACAGGACTGGGCAGACTAGATGCAGGAAGGATGTTCCCGATGGTCGGGGAGTCCAGAACCAGGGGTCATAGTCTAAGGATAAGGGGTAGGCCATTTAGGACAGAGATGAGGAGGAATTTCTTCACCCAGAGAGTGGTGAACCTGTGGAATTCTCTACCACAGAAGGCAGTAGAGGCCAATTCATTAAATATATTCAAGAAGGAGTTGGATATATTTCTTAAGGCTAAAGGGATCAAGGGATATGGGGAGAAAGCAGGGACAGGGTACTGAATTTGGATGATCAGCCATGATCTCATTGAATGGCGGAGCAGGCTCGAGGGGCCGAATGGCCTACTCCTGCTCCTATCTTCTATGTTTCTATGTTTGCCGCAGGCTCTGCATTGGGCCCAGTTAGGAGGTCCCCAATGGCGGCTTCTCAAGACACCAACCGCCTGGTAGGTTCAGAACAATGGGAGTTACCTAAACATCCCCAGCTTCTTGAACTGTCTCAGTCACACCTGATATTGGAGCTCATGATGGAGTGTCTGCCATTGTCAGGTACACGTCTCTGGGTGGTGGCTGGCCACACCTGTTGTAAGCGTTCCATATATCAGTGGGCTTGTTTCTGCATTTGTGGCATCGATTCAGAGGGTACGTTGGTTGGAACACCTTTGTAGACTGATAGGCGGGCGAAATTCGTCTCCTTTGCGCCTGCCGTTAGCGCCTCCAGGGGGCGCAAAGGGCTTATTGCCCGGGGGGGGGGGGGCGCGATAATAGCGCCTCACAAGAAATTCGGCGGGGTGCTGCTGAGGCGCTAGCTGATAGCACCCCGGGCGGCTGTGCCACCCGCGACGACGTCATCGGCAAGCGGCGCGACACCTTAGCGCCCTGCTGTGACCCCTTATCGCCCCGCGGCAGAAATTCAGCTGTGCCCGCGAGGCTGCCGTGGGCAATGTCAGCGCCAGCCTCGCAGGTCGCGAAACCGGGCTGCACTCCGCTGGCCGGACGGTATTTAAAGGGGAGGTGCGGCAGCGACCTGCGCCGATATTTTCTTCTTTTGGCCGACCTCCAGGTCGGTCCTTCCTGGTGGCCCTTGGCGTGGTCCGTGGCTGCCATTGCGCAGTCCGGCACCGCATCTCGGTGCCGGGCTGTGGCCACGACACCACGCTGCCCTGGTGGGCTAGTGTGGGCCATCGGAGGTGTAATGTATGTACCTTTAAGAGAGGAACTATCTTTTACAGCCCCTGTATACTGCAGTACCAGTAGTGACCACACCTGTATATAACACCGTGTAGTAATTTGTACAGTTAGTTCCAGCATACCCTCTGTTCAGTAAACACCTGTTATTACCGTTCTCCTGCAGTCCGTGTGTTACTTATACGCGGACACTACAGTGGCAACGAGCAGGTTCGAACTCACCTGCAGTACTGCATCACCTCACGGGGATCCATCCCTGAAAAGAAGCTTCTTGGAGGTCGAAGCCAGTGCAATGGGCGTCGACCGTGGGCAACCGCCCAGTGATCCATCAGAGTTCAAAGAATCGCAGGGGAGGCTGTGGAGAGCTGGGCTTGGTTCTCCAGTCAAGGTGTTCCAGCAAATCGGGCTGGTAGCAGGTAGTGCGCTGACCCTTCCCAGACTGCGGCGGGCTAGAGCTCGATCGAGCGGCTCTGCAAGGGGGCCGAGCAGCGTCGTCAGGAAGAAAAAGAGAGAGAGAGGGTGGAGCGCACAGGGCGTGGCCGGTGCTCAAGAGCCGGGCAGCGTTAAAGAAAATAAAAAAGGGGGAAGGAAAAGAGACGCGCAGTGGACAGCGTCGAAGAAGAATAAAACTCAGAAAATTAATTAACAAAAGAGAGACGCGCAGAAAGCCGCGAGTCGCCGCCATTTGCCACGAGGACCGCCGAGAGCGGCGTTGGCAGCAGCGCAAGGGAAGCGCGCGAAATCCACAGGGTGCCGCCATTACTATTTAGAACGCTAGGAGCAGCGTTGGCAGCAGCGGGGGAAGAAGGAAAAGCGCGGGAGGCGCCATTTTAATCCATTGGGGAAGAAGGAAAAGCGCGGGAGGCGCCATTTTAAACCACCCAAGATGCCGAAGAGTGGCAGCATCACTGCTTTCGACAACGAACTAGAAGACTGGACCACATATGTGGAAAGAATTGAAGTGTACTGCAAAGCAAATGAGGTGGCCGATGAAAAGAAGGCGTTGGTATTACTGAATTTGATGGGCGCGAGAACGTACGGCCTATTGCGGAATTTAATTACCCCAGCTAAACCAATGGAGAAAAGCTTTGAAGAGATTGTCAATTTCTTACAGGAACATCTAAACCCTACACCGCTGCTGATAGCAGAAAGATTCAAGTTCCATAAAAGAAACCAGCACAAAGTCGAAAGTAATGCTGACTATCTTACGGAACTACGCAAGTTATCGAAACACTGCCAGTTCGGAGCAGGACTGGCAGATACCTTAAGGGATAAGTTTGTCTGCGGGCTCCAGAGTGAAGGAACCCAGAAACGACTACTTTCGGAAAAGGACCTTATGCTAGAAAAGGCTTTCAGCGTTGCAGTATCCTACGAAGCAGCAGCATGGGGAGCTGCGGAAATACAACAGAAACCGCAAGAATATAGCACCAATGAAATGGCATATGGAGCAGAAAAGTGCTAACGCTGCGGCAGAACAACCCATGACCAGAAGGATTGCTGGTTTAAGGACAAAGTATGCAGGCAATGCACGAGTCTGCAGGTCAGGAAAGAAAACCAACACTAAAAGAACTACTAAGGAAAAGTACAAGAAAGTACAAAAGATGACGGACAGCAGTTCAGAAGATCAGAAGAGTGATAATGACTCCGGGAGCAGGAGACTAAGTTGTCTAAAGTTACACAACGTGATCGCAAAGGAGGATCACCGAACCATTTGGGTCACCCTCATGATAGCAGGGTCCCAAGTAAAGATGGAATTGGACACAGGATCAGCCCTAACAGTCATGAATCGACGAGACTACGAGCGGCTATTCTCACACATACCCTTGAAGGACACGTCCATTGTCTTGAAGACATATACGGGGCAAAAAGTCTACCCCAGAGGCAAAATAAGGGTGCCCGTTAAATACAACGGAAAGGAAACACAGAAACTGTATCTATATATACTACAAGATGGAGGACCACCATTATTTGGACGTGAATGGATCCAAAAAATACAATTGGATTGGCATTCCATTCAGGCGCTAACTGTGGCTGACAAAAAGGATGACGACGTCACACCTGGACGACTGTCAAAAATTCTAACTGACGCGAAAGAGGTGTTCCAGCAAGGACTTGGGACTCTAAAAGGCGTAACGGCAACGATAAAAATTGAAGATAAACGCAAACCCAAAATTTTTTAAGGCCAGACCGGTACCATATGCGATCTGCCCAGCCGTCGAAGCAGAGCTGGAGAGTCTGGAGCGTTCGGGTGTGCTGTCCAAGGTGGACTGGAGCGAGTGGGCCACACCCATCGTTCCTGTAATGAAGAAATCATTGAGCAGCACGCCTGGGGAGCCGAAGAAGGTTCACATCTGTGGGGACTTTAAGGTAACTGTGAACCTAGTCCTTCACACGGTACAATATCCACTTCCGCAGATAGAAGATATTTTCGCCTCACTATCTGGAGGGAAACGCTTTACGAAGATTGATCTGGCCCAAGCGTATCTACAAATGGAGGTAGAAGAAGCATCTAGAAAATACCTCACGATAAACATTCACAAAGGTCTTTACCAGTACAACCGACTGGTATTCGGGGTAGCATCAGCTCCGGCTATTTGGCAGAGGGCGATGGAACAAGTCCTGCAAGGGATCCCGGGGACCCAGTGTTATTTGGACGACATCCTGGTTACGGACGAAAATGACAGTGAACACCTTGCCAACCTGGAGCAGGTGCTCACTAGATTACAAGAATATGGGCTACGAGCCAACCGCCCCAAATGCGAGTTTTTCAGGAAACAAATCTCGTATTGTGGCCACGTGATTGATGAAGAGGGGTTACATAAGTCCCCAGACAAGATTGAGGCAGTAGTCAAGGCTACAGCACCGGAAAATGTGTCGCAACTCAGGTCGTTCCTCAGGTTGGTGAACTACTACCATAAGTTCTGTTGTGTATGTACCTTTAAGAGAAGAACTGATTTTATACTGCAGTACCGGCAGTGACCACACCTGTATAAAAAGCCCTAGCAGGCTTCTGTACTTCAGTCTGAAGTTTACCCTCTGTTCAGTAAATACCTGTTTTATTGTTCTCCTGCAGTCGGTGTATTATTGATACTCGGACACTACACTGGCGACGGTGAAGGGATGGCCAGCACATGGCGACTCACTGTTGCCAGCATTCTCGCCAAGGAGAGAAGAGCTGTCAGTGTGCCGGGGGACCTTGATGTGTGGATCCCGAGTGGTAATTCCACCCAAGTTGAGAGACTGAGTGCTCAATGAGCTTCATGAGGGTCATCTGGGAGGGGTAAAAATGAAAAGCCTAGCCAGGGCTTATGTGTGGTGGCCGGGAATCGATAAACAAATCGAGGACCTGACCAAGAGCTGCTCAGGATGCCAGAAAGTCCAAAATGCACCACCACAGGCCCCTCTACACCCATGGGAGTGGCCCTCATCTCCATGGCAATGGGTACACATTGATTTTGCTGGTCCATTTATGGACTCAATGGCTCTAATCGCCATGGATGCCCATTCGAAATGGCCAGTGGTCATCAAAATGTCCTCCGCCACCACGGAGAAAACTATTGCAGTCCTACAGACCATCTTCGCCAGGAATGGCTTGCCAGAACAGATTTGCTCCGACAATGGGCCACAGCTTATGTCCGAGGATTTCCGGAGGTTTCTGAGGAACAATGGGATGAAACATTACACATCTGCCCCATATCATCCAGCCACAAATGGATTGGCTGAGAGGTTTGTTCAGACCTTTAAAAGGCAATAAAGGCGATGTATAACGACGACATACCACTACAACACACGGTAGATAATTGCTTGTTTGCTTACCGGAATGTGACACATGCAGTCACCAACCAAGCTCCAGCCATAATGTTCTTCAACCAAAGGCTAAGATGTCGCCTGGATTTGCTCAAACCAAACGTAAGAAGAGATGTTGAGGATAAGCAATTCCAGCACATCAATGAGAAGCCAACCCGGAGCTTCAAGATAGGGCAACCAGTCTTGGCCCGCGACTACCGAACAGAAAAATGGCAGCCAGGAACGATATGCACACAGCAGGGACCACTAATGCACATAGTGGACGTTGGAGAGAGCATTGTGAGACGCCATGCTGACCAGATTCTAGAGTCACAGGAACAAGCCAAACCTATACCACGAGCATGTGCACCTGGTAATGAACCCGAAGTACAGATTGCGTCTACCTCAGAAGCAGTGGTATTGGAAGCTGACGAACCAACCAATGACAATGAGCCAGAATCGACTCCGCCGCAAGAACAGGATACTCGAGAAAGGTGCTATCCAGTCAGGATCAGGGAGCCTCCTCAAAGACTGAACTTATAAATAATTATTTCAGTTGATGTATATAGTACAGAGAAAATTGTAATTGTAATTAGTTATTATTTATTTGTTAAATGAATGTTATGTACTGTTTATCTAAAAGGGGAGGAATTGTTGTGTATGTACCTTTAAGAGAACTGATTTTATACTGCAGTACCGGCAGTGACCACACCTGTATAAAAAGCCCTAGCAGGCTTCTGTACTTCAGTCTGACGTTTACCCTCTGTTCAGTAAATACCTGTTTTATTGTTCTCCTGCAGTCTGTGTTTTATTGATACTCGGACACTACAAGTTCTTGCCAAATTTGTCTACAATTCTGCACCCACTGAACGTCCTGCTGCAAACTGAAGTAGCATGGAAATGGAGTGATGAGTGTAGGCATGCCTTGCAGAAATGTAAATGCCTAATCACTTCAAAAGAAGTATTGGCCCACTACAATCCAACACTACCGATTCGGTTGGCATGTGATGCGTCTCCCTACGGCATTGGAGCGGTGCTGTCGCACAAATTCCTTGACGGTTCAGAGAGGCCAATAGCCTTTGCGTCACGCTCGTTAACCTCAGCCGAGCGTAACTACGCCCAGATTGACAGGGAGGCCCTCAGCCTGGTGTGGGGGGTGAAGAAGTTCAATCACTATCTGCACGGGCAGAAATTCACCTTACTGTCTGATCACCAGCCTCTTGTCTCCATTTTTAACCCAAAGAAGGGCGTTCCGGTGATGACAGCACAACGGCTGCAAAGATGGTCCCTTTTTCTAGGGGCACATCAATACGAAATAAAGTATAAGGGCACGAAACAGCATGGAAATGCTGATGGGCTGTCGCGCCTGCCGCTGCCTATGGTGGAGGAAGCACCTGCAGTGGACCCTGTTGAGATATTCCATTCGACCATAGTCAAATGTCTACCTGTTACAAACTCAAGTATAGAGAAGGAAACCCGAAATGACCCAACACTCTCTCTGGTCTATGATTTGACGGTGAAGGGATGGCCAGCACATGGCGACTCACTGTTGCCAGCATTCTCGCCAAGGAGAGAACAGCTGTCAGTGTGCCGGGGGACCTTGATGTGTGGATCCCGAGTGGTAATTCCACCCAAGTTGAGAGATAGAGTGCTCAATGAGCTTCATGAGGGTCATCTGGGAGGGGTAAAAATGAAGAGCCTAGCCAGGGCGTTTGTGTGGTGGCCAGGAATCGATAAAGAAATCGAGGAAATTACCAAGAGCAGCACAGGATGCCAGAAAGTCCAAAATGCTCCAGCACAGGCCCCGCTACACCCATGGGAGTGGCCCTCATCTCCATGGCAACGGGTACACATTGATTTTGCTGGTCCATTTATGGACTCAATGTTTTTAATCGCCGTGGATGCACATTCGAAATGGCCAGAGGTCATCAAAATGTCCTCCACCACCACGGAGAAAACTATTGCAGTCCTACGGACCATCTTCGCCAGGAATGGCTTGCCAGAATAGATTTGCCCCGACAATGGACCACAGTTTGTGTCCGAGGATTTCCGGAGGTTTTTGAGGAATAATGGGGTAAAGCATTACACATCCGCCCCATATCATCCAGCCACAAATGGATTGGCTGAGAGGTTTGTTCAAACCTTTAAAAAAGCAATAAAGGCGATGTATAACGACAACATACCACTGCAACACAAGATGGATAATTTCTTGTTTGCTTACCGGAATGCGACACATGCAGTCACCAACCAAGCTCCAGCCATGATGTTCTTTAACCGAAGGTTAAGATGTCGCCTGGATTTGCTCAAACCAAACATAACAAATGTTGAGAATAAGCAATTCCAGCACATCAATGAGAAGCCAACCAGGAGCTTCAAGATAGGGCAACCAGTCTTGGCCCGCGACTACCGAACAGAAAAATGGCAGCCAGGAACGATATGCACATGGCAGGGACCACTAATGCACACAGTGGACGTTGGAGAGAGCATCGTGAGATGCCATGCTGACCAGATTCTAGAGTCACAGGAACAAGTCAAACCCATGCCACGATCATACGCACCTGGTGATGAACCCAAAGTACAGATTGCGTCTACCTCAGAATCAGTGGTATTGGAAGCTGACGAACCAACCAATGACAATGAGCCAGAATCGACTCCGCCGCAAGAACAGGATACTCGAGAAAGGCGCTATCCAGACAGGATCAGGAAGCCTCCTCAAAGAATTAATTTATAAATGATTACTTTCAGCTGATGTATATAGTACAAAGAAAATTGTAATTGTAATTAGTTATTATTTAATTGTTAAATGAATGTTATGTACTGTTTATCTAAAAGGGGAGGAATTGTAATGTATGTACCTTTAAGAGAGGAACTATCTTTTACAGCCCCTGTATACTGCAGTACCAGTAGTGACCACACCTGTATATAACACCGTGTAGTAATTTGTACAGTTAGTTCCAGCATACCCTCTGTTCAGTAAACACCTGTTATTACCGTTCTCCTGCAGTCCATGTGTTATTTATACGCGGACACTACAGGAGGCCCTGCAGAGCTCGCAGCATCCCTCCCCTTTAACAGAAATGGAGGGGGCGCTGAAACGCGTCAGCGCTACAGGGAGCGGTGCGTAACCAAATTTCGCGCCCATGAAGTTTTCTTCATGCCTTCAGATGATCTACATTTGCTTTCCCAGCTGTCTGGGTTCTCCCAAGAAGTCTCTGTTGCTTTTTAACAGCTTTGTTCTGTCTTGAGTGTTGTTTTGCCTTCTCTAGTGTAAGGTCAGGATCGTGCTGAAGCCTTTCCAACAATCATTTATGTTGCAAGCCAACTACAAGGCTGTCATAAATCATTACATTTCACCATATAGCGTTCTGTACTCACAGCGCTCTGCAAAACAGTGTGGGTCTGTAAAAACTGCCAACAAATTGCCCCTCTTATTGCCTTTTGTTAAATTTCAGTGTCTCCTAAATTACAGGGTAAATTTTGCAAGGCCCCACTGAATCTTTCTGCGTTTGAGACTCCCTAGAAAATGGAAGCCATCAAATCATTTGTATTTCTCCACACCACCAAATGCCTCTCAGGTCTTTCCATAACTATCTCTCAGAGGCCCCTCTGTCCGTCTGCTCAAATGAGTGGAGAATATCTATAGCTTCTTCCCCCGTCACGTAGATCAGTGGGCAAATTTGAATCTCCTCATCTTTTTCATATAAACCAGGCATTTCCCTCTATCGCTTACATCCTGCAATACATGGAGCCCCTGCCTCAGCTTTTATGAAATTACATTTCTCTGTGGGGCTAATTGAAATGCTCTCTGCCTTTCCTTTACTCTCAGTTGCCAGGCAGTGCTTCTGCAGTACTCCGAGGGAGGCTGTGCTTTGTGTTTAGCCCTCTTTCAAATGTAGCCCAGTCCTTCTCCAAAATACACCAGTTGTCACCACGAGGTGTTAGCGGGTCCTTCTAATCGAGCTCAAGGACATGCAGAGTAATGAACACGTGAGTTTTAATTAGCACAAGGTCGTTCTATTTTCCAGTTCATTCATCGCCATGCTTGTCTCCTCCTTAGTCCCTGCTGCCTTCATCGTGGTTGTGGGGCCCAGCAGCGATGTCCAGACCGAGGTCATTGCCTGGAATCCTGAATATCAGCCTCATATTTCTTTTTAAATAAAAGCTTAAGTGGCTCCCTTTGTAAGAGGGATGGGGGTGGCACCTTAAAGTTACTTCTAAGCGAGGCATCCAGACACCCATGCCCGCCCCCCTCTTTCTGACCCTGGGCCCTTAAGATGGACCTTCTGGCCTCCTTGGTGAGCAGAAATGGCCATGCAAATCATTAGACCTCCCCCTGACCCCATGAACTTTGGCAGGGTCAGGGTCAGGAGGTCCAGGGTGGGCACACCTCTGCACTGATGCCAAGATGCACCACCCCACAGATGTTCGGTGCCTCTGTCTCTGGACCGTACAGACTAGGAAGATCCAAGGTTCAATAACTGGTCTGTGCTGAGTTAGATAACCTCAGCCAAGGCACCGGGACGGGCTTTACCATTGAGTGTCGTACCCCCTGGGTTAGAGAATGGAAACATTAACCAGGGTCCCTGTAGTGTATGTACCTTTAAGAGGAACTATGTTTTTGAAGCCCCTGTATACTGTAGTACCGGTAGTAACCACTCGGGTATATAAGCCTGTATAGCGTCTTGTGTAGTTAGTTCACCTCCAGACTTTGTTCAGTAAACACTTGTTAAATCAACTCCTGCATTCCGTGTCTCCATTAACACACGGACCTAACAGTCCCTGCTCTAGTTTGCTTTACAGTGACCACCCAACCCCCCCACCCCACCACAGGAAGTACAGGTAGACTACCCTTTATCCGAACTTCCGAAAACCGAAACCCTCTAAAAACCGAAGGTTTTTTCGTTCAGCGTAAGTCGTGCGCACGACATGACCAGCGTGGCGCACGACTTACGCTGAGCAGGGCAGAGGGTCACTGAGTTCCCTCCTGGGTAGGAGATTGCAGGCCAAGCCGGGCAGTGTGAAGGAGGTATACCGGGAGAGTGAACCCAACAATACAGCGGCCTGTCCGATAGCTGCAGCGGCCTGTCTGATATTCTTTTCTCCCCCCCGACCCCCGACCCCCCGCCGACCCCCACCCTTTCGGATAAGGGATAGTGTATCCTTTATCCGCACTTCCGAAAACCGAAATCCTCTGAAAACCGAAAGTGTTTTCGTTCAGCGTAAGTCGTGCGCACGACACCGACCCCCGCCGACCCCCACCCCCGACCACCCGCCGACCCCGACCCCCGCCGACCCCGACCCCCCGCTGACCCCGACCCCTGCCGACCCCCACCCCCGACCCCCCCGCCGACGCCGACCCTCACCCCCGACAAATTTCCCAGTCTTATAAAATACCTTCCGAAATCCGAAATTTTCCGAAAACCGAAACACGGCTGGTCCCGAGGTTTTCGGATAAAGGATAGTCTACCTGTATATATACGGATCACAGCTTGTCTGTGACATCCTCATTATTGGTGTCCGCTCACACATGAGTGAAGCCCCCACTTGGGCAAAATGATTGGTGCCTTTGGGCCCAACCCCGGTGAGGGAGTCTGTGCCTTCAGCAGAAGAAATAAGTTACGAAGAGAAAAAAAAATGAGAGGAAGGAAGTTTCTCCGAGAAAGCGGGACCAGTTCTGCTTTTCATACATCTCATGTACTGCACATCTGATATCACACATGCTGTATACTGCACGTCCCTGGATATGGATGGGCACTTTTCCCTTTTTCTGCTGCTAGTTTTTCTTGTCGGTGAGTAGTATATCAACACAAAATGAGTTGCGTATAATGGGCCCTCGCTTATGACATGTCAACGTTTTAGGACCACCTTCTGATGTAAAATGCTGCATACAAAAGCAAAATACTGGGGAGGCTGCAAATCTGAAATAAAAAACAGAAAATGCTGGAAACACTCAGCAGGTCAGGGCAGCATCCGTGGAGAGAGAAACAGAGTTAACGTTTCAGGTCGATGACCCTTTGTCAGAACTGGAAGACGTTAGTGTTGTGACAGGTTTTAAGCAAGTGTACGGGCCGGGAAAGGGGGGGGAGGGGAAAGAACAAAAGGGAAGGACTGTGATAGGGCGGAAGGCAGGAGAGATTAAATGACAAAAAGGGATGATGGTGCGAGGCAAAAGGAGATGGTAATGAGACAAGTAAAGAAACAAAAGATGGGTCTAGAGGAGGTGTAAATGGGAATAGCAGAATCATCAACAGCTGCCATCTGGAAAAAATGGGGGCAGAGGTTATGGCCTGAAATTGTTGAACTCGATGTTGAGTCCAGAAGGCTGCAAAGTGCCGAATTGAAAAATGAGGTGATGTTCCTCGAGCTGTGTGTTGCGGCCAACAATCGTTCTGAGGCCTGTTTTCACAAAAGTTTTATTATAAGGTGCCCCCTGCATAACATGCACGGTTAGGGAAATGACACACCAGTACATGCACTGACACAGAATGGACTCGCACTTCCTCCCACCCCTCACTTGAAAGCATATCCCAGTGAAAAAAGCTGTGCAGTCCAAGTGAAAAAATGATAGTGCATCAGAGGGTTCAAATGTTGATCATTTAATGAGCGCTGGATTAACGAACCAGTCTTAACCCTGTCAATGCTGCAGAGAACGTTAACTGTCCAGACACTGTGGGTCAATGGCTCATTAATAGGCTTTTATTTAAACCAACCAAAGGTTAACCTGATCCCATCTTAATTGGAGCAAACCTTTTGTGTCCAAATTTTATATTTAAAAAAATCACTTAATTTGTAGAATCGAATCTACAGTGAGGGACAATCAAGTGATGAGACATAATGTTTGGCAGTGATTTAAATGTTTCCCAGCATGTGTTTCTTAACGTTGATGGGCAGCGTATTATTTCATCCCAAATTATATGCTTCCAAGATTGTCAGTGAGTCAGAACAGATAGAACATTGTTGACAGGGCTAAATTATCTTTGTCTTGCCAGACATCGAGCTTTAACAGAAAGGATCAAACACCTAACTTTCAAACTTCGAAATTGGCATGATCATACCATCCTCAGATGTAGACAACCCAGAATAGCACTCCTCCCGCAGCACAGAACTAATGCGTTGGCTGCTGGCTATTTGATAAAGGAAGTGAGCACCAAACAGAGGAAAGGGTTGGAGGAGGGATTGGTAAACGAGGTGTCGGAGGAATGGGCCATGCGTGCAGGGGAGCTACAAGTGGAGCAATTCTGAGGCAGGGCGTGGCAACACTATGAACTCGTTCTGAGGAGCGTGGCATTACGATTCTGGGCATGGGGGCAACCTACGGGACCGGGATGGTGCCGGGTGATTAAAAATTCCGGATAACGGAGAGGTATACCTACCGAGGCAATTTATATATCGACCTCAGACCAGCAGAAGGTGGTAATTCTGTGGGGGTGTTCCGAACTCAGGAGGGGAGGTGGAACATGGAGTGGCAATGGCCCAAGCTGGTTTTGTAAAAGTCGAAGGAGCACACCTGCTTATTCTGGGCCCCACAAATATACAGTCAAACTTCCCTTTGGGTTCCTCATTGGCTGGACAGCCAGCTGATACTGTGCGGGGAAGATTGCAGCGCCCACAGCGACAGTGGGAACAAGTGGTAAGTCATTCCCCACCATTTAAACATGCAGTTAGAATGTGCATTAATCAGAATACCATTTTGCCGGTTATTAAAGAATTCCGGATGATTAAGTGCCATTTAAACAAGAGTTTACTGTAATTCTTTATCTCCTTATCACCTCCATTCCTTCACACACAGCCCCACACTGCACTCTTCCAGCGTCACACATTCCAATCTCTTGCTGTGTTTCGAGGGGTGCCTTAGTGCTGACATTGTAATGTCGGTGCTCTTCTGCCCCTCCAAGTGTCCAAGAGGAGGCTGATTGTACAGCCTCAAACCTGGCAGCTCACAGCCTCCCTGCATCATCCACTCCTACCTTAGCAAGCACCGGCACAGATATATCCATTCTGGAGAGGGCAGCACGTGGTTGAAACACGAGTGAGGGGGAGAAAGTGTAGGTTGTAGGTGTAGGCACAACCTGTTGGCTAGAGGACCAGCTGGAGGCGTCCATCAGCTGCCCAGGAATTTGGACCACATAGCACCTGTCTAAAAACATTCTTTGGTCGCTCAACATCAGAACATTATGGAGTCATTTTGAGAGTGTGTCATTCACTCCATACATTTTGGAGGTGTCACTGGATGAGTCCACAACCGGTATCGGTGCAGAGCTGGACAACTACCTGACCAAGCTGCGGACCACCATGTAGAACGTGGCCACTCCAAGGCCCTCTACAGCAAAGCCCCTTCCCCTCCCACTCCTGGCGAAGGTCCTAAGCTCAAGACTAGCTTCTCTCAAGAATGCAAAGGTCATCTTCAGCTTCAGTCTACAGCAGGCTATCTCCTCTGGCCTCACTACATTGGTGAATCAAATAGAGACAGCCAACAACCTCACAGCTGGCCAGAGTTCCACTCCCATATAGATCTCTTGACTATGTTCAGGGTGTGCTGAGCAGCAGGGCAACAGCAGGAGTTGGCATGGATGGTCAGTTGGCAGGCCCAGGTAGCCACTTCGACAGTAGTTGTGACACCTTCACTTGCAGGGTCATCTTCTGACCCAGCACCGCCATCTCTTGAGGCAAACACTGAAGCCTAGCAACCATCCACTTCGCTTCCTCCTCTGATTGGGGGAGCACATAGAAGGAGTGGAAGTTTAGGAGATGGTAGGTACGTTCCTGAGTCCAGGACTAGGATCTCTTACCTGGACCTGTCAGCAACAATAACAACATCATTTATACAGCACCTTCAATGTAGTAAAACGTCCCAAAGTGTTTCACAGGAGCGTTCTCAAACAAAATTTGACACCGAGGCACATAAGGCGATATTAGGACAGATGACCAAAAGCTTGGTCAAAGAGGTAGGTTTTAAGGGGTGACTTAAAGGAGGAGGGAGAGGTAGAGAGGCGGAGAGTTAAGGAGGAAGTTCCAGAGTGTAGGGCCCAGGCAGCTGATTAAAATAGGGTAAGCTTAACTCCACCGTATTTGTTGATCTTTCACTGCCCAATGCAACTCCAGTAAACATCACTGAGAAACAGAAATGAGAAGGCACATGTGTAGATTTGGCAGCTGTGTGCGCTGTTCTCAAATTAATTTAATCCTTTGGAGAATTGAAAGACTCTTTAACTAAAGAAGAAACAGACCATCCTTTTCAACAGCTGCAGAAATGAATTTGCAATGATTGTGATAAAGCAGAATTAACGAAATGTACAGAGCCATAAAATGTTACTTCATTCTTTGAATAAACTGTAATATTATCATTTGTCTGCCTTTTAATTTGCTACAGGAATGAAGTCTTTTAAAATCCGAAGAACAGTTCAGTCCCACGATATCTGTCGAGTGACAGAATTACGGACTTTCTTTCGATGTTCCCTGCACCCGCCCACCGCACAATGTTTGCAAGTTAGGTCCATCCGTTCTGTTAAGTCGCACTGACCAAGAGGACAAAGGTGTGACCTCCAGCTCTCCCCTTCACCCGTGTCCTTTGGCAATGCTGCTGCTCGCCATCTCTCGGCTTCCAGTCAGTCACTCAGCTGTGCATCTCCTTCACTCCTCTGTGTGTTCAGCACGATTCCCTCTCTTGCTGTCCAGTGAGAGAAAGTAAGGGGGGCGGGGGAAGGGTGCAAAGTGTCTGCCAAATACTATTAAGAGGCAAGACAGCCTCAGCATGGCTCAAGCACTAACACTCCGACTCAGCTGGTCCCTCAGATTCGGAATGTTTTGGGCTCAAGCCCCTGTCCAGGATGTGAGCACATATTTCAGGCTGTCGCACTCCAATGCGGTACTGTATTGTCAGAGTTATCTGTGGCTCCCTCCGTCTGTTTTGATGGTTCAGATAGATGTTAAAGATTCCATGGTGCTATTCGAAAAAGAGCAGTGAATACCCGGCTTGCTTCTTCAACCGACACCACCAAAAGAACGAAATATTCTTCTAACGACAACAAAAAACGGGCGGGGTGTATAACGGGCGGGATAGAAACATAGAAGATAGGAGCAGGAGTAGGCCATTCGGCCCCTCGAGCCTGCTCCGCCATTCAATGAGATCAGGCTGATCATCCAAACTCAGTACGCTGTCCCTGCCTTCTCCCCATATCCCTTGATCCCTTTAGCCTTAAGAAATATATCTAACTCCTTCTTGAATATATTTAATGAATTGGCCTCAACTGCCTTGTGTGGTAGAGAATTCCACAGGTTCACCACTCTCTGGGTGAAGAAATTCCTCCTCATCTCTGTCCTAAATGGCTCACCCCTTATCTTTAGACTGTGACCTCTGGTTCTGGACTCCCCCGCCATCGAGACCATCCTTCCTGCATCTAGTCTGTCTAGTCCTGTTAGAATTTTATAAGCTTCAATGAGATCCCCTCTCATTCTTCTAAACTCCAGCGAGTATAAGCCCAATCGACCCAATCTCTCCTCATACGTCATTCCTGCCATCCAGGTATCAGTCTGGTGAATCTTCACGGCACTCCCTCCATGGCAAGAACATCCTTCCTCAGATAAGGTGACCAAAGCTGCACACTATACTCAAGGTGCGGTCCCACCAAGGCCCTGTACAACTGCAGCAAGACATCCTTGCTCCTGTACTCGAATCCTCTCGCTATGAAGGCCAACATACCATTTGCCTTCTTAACCGCCTGCTGCACCTGCATGCTTACCTTCAGCGACTGGTGCACAAGGACACCCAGGTCTCGTTGCACTTCACCTTCTCCCAATCTATTGCCATCAGATAATAATCTGTCTTCCTGTTTTTGCCACCAAAGTGGATAACCTCGCATTTATCCACATTATACTGCATCTGCCATGCATCTGCCCAATCACCCAACCTGTCCAAATCATACTGGAGTTTCTCGGCATCCTCCTCACAGCACACATGCCCACCCAGCTTTGTGTCATCTGCAAACTTGGAGATATTACATCTAGTTCCCTCGTCTAGATCATTAGTATATATTGTGAATAGCTGGGGCCCTAGCACCGATCCCTGCGGTACCCCACTAGTCACTGCCTGCCACTTGGAAAAAGACTCGTTTATTCCAACTCTTTGCTTCCTGTCTGCCAACCATTTCTCTATCCAAGTCAGTACCTTACCCCAATCCCATGTGCTTTTACTTTACACGCTAATCTCTTATGCGGGACCTTATCGAAAACCTTCTGAAAGTCCAAATATACCACATCCACTGGTTCTCCCTTATCTATTCTACCAGTTACATCCTCAAAAAGTTCCAGTAGATTAGTCAAGCTCGATTTACCTTTTGTAAATCCATGTTGACTTTGTCCGATCCTGTCACTGTTTTCCAAGTGCATCTTTTATAATGGACTCTAACATTTTCCCCACTACCGATGTCAGGCTTACCAGTCTATAATTCCCCATTTTCTCTCTACCGCCTTTTTTGAATAGTGGGGTTACATTAGCTACCCTCCAATCCAGGGGAACTGTTCCAGAGTCTATAGAATTTTGGAAGATGACCAGCAATGCATCTACTATTTCTAGGGCCACTTCCTTAAGTACCCTAGGATGTAGATTATCAGGCCCTGGGGATTTATCGGCCTTCAATCCCATCAATTTCCCTAACACCATTTCCCTACAAATACTGATTTCATTCAGTTCCTCCCTCTCCCCGACATCTCTGGGAGGCTATTTGTGTCCTCCTTTGTGAAGACAGAACCAAAGTATATATTTAATTGGTCTTCCATTTCTTTGTTCCCCATTATAAATTCCCCTGATTCTGACTGCAAGGGATGTACACTTGACTTCACCAATGTTTTTCTCTTCACATATCTATAGAAGCGTTTACAGTCAGTTTTTATGTTTCCTGAAAGCTTACTCTCATACTCTATTTTCCCCTTCTTAATTAATCCCTTTGTCCTCCTTTGCTGAATCCTAAACTGCTCCCAATCCTCAGGTTTGCTGCTTTTTCTAGCCAATTTATATGTCCTCTCCTTGGATCTTATGCTATCCTAATTTCCCTTGTTCTCCAATCTTTCACCATTTAGGAAATACTCTGCCTTTCTGTTTTTTCTACCAAAGTGGATAACTTCACATTTATCCACATTATATTCCATCTGCCATGTTCTCGCCCACTCATTGAGCCTGTCAAGATCCCCGTAAAGCCTCTTCACATCCTCTTCGCAACTGACACTGCCACCTAGCTTTGTATCATCAGCAAATTTGGAAATGTTACATTCAGTCCCCTCATCCAAATCATTGATATAGATTGTGAATAGCTGGGGCCCAAGCACCGAGCCTTGCAGTACCCCACTAGTCACAGCCTGCCATCCTGAAAAAGACCCGTTTATCCCTACTCTTTGTTTTCTGTCTGTTAACCAATTCTCAATCCATGCTGGTATATTACCCCCAATTCCATGTGCCCTAATTTTGTTCACCAACCTCTTGTGTGGGACCTTATCGAAGGCCTTCTGAAAATCCAGATACACCACATCTACCGGTTCCCCTTTGTCTACTCCAAGAGTTACATCCTCAAAGAACTCCAATAGGTTTGTCAAACAGGATTTCCCTTTCATAAATCCATGTTGACTCTGCCCAATCTTACTATTAGTTTCTAAGTGCCCAGTTATTGCATCCTTTATAATAGATTCCAGCATTTTCCCAACTAGTGATGTGAGGCTAACAGGTCTGTAGTTCCCCGTTTTCTCTCTCCCTCCTTTCTTAAATAGCGGGGTTACATTTGCTATCCTCCAATCTGCAGGAACCATTCCAGAATCTATAGAATTTTGGAAGATGACAACCAATGCGTCCAATATTCCAAAACCCTAGGATATAGGTCATCCTGTCCTTGGGATTTTTTGACTTTTAGTCCCATTATATTGTTTTTTCACTAATAATAATTTCTTTAAGTTCCTCATTCTCGTCACACCCTTGGTTTTCTCGTATTTCTGGGAGGTTTTTTGTGTCTTCCTCCGTGAAGACAGAAACAAAGTATTTATTTAATTTCACTTCCATTTCCTCATTCCCCATTATAAATTCTCCCGTCTCTGACTTGGGTCGACAGCATAAAACTGCAGAAAACAACATTGTACTGACAATATGATTGACAAAGGTCAGAAGGTCGTGGTGTTGGGTGAGGGCGGACAGGAGAAAGGGGATTCTATTGGTGCAGGAGAGGATTCTCTCGAGATTGAGACTGGTGCACTTGGAGAAGAATAAATTCCATTTTATCGTGCCTCCTTCCATGTTCTATTTGATCTGGGAGTGCTTGACATGGGGCAAAACAAGCGGAAATGTATTATCCATGCTTAATCCTGCACTTTGGTGGCCGCATAAAAAAAAGAAACTACAAAAGGATTGTTAAAGTTCAGGATTACCATTGCCTCTTTGAAGTTTGTTTTCTGTATCGGTTTGTCTCTGGTTTGATTGTGACATTTGCCTTGTCACCACATTATGGTCTCTCTCCTTCAATTTACCAGTCAGAACTGGTGTGTGCTCAGATTACACATTAGGTTTTCATTGGATTAGGTGCATCAGTTGATTCAGTGCTTAATTTCAAACAAAAAGTAAACTTTTGGTGATTTTCTTTCCCCCTCGATGAAGATAATTATCAGAATTTAACATCCTACGCTGTGGACTACAAGTTAAAAATCTTGGAATGGAGAGGGCTCAGTTCTCATGGCAATTTGAGATGTATTTTTCCTGGGACCATACAAATCCTTTTATTGGCTCCATTCAGACAATTCCTCTAGCACATTGAGAGGTCAGGGCAGCCTCCTCAAACTCGGTCTACTCTGGGGTACCAGATATCTGGGCATCCAGACTGAGTGCATGCTATTACTTGAATCAAATCCAGCTCAGGGCCATTCTACCAGAGCTGGCCAAAGCTCTCTGGAGAAATCTCCACCCTCTCTTTCCCCGTGCAGTCAAGGGTGAAGTTGAAAATTTATGTCAGGCCTTCAACTGATCCTTTTCACCAGGCGATTCTGCAAAAGGAAAATGGTCAAATTATATTCATCAGTTCCCTGTCTACCATTGATGGTAGAGTACGCAGTGACATCTGGGGGGAGGTGGGACACCATCACTCCAAAAGGAAAGAAGAAAGAAAGACTTGCATTTCTATAGCGCCTTTCACAACCACTGGACGTCTCAAAACACTTTACAGCCAATGAAGTAGAGTCACTGTTGTAATGTGGGGAACGCGGCAGCCAATTTGCACACAGCAAGGTCCTACAAACAGCAATGTGATAATGACCAGATAATCTGTTTTAGTAATTATAGTACTCTGGGATGTAATGCTTAAGTTATCCACCAGATGGAGACAAATATTAAGGGATCATATTTACCAGTATTAAGGTAATGTCCTGGCACACCAGTTATTAAGGTAGTGGCATTGCATTGTGGGTATGACTCAGAGGTTGATCCTCCATCTTTGGGATCGCACAGTAAGAATTGGAAGTGTTTGCTGCAGCTGTAAGAGCTATGTTCTCTGCTACATATGTATAATTAAACAGTTGAGTTTTGGTTCCTGAAGTCAGGCTTATCTCAGTTTCTGACCTTACCACTCGGATATCACAGTAATGTTGATTGAGGGATAGATATTGACCAGGATACTGGGGAATAACTCCCCTGCTCTTCTTCGAAATAGTGCCATGGGGTCTTTTACGTCCACCTGAGAGCGCAGTCGGGGCCTTGGTTTAGTGGTTAGCACTGTTGCCTCACAGCGCCAGGGACCCGGGTTCGAATCCGGCCTCGGGCGACTGTCTGTATGGAGTTTGCACATTCTCCCCGTGTTTGCGTGGGTTTCCTCCGGGTGCTCCGATTTCCTCCCACAGTCCAAAGATGTGCGGGTTAGGTTGATTGGCTATGATAAATTGACCCTTAGTGTTAGGGGGATTAAATACGTGGGGTTACGGGGATAGGGTGGGATATGTGTTGGTGTAGGGATTACGGGGATCGGGTGGGATATGTGTCGGTGCAGGCTCGATGGGCCGAAATGGCCTCTATCTGCACTGTGGGGTTTCTGTGATTTCTGTGATCTCATCTGAAAGACGGCACCTCCGACAGTGCAGCACTCCCTCAGCACTGCACTGGAGTGTCAGCTGAACTTCATGTGCTCAAGTCTCTGGAGTGGGGCTTGAACCCACAACCTTCTGACTCAGAGGCGAGTGTGACACCCACTGAGCCACGGCTGACACAAAAGGAAAAGAAGTTGATGAAGGTTCGACATTTGAAACATGAACTTGTCTGTTCTTTCCACAGATGCTGACTGACCTGCTGCATCTTTCCAGCATTTTCTGCTTCTTGTTTCAGATACCCAGACTCTGTAAGGAATTGCTTTATTTTTGTATGCATTCAATTTTTTTTAAATAAGAGGCATTTACTTGCAATTTAATGCCATTCAAGTAGTTTGGAATGCAAACCTGTTCATTAAAAAGGACCAGGGGTCAAAGGGCGTGAGTGAGGCGACCTTACCAGCTCATGGTTAATTCTGCATTAACAACAACAATCAGACTAGCCCAATAGTCATTAACTTAGTTTGTGTACATACCAGGCACTATTGAAGCAATTAATTAAGTGTCATGTCTCCTATAGTTAAAAGATGGCAGGTGTGCATTCCATGGTAATCCACAGCAAAAGGATTGAACTAAATTAATGAGATCAGTACTTGTAGTCCTGTCTCTGCCTGGTACACTGGCAGCCTCAGCTCACCACTACTGCCTGCTCTTTTGAGGAAATAAATCTAATCTGGTTGAGCAAAGTCAACCATGGTCCCAAATGGGGCTTTCAGGTTGCTACGGGGCTTTTGGGGAGAGGGATGGAGTACTGCCTCCCAGCGCCACTCTTCCCCGCTACTGGAGCAGCCTAAATCAGGCAGTCTTCACCGCACTGGCGGTAATCGGGAATGAAAATTGGACAGGTTCGATAACGTGCGGACGACCCGTTCTGCCAGGTTACCACCCCATGCGATGGAAGGTGAAGGCGAAAATTTACCTCGGGGTCTTCAGCTGACCCTCTTAACTGGGGCACACGTGTGAGTCCGCAAAGGGGAAACCTGAACATAGTCAAATAGTCTGTAGAGGGTTGTCCTATGAGGAGAGGTTGAGTAGATTGGGCCTATACTCTCTGGAGTTTAGAAGAATGAGAGGTGATCTCATTGAAACATACCAGATTCTGAGGGGGATTGACAGGGTAGATGCTGAGAGGTTGTTGCCCCTGGCTGGAGAGTCTAGAACTAGGGGGCATAGTCTCAGGATACAGGGTCGGCCATTTAAGACTGAGATGAGGAGGAATTTCTTCTCTCAGAGGGTCGTGAATCTTTGGAATTCTCTACCCCAGAGGGTTGTGGATGCTGAGTCATTGAGTATATTCAAGGCTGAGATCGGTAGATTTTTGGACTCTAGGGGGAATCAAGGGGTATGGAGATCGGGTGGGAAAGTGGAGTTGAGGTCGAAGATCAGCCATGATCTTATTGAATGGCAGAGCAGGCTCGAGGGGTCGTATGGCCGACTCCTGCTCTTATTTCTTATGTTCTTATGTGCTAGCCGGCGGCAAGAGAATGGGCAGTTTGCCATCGGCTGCAGTCTTATAATGTAAAAGGCCACATTGTGTGATGAGATGCACGGCAGGTCAGTCAGGATGTGACAGGTTGATGTGACAAGGACTGACGAGCTCTGATGAAGCCTTCCGCTCAAAACAGGAGCCTGTCGTCCTCTTTCAATTACTGATTGACGGCATTCACAGCGCTTCTGGGTTTTTTTTTTATTTCACCCTCATTCTTTTCATCTCGACTCCTCATGATGTTATGTAGCACTCAGCAGGCCACAGAGTTGTGACACAACACTGCAAGATGTTCAGTCTTGTTGGATCCTGTCAGCTAAAGGACATTTTCAATGTGCCAGCACTGTTCTCTGTTAACACTCATTGACTGATAAGCGTCAGAGTAATGTTCCTCAATCATCAGCCGGGACTTCAGCCTATGACTGTTGTCACCTGAGGGAACAATATCGAAATATTAATTCCAACAAATACAAAAGAGTCTAATTCCACACTTCCATCACTCCCTGTAGGCGGCTAATTTTAAAGACTGGGTTTGATCTGTTTCTATCGGGCAAACCCAAATGGAATTCTTAAGTTGTTTCTGCAATCGTAGGAAGAATTCCTTTTTTAAATGTCTCCCTAGTAAGGCAATTTGCTTTTTCTACCTTGGATGGCAGGGATAGGCTGGGCCAGTCTCTCATCCTAGTAGAATAATCATTAGAAAGAAAGAAAGAAAGACTTGCATTTCTATAGCGCCTTTCACGACCACCAGACGTCTCAAAGCGCTTCACAGCCAATTAAGTATTTTTGGAGTGTAGTCACTGTTGTAATGCGACAGCCAATTTGCACACAGCAAGTTCCCACAAACACCAACGTGATAATGACCAGAGCATCAGTTTTAGTGATGTTGATTGAGGGATAAATATTGCCCAGGACACCGGGGAGAACTCCCCTGCTCTTTGAAATAGTGCCGTGGGATCTTTTACATCCACCTGAGAGAGCAGACGGGGCCTCGGTTTAATGTTTCATCCGAAAGGCGGCACCTCCGACAGTGCAGCACTCCCTCAGCACTGCACTGGAACATCAGCCTGGATTTTTGAACTGAAGTTCCTGGAGTGGACTTGAACCCACAACCTTCTGATGCGAGCGGCGAGGGTGCTGCCCACTGAGCCACAGCGGACACGGTTAGAAACAATATTACGGGCGGTGGTGAAAACGGGCGTTCTCGGATCAGCCGCCCCTTAAACGCAGTACCTGAAATTCCATTGAGTGCAATGGAACTGCCTATCAGGCGCTACGTATAACAGGCGGCCAATCCGATACTGCCCGTTCTGCGTCACCGCACGATATTAGGGACTACCCCATGAGGCACCCATATGGCATTTCTCTGTCTGCTGTTTTCATGCAGGTGTTAGCCTATTTATTTTAAATGGATAATCACCTCCACTATAATAGCAGA
Source organism: Somniosus microcephalus (assembly GCF_052327205.1). Taxonomy (NCBI): domain Eukaryota; kingdom Metazoa; phylum Chordata; class Chondrichthyes; order Squaliformes; family Somniosidae; genus Somniosus; species Somniosus microcephalus. The sequence goes on along the minus strand of NC_141003.1, from coordinate 78,398,919 downwards.
CAAAGAGAGATCAACAACAACATCTTACATTTATATAGCGCACTTAGCTTAGCAAAACGTCCCAAGGCGCTTCACGAGAGAGACATCAAATAAAAACATTTTTGACACCAAACCAAAGAAGGGGATATCAGGACCAAGGACCAAAAGAAAGAAAGACTTGCATTTATATAGCACCTTTCACGGTCACTGGACATCGCAAAGCGCTTCACGGCCAATGAAGTACTTTTTAAATTGGAGTTGCTGTTGTATTGTAAGAAACGCGGCAGCCAATTTGCGCACAGCAAGCTCCCACAAACAGCGATGTGATAATGACCAGATAATCTGTTTTAATGATGTCGATTGAGGGATTAAATATTGGCCAGGACACCGAGGAGAACTCCCCTGCTCTTCTTCGAAATAGTGCCATGGGATCTTTCACATCCACCAGAGAAAGCAGACAGGGCCTTGGTTTAACGTCTCATCCAAAAAGACAGCACCTCCAACAGTGCAGCACTCCACTGGAATATCAGCCAGGTCTCAAGTCTCTGGAGTGGGACTTGAACCCGCAACCTTCTGATGTCAGAGACGAGGGTGCTACCCACTGAGCCACTGGCTGACACACAACTTGGTCAAGCGGTAGGTTTTAAAGAGCAAGAGGCAGAGAGATTTGGGTTCACAGCAACATGTTAAGCATTCTCCTGTTAATAGCAGCAGCATCAGTTTCCAGGCCAGTGTGATTAAACTGGTCTCACACGTATATTTCTTATAACAGGCTCACAGGTAATGGCTTCACCTCTTGTCTCCGCTTGGTCACCTCCCATCCATGCCGAACCTCCCTCCCTTAACTGTCTGCTGCCCCTCAGTAACTAGGATTATCAACCCTCCAGGATGGTCCTGGAGTCTCCAGGGATGGAAGATTAATCTCCGGGACACTGCCGCGAGCAAAACTCAGGAGAAAAATCAGAGGAGCGAATAAAAAATGGTGCATTTGTTTTACATATTCTTTGAACACTTTTGTTTATTAATTACAAAAATATAGAAATTGAGGGGAAAAAGTCTTTCTGACAGTCAAGAATCATTCAATTTGAGTCATGAAGAGTCTGTTTGCTTTCCAATTGGCCGAGCAATGGCGGGGGAGTGGGAGGTGAGACGTCATGGAATGAAACTTCCGGGAATGCATCCAACCAGAATTGGCAACCCTATCAGTAACATTATCCTAAAACATGAGATCTGCTTCCGCGTGCATACAACCATTTGTACCTCTCCACCACCGCCCTCGATTCCATGATTGTCCTTACCCTGTCCAAATGCCCTTATCATTCATCAAGTCCTGAACAAGGCAGAACTTCCTTCAGCCCAGTATCAACAAAACTGAAGCCAGCTGGTTTGGCTCCCTTCGAAAACTTGCCTCTTAGGCACTGATGCCATTGTCGTTCCCGGATGCTCGCTAACACGGAACCACATGTTGCATAACCTCAGCGTGCTGCTGTCCTGGGAGTGAGGTTCGATCTTTGGATGGATTTGGGCTTTATGGAGATTTAAGAGTTGTTGCAGGGAAAGAAAAGGTGCTTGGAACAAAGGAGAAAATAAAGCTGCTTGGAGGCAGCTTTAGCAAAGGAGGACATGTGGGAGTTCAATCTGAGATCAGAGGGGATAGTGATGCCAAGAATGCCAATACTAGAGCTAAACGCGAAGCCAAAGATAAAATATTGCCTGTGGTGCTTAAAACATAAATGTACTTGTACAATTAGGCGCTGCAAGACAATGAACCCCTTTTAAAAAGCATGTTCATCAGTCAATACAGCGATCTTTACATCTGTCGCTCAACTTTAGCTCAAACACAGATGTGTACAATAATGTGAAGGAACAGTAATAGAACACACCAAACAAACACCTTCCCACCAGCCAACCTGTTTCTGTTGACTAGGGACAATTGAAACCAAATGAATGAATCCTGAGAGCATCCAGATAAACTCAATAATATAAAAATGATGACATTTTTGTCACAATTTACTCATGTTAATGGATTTAAATCCTTGCCCGCTGTGGTAAGCAGTCTGCAAGGAGTTCTACATGTGGTTAGGGTGGATAAACCCTCTGATTCTTCAACAACAACAAATTGCATTTATATAGCGCCTTTAATATAGTAAAACGTCCCAAGGCGTTTCACAGGAGCATTATCAAACAAACTTTAACATCGAGCCAGATAAAGAGATATTAGGGCAGGTGGTCAAAGAGGTAAAGAAAGATTTGCAGTTATATAGCGCCTTTCATGACCACCGGACATCCCAACGTGCTTCACAGCCAATTAAGTACTTTTGAAGCGTAGTCGCTGTTGTAATGTAGGCAAGGCGGCAGCCAATTTTGCACACAGCAAGCTCCCACAAACAGCAATGTGATAATGACCAGATAAGCTAATTTAGTAATGTTGGTTCAGAGATAAATATTGGCCAGAACACTGGGGATAACACCGCTGCTCTTCTTTGAAATAGTGCCATAGGATCTTTTACGTCCATCTGAGAGAGTAGGTGGGGCCTCGGTTTAATGTCTCATCTGAAAGACGGCACCTCCAACAGTGCAGCACTCCCTCAGCACTGCACTGGAGTGACAGCCTAGACTTTTGTGCTCAAGTCTCTGGAGTGGGACTTGAACCCTCGACCTTCTGACTCAGAGGTGAGAGTGCTGCCAACTTTTAAAAAATATTATTCAGTGAACATTAAAAACATTTACAACAGCGTGCTCATTCTATTGTATCATACAAATCTATTCCGCCACTCTGCACAGCCATTCCTCCAACACATATTAACATCAAAACCTGACATTTAATTTGTCACCTGTAACATATATTAATCTATTGTACTTTAAAAATTGATCATAAAATACTATCTTTAAATTCCTTTCTGAACAAAACATCCACAGAGCCTTATAATGATCTTTTAGCTTATATTTTAAATACTCTTAGATTTATTCTCCTCCCCTTAAAAAACAGCGCATTCCTTCTTTGCGCAATCACAAATCTAGCCAAACTGAATATTAAATTAATTGCCGCTCCGCTAGACTCGGGCAGGCTCTCCTTCAATCCCCATCTTAAAATTGAGTCCCGCGGGATTCCCATTCTTGTTCTTCGGACCCCACCCAGCAAAAAAAACTCACACAACTGTCGAACATCGTACTTAAAATCCTTTAACTGCAGACATAACACCAGTAAATGGGACAGAGTCTCATCTCATGTCCCACACACTGGGCAAGTTGCCACCTCCACTCGCCCAATCTTACATAGGACCGTCATGGTAAAAACCTGCTTATGAGCCAATTTGAAATCCAGTTCAATCCACTCTGGACATTTAAAATTCACCCACACTCCCTCCCAAATCCTGTTGAAGTCCAGCTTTGGGTTTATACTCTTCCAAAACTCCTGACCAGCAGGTGTCTTGAATCTCCATTATCTAAATACCTCATAGAAATCTCGAGTATTACAGTTGTCAAATTGAACCAACTCCTCCCCTTTCTCCAGCTGAAAGCTTGGAAAAGTGGGACGCATTTTACTTCCTTTGGAGATTTGCGCATTTATTTCTTCCATCCGATCTTGCGGCATTGCCCTCACAATCTTCTCATACACGATCATAATTGCTTTTTCCTCTACCTCCTGATCCTCCTCCTGAACCATGTCCCTCACTACCACTTCCAGAAACCAACCTGGAATTATCTCATATAATACATCTTTCACAGATATAATACCTGCTTCTATAAAAGCTTGATTAAATAATACCTCTCCTTCGATGTTGACCCACCTGTTCAAAAATAAGGGCTGTTCTAAAAATTCCTCAGCCCCCTTGGGCATAAACTGCACACTTTTTATAAATTGGACCCAAGTCTCTACAACCTCCTTATATAACCTAGGGAGAAGTTTAATCGATTTCAAAAACATATTACTGTATTCCATATACAATATCCCCTGCCCTCCTATCCCACTTCATTTAAAAAAATGCTCAAAACAATTCTTCCAAAAACTTGTATTTGACTTCTGAAGAAATCTCTTCACCCATTTGATTCTAAAGGATTTTTTCTTCAAATCAATATCTGGGAAATTGAAACCTCCCTGATTTCTCTATCCAATGATGGTATTGTAAGCAACCAAGGCTGGTTTCCCTTCCCATAAAAATCTCACACAAACCTCTCGGATGGACTTTTCCACTCACTCAGGAATATCCTCCACCGTCAATAAGTACCATAGTTTAGATAGCAGGAGAGCGGACACCACTGTCACTCTTCCTTGCACTTTCAACCACCTTTTCCATCTTCCCAAAATCTTTTTAATTTTCATAACCTTCAGTTCCCAATTTAATCGATCCACTTCATTCCTGTCCTTCTTGCACCCCATGTGCACCCCCAGAACTTCCAAAACCTCCACCACCTTAAAGGGGCTTCCCTCCAACTGTTCCCCCCTACCCCTTCCCGCAACCAGGCATTGGGACTTACTATAATTCACTCTGGCTCCTGAAGCTCTACAATACTTCTCCACTACATCCATAGCTTTCCTCACTGACTCCCCATTTTCTCAATGTTAAGGTTGTGTCATCTTCATATTGGTGTATCACCGACACCCGCCCGGAACTGGGAACCGCAATCCCAACTACACCTTGTTTCTTTCGCATCATGTAACCTAATGGTTCTGCTACCAATGTGTACAACAATGGGGACAGGGGACAACCCTGTCTCACTGACCTCTGTATCGGAAAATACTTGGATAAAAAAACCATTACATTTAACACAGCTAAATATGTTTGAATTAAAAAATCCTTAGCCACTGAATGAAATTGTCCTTGAAACCAAATGCTTCTAAAACCTTCAATAAAAACTCATGAGAGACCCTATCAAAGGCTTTCTCTTGATCTATCTTTAATACATAAGCCTCCCTCCCACTCTCTTCCATGAGCTCTATCGCATCTCAGATTGAGACCACAGAGTCTGCGATGTCCCGGCCTATGACTCCATAGGACTGAGAGGGCCAAACTATCTCCGGTAACACCTCCTTCAAACGATTTGCCATAACCCTCGCCAAGATCTTATAATCCACATTTAATAGTGTGATGGGCCTCCAATTCTTTAGATCCCTTCTATCCCTTTTATTTTTATATAAGCTAAGCTTATGATACCTCTCCTCATAGATGGGGCCAGGCTTCCCTCAATTTTAATCTCCTTAAAAACCTCTAAGAGCAATGGACTTAAAATCTCTAAAAATTCTTTATAAAATTCTGCACTTAGTCCATTGGACCCTGGGCTACCCTTCCCCCTCTTCATTCCACTTATTGCTATTTTTATTTCCGCTAATCTTACTTCTTTGTCACACATGCTTCTCTCATCCTCCTTTAAACCCTCTTCATTAAAAGCACTAACCTTCTTCATCGCCAATTTGCAAATGTCTTCTTTTGTATATAACTCTTGATTAAAGCTACCAGCCGCTTCCAAAATCTCCCACTTTCATTAATGATCCTCTCCCCAACCGTCAACTCTCCAATTAATGATAATCTCTGTCGCAGCTTCTCTTGCTCTAGAAAATATCTAGTGCATCTTTCTCCCTCCAATGCATCTCTAGCCTTTGCACGGAGAATGGCCCCCTTGCATTTTTCAGCTTGCAATAATTCCCACTCTTCCTTTAAAACCACCCACTTATTCATTGCTCCCTTATCCCCTCCGTCAACTGCTTTACAGATATCCGTAAAACTTCTGTTTATATTCTCTTCTCGACGCTGGTTAGCTGCCGCCCTCTTTTTCCCATAACAGACCAAAAAAAACTTTTACCTCATGTTTGAAATTGTCCCACCAAACTCTTCTTTCTTTCAAGAACAAAGGTTCCTTCCGAGCAATCTTTATTATATTTAAAATCCCTCCTTTATAAGCAATTTCTTTCAGGTATTGATTGTTTAAAATCCACACCCCTGGACCGAACTTAACTCTGCTGTTCCTAATTCTAAGAAACAAAGCTGAGTGGTCACTAAAAAATACTTTTTTATAATAAATCTCCATCACCTCAGAAGTTAACCCTTCCTGCATTAACACAAAATCTATTCAGCTCTGTTTTAAAACATCACCAACCCAACCTGTTCTGGAGAACTCCCTTTTTATAGGGTTCCGGTCCCTCCATAATGTAATGTATATACCTTTAAGGGGGGAACTACTTTTTACAGCTCATGTATACTGCAGTACCGGCAGTAACCACACCTGTATATAGCACTGAGTAGTAATCTGTATAGTTCAGTTCCAGAGTGAGCCACGTTGAGTAAACACCTGTTGTACCGTTCTCCTGCAGTCTGTGTCTTACTACTGACGGACACAACATTGGCGACGAGACAAATTCGATCCTACCTGCAACTCTGCATCACCTCCCAGGGATTCGTTCCTGGAGACCAGTAGATTGGAGGTCAAGGCCAGAGACACGGGCGTCGACCACAGGCAACCACCCAGTCATCCAGCAGAGACTCGAGAATTGCAGGGGAGGCTGTTGAGAGCCAGGCTTGGCTTTCCAGTCGCAGTGGTCCAGCGAAACGGGCTGGCAACAGGTAGTGCGCAGACCCTTCCCGGACAGCGGCGGGCTAGAGCCCGACCGAGCAGCACAGCAAAGGGCCGAGCTGCGTTGACAGGGGAGAGAGAGAAAGGGCAGAGCGCACAGGGCGCAGCCGGTGTTCAGGGGCTGAGCAGCGTCGAGGAGAGGGAGAGAGACGCGCAGAAACCCGCGAGGCGCCGCTATTGCCACGAGGACCACCAAGAGCGGCGTTGGCAGCAGCGCAGAAGAAGCACGCGAAACCTACAGGGCGCCGTCATTGCCACGAGGACCGCCGAGAGCGGCGTTGGCAGCAGCGGGGGAGGAAGGAAAGCGCGGGAGACGCCATTTTAAGCCGTTTTAAACACACCCAAAATGCCGAAGAGTGACAGTATCACCGCATTTGACAATGAAGTCGAAGATTGGACTACATATGTCGAACGAATAGAGGTATACTGCAAGGCAAATGAGGTGTCAGATGACAAGAAAGCGCCGGTATTGTTAAATTTAATGGGTGCAAAGACGTATGGCTTATTACGAAATCTAGTAACACCAGCGAAGCCAGTGGAAAAGAGTTTTGGAGACATAGTGACAATACTACAGGAACATTTAAACCCCACACTGCTGCTGATAGCAGAAAGATTCAAGTTTCACAAACGGAACCAGCATAAGGATGAAAGCAATGCTGAATGTTTAACAGAACTGCGCAAACTATCGAAACACTGCCAGTTTGGAACGGGACTGGCAGATACGTTAAGGGACAAGTTTGTGTGTGGACTTCAAACTGAAGGTACCCAGAAACGGCTTTTATCTGAAAAGGACCTTACGCTGGACAAGGCTTTCAGCATTGCGGTATCATATGAAGCAGCAGCACGGGGCGCTGCAGAGATACAACAGCGACCGCAAGAATATGGCACAAACGAAATGTCATACAGAACAGAGAAGTGCTATCGCTGCGGCAGAACAACACATGACCACAATGATTGCTGGTTCAAAGACAAAGGGCTAGAAATTGACCTTGGGGCGGCCAGCTCGCTTGCGCCCAGAAATTACCGCTGCGCGCAGAGCCACTTGCGCCCACCAGATATTCAGTTTCAGCGCCCCAAGTCGAAGCCGGCCGCAAATCAAGGGTTTCGGCGCCCCCGCTTGGGGCGCTGAAACTGAATATCGGCGCGGTAAGTGCCGCAGCGCCACCCGCTGCGGAGCGGCAGGCTGCGGTACTGCAGGCTTTCCGCCCTCTCTTAAGGGGGAGGTGCCTGCAACAGCACGATCGCCGCTCGCTAGTGCCGGCAAATGAGCCCGGCACCACGGAGAAGTGCCGGGCTCCCGGAAAACAGCTGGCAATGCCGCGGGGGGGGGGCGGTGGAGGAGGCCGGGGAAGGAGGTGCAGGCAGGCGGCCGCCGAAAAAGCGGCCGGCCGCACATCCGCCTTAACTCGCCCCACTACCGCATCAGGTAGGCCCCGTTTTCTGGTTGCTGTTTGCGGCCGCCGCGGAAGAGGCGGCCGCAACTCAATATGGCGGTCGGGCCGGTAGCGGGGCACTGCGCACAGCGATGACGTCATCGGTGGCGGCGCAGCGCTACTGGCTAACGCCGCCATTACCGCTCCGCTGAATATCGGGGGAAGTTTAGCAAGTGGCGCAAAAGCCCTCTTTGGGCGAAAACTGGGCGCAAAGCCAACCGAATTTCTCGGCCAAAGTGTGCAGACAGTGTGGAAAAGTAGGACACATAGCACAAGTCTGCAGGTCAGGAAAGAAAACCAGCAATAAGAAATCTCCAAAAGAAAAGTACAAGAAGGTACATAAGGTGACGGAGAATAGTTCAGACGAACAAAAGAGTGATACCGACTCCGAAAACAGGGAGCTGAGTTGTCTGAAACTACATAATGTGATCAAAATGGAGGATCACCGAACCATTTGGGTCACTCTCAAGATAGCAGGAGTCCAGGTAAAAATGGAATTGGACACAGGATCAGCCCTAACAGTCATAAACCGACGGGACTATGAGCAGCTATTCTCACACATACCCTTGAGAGACACAAAAATTATTTTGAAGATGTACACGGGGCAAAAAGTCTACCCCAAAGGAAAAATAAGGGTGACCGTTATATATAACGGTAAGGAAACACCAAAACTAGACCTGTATGTATTGCAAGATGGAGGACCACCATTACTGGGACGTGAATGGATACGGAAAATACAGCTGGATTGGCATTCCATACAAGCACTGACTGTGGCTGCCAAAAAGGATGACGACGTCACACCTGGGCGACTGTCAAAGATCCTAACCGACGCGCAAGAAGTGTTCCAGCAAGGGCTCAGAACACTAAAAGGCATGACAGCAACAATTAAAATCGAAGAAAACGCAAGCCCAAAATTTTTTAAGGCCAGACCGGTACCTTTTGCGATCCACCCAGCCGTCGAAGCAGAGCTGGAGAGTTTGGAACGTTCAGGAGTACTGTCCAAGGTAGACTGGAGCGAGTGGGCTACACCCATCGTCCCTGTGATGAAAAAGTCGTTGAGCAGCATGCCTGGGGAACCAAGGAAGGTTCACATCTGTGGGGACTTTAAGGTAACAGTGAACCCAGTCCTTCACACCGTACAATGTCCACTTCCGCGGATTGAAGATATTTTCGCCTCGCTATCTGAAGGGAAACACTTCACTAAGATTGATCTGGCCCAGGCGTATCTGCAAATGGAGGTAGAAGAAGCATCAAAAAAATACCTCACAATCAACACCCATAAAGGTCTCTACCAATAAAAGCGGCTGGTATTCGGGGTAGCATCAGCTCCGGCTATTTGGCAGAGGGCAATGGAACAAGTCCTGCAAGGGATCCCAGGGACCCAGTGTTATTTGGACGAAATCCTGGTCACGGGCGAAAATGACAGTGATCACCTCGCCAACCTGAAGCAGGTGCTCACTAGATTGAAGGAATATGGGCTCCGAGCTAACCGCCCCAAATGCGAGTTTTTTAAAAAACAGATCTCGTATTGTGGCCACATTATCGATAAAGAGGGGCTACATAAGTCCCCAGAAAAGATTGAGGCAGTAGTCAAGGCTCCAGCACCGGAAAACGTGTCACAACTGAGGTTGTTCCTCGGGCTGGTAAACTACTACCATAAGTTCTTGCCAAATTTGTCTACAATACTACACCCACTGAACACCCTATTGCAAACTGGGGTGCCATGGAAGTGGAGTGACGAATGTAAATGAGCTTTCCAGAAGAGCAAAACACTAATCACATCGAAAGAGGTATTGGCCCATTTCAACCCGGCACTACCAATTCGGTTGGCGTGTGATGCGTCACCCTATGGCATTGGAGCGGTGCTGTCGCACAAATTCTCGGACGGCTCAGAGAGGCCAATAGCCTTTACGTCACGATCCCTAACCTCAGCCGAGCGTAACTACGCCCAGATTGACAGGGAGGCCCTCAGCCTAGTGTGGGGAGTGAAAAAGTTCAATCACTATCTGCACGGGCAGAAATTTACTTGCTGACTGACCACCAGCCTCTTGTCTCCATTTTTAATCCGAAGAAGGGCGTTCCGGTGATGACTGCGCAACGACTACAAAGATGGTAATTCTTTCTAGGGGCGCACCACTATGAGATTGAATATAAGGGCACGAAACAGCATGGAAATGCTGATGGGCTATCACGCCTGCCACTACCTACTGCGGAGGAAGCACCAACAGTGGATTCTGTCGAAATATTTCATTCAACTATAGTTGAATACCTTCCGGTAACTAACGCTCGTATAGAACAGGAGACCCGAAATGACCCGACACTGTCTCGGGTATATGATTTGACGGTGAAGGGATGGCCAGCACATGGCGACTCACTGTTGCCAGCATTCTCAACAAGAAGAGAACAGCTGTCAGTGTGCCAGGGGACCTTGATGTGTGGATCCCGAGTGGTAATTCCACCCAAGTTAAGGGATAGAGTGCTCAATGAGCTTCATGAGGGTCATCTGGGAGGGGTAAAAATGAAAAGCCTTGCCAGGGCTTATGTGTGGTGGCTGGGAGTCGATAAACAAATCGAGGACCTGACCAAGAGTTGCTCAGGATGCCAGAAAGTCCAAAATGCACCACCACATGCCCCTCTACACCCATGGGAGTGGCCCCCATCTCCATGGCAACGGGTGCATATTGATTTTGCTGGTTCATTCATGGACTCAATGGGCTAAAAATTCGGTATCGCCGCGCCAGGTCTTTAGTGCCCGAAATTTTGCGCTCGCCCGGATTCCCGTAGCGCCCGCCTGAAATTCAGTTGCGCCGCCCCAAGACGGGCGCTATTGCAGGGTTTGGCCGCCTCGTTTGGGGCGATGAAAGTCAGTTTCAGGCGTCCAGCTGCCGCTGCGGCACCCGATGCGGTGCGGCAGGCTGGGGTACTGCAGGCCTCCTCCTTCTCTTAAGGAGGAGCTGCCTGCAGCTGTGAGATCGCCGCTGGATTCCCCCGGCAAATGAGCCCGGCACCACGGAGAAGTGCCGGGCTCGCGGGAGTCAGACACCAATGCCGCGGGGGGGTGGTGCAGGAGTCCGGGGAGGGAGGTGCGGCCAGGCGGCCGCCGGGAAAGCGGCCGGCCGCCCCTCCACCTTTATGCGCCGGCCTCTCGGAGCTGCAAGGCACCGTTTTTCAAACGCTGTTTGCGGCCGCTACGGGCGAGGCGGCCGCAACTGAATTTGGCCATCGGCACGGAATAGCATTGGAACCGGGGCGCTGCGCACACCGATGACGTCATCGGTGCCGGCGCAGCGCTACCGGCTAACGCCGATGTTAGGGACCAACTGAATTTCGGGCGCTAAAAAACTTCCGGCGCAAACCACTCTATAGCCAATAAGTGGGCGCAAACGCGACTGAATTTCTAGGCCAATGTTTTTAATAGCCGTGGATGCACACTCGAAATGGCCTGAGGTCATCAAAATGTCCTCCACCACCACGGAGAAAACTATTGCAGTCCTACGGACTATTTTTGCCAGGAATGGCTTGCCAGAACAGATTTGCTCCGATAACGGACCACAGTTTGTGTCCGAAGAGTTCCAGAGATTTATGAAGAAGAATGGGGTACGGCATTACACATCCACCCCGTATCATCCAGCCACAAATGGATTGGCTGAGAGGTTCGTACAAACCTTTAAGAAGGCAATAAAGGCTGTGTACAATGACAACATTCCGCTGCAGCATAAGGTGGAAAATTTCCTGTTCGCCTGTGCGACACATGCAATCACCAACCAGGCCCCGGCCATGATGTTCTTTAACCGAAGGTTAAGATCTCACCTGGATTTGCTCAGACCAAACGTACGAAGCGATGTTGAGAGTAAGCAATTCCAGCACATCCATGAGAAGCCAACAAGGAGCTTCAATGTAGGGCAACCAGTCTTGGCCCGCGACTACCGAACAGAAAAATGGCAGCCAGGAACGATATGCACATGGCAGGGCCAACTAATGTACACAGTGGACGTTGGGGAGAACATCGTGAGACGCCATGCTGACCAGATCCTAGAGTCACAGGAACAAGTCAACCCCATGTCTCGCCCATACGTACCTGGTGAGGAACCCGACGTACAGGTCGCATCTACCCCAGAAACAGTAGCATCGGAAGCTGATGACCCAACCGACGACAGGGTGCCAGAATCGCCTCCGCACCAACAGCAAGACACTTGGGAAAGGCGCTATCCAGAAAGGATCAGGAAGCCTCCCCAAAGACTGAATATATAAATGGACTATTTTCAGCTAACGTTGTATGTTAAAAGTGTTAATTGTAATTAGTTTGATATTTAATTGTTAAATGAGTGTTATGGTACTGTTAATCTAAAAGGGGAGGAATTGTAATGTATATACCTTTAAGGGGGGAACTACTTTTTACAGCTCATGTATACTGCAGTACCGGCAGTAAACACACCTGTATATAGCACTGAGTAGTAATCTGTACAGTTCAGTTCCAGAGTGAGCCACGTTGAGTAAACACCTGTTGTACCATTCTCCTGCAGTCTGTGTCTTACTACTGATGGACACAACACATAAGTCTCTCAAATTTAAATTTGCCATCATTTTTACAATCATCCCTCTGGAGTTATCATCCTTAAAGGTCATCTGGGCTGAAATGTCCATCCAAGATAAAAATACATTAAAATCCCCCACTATACAAGGGTTTTCTGCCTCTGGCGCTTCTGTGAATAACCACCAAAAAAACTCACGACGCTTGCAATGGTCGTTTGACACATAGATATTAAAGAGATCGCAATTAAATTCCTCCATTTTTACCTTTAGCCATAAAAATCTCCCCTCAGTGTCTTTGTCCACTAAGGCAATGTTCTCTTTTATGGACGGACTCACCAAAACAGCCACACCTCTGTGGTTAATGTTTGCGTAACTTGCAAACACCTCTCCCTGCCAAACCTTCCAAACTGTTTTTAGGATATGATAGCAAAATACTGTAGATGCTGGAAATCCAAAATTACAACAGAAAATGCTGGAAAAACTCAGCAGGCCAGGCAACATCCGTGGAGAGAAAATAGAGTCAGCGTTTCGGGTGAACCCTTTGTCAAGACTAAAGAAGCACAGGAAATGGAATGGATTAAGAGGCCAGGCTGGGAGAGAACAAAAGAGAAGTGAAGAGACATTAAGAGGTATTCAGAACGAGACGAGATGGTGATAGGACTAGTGGAGACAAAAGACGGCTCTAGATTAGGTGTGAAATGCGCTGGCAGGATGGGAGACAGCTGCCACGTGGGAGAGAGAGGGAAAAAAAAGAAAGGGGGGGGGGAAAGGCCAAAACAAAGGTGGGGATAAAAAATATAAGTAAAAATGTAATAGTGGCCAAGGATATCCTCATCCCAAAAGGTTTCTTGTAGACCCAACAAAAACACTCAAAAAACTGCTGCAATTTCTTCTCACCCCTCAGTCCATTCACATTAATCGAGACCAATGTAATCATGGCTCCTAATAAAGGAAGTATGTCTGATAATCTCCCCATCATTTAATCTCCGGCCCTTCCCTCCTCTCATGCTCCTTCCCAACTTTTCTGGCAGCTGCTGCTTTCTCCTGCAGCCTCCGGCTCTTTTTCACCTCCTGTTTGAACCTTCCCTGCAGTTTCAGCCTCTTCCTTACATTAGGTTTGGGCCGAGGAGCTGCCCCTTCTCCCTCCTTCTGCCCCTCATTAACCTTTCCCTTTCCACACAATGCCATCCCACCCCCCACTTCCATGTCTCTGTCCCCCTCTGACTCCTCACTCTTGAGCTCTTCTGTAACCTCCCGTCCCTGCTCCCCATCAGATACCTTTCCCTTAGAGAGTCTTCCTACCATCACGGTTTCTCCAACAGTGCCACTTCCTTCAGCCTCATCTCCACCGCAGACCCTTGCTCCCCGTTTCTTCTCTCTCTGGGACAATGGCGTGTCTTCACCTAACTTGCTCCCTTTTGTCTCCCTGCTCCCATCCCGCTGTCCCTTTAAGGCTCCTGCCTCTATTACCTTCTCCTTGTCCTACCCCCTCTTGCTCCCCGAGATGTTCGATTACCCGTCTTTCTTTGGAGTACTTACACTTACCGCGCACCCCATTCACCCCACGGACAACAGATTCTTTAGGGAGAGCCAAGCCATATTGTGACTCGACTCTGCCCTCGACCCATGCTGCCCTCCACTGTCTTTGTCCTTTTCCACCGTATTCGGTGTGTTTTCCACCATCTCCATCCTGTTCTCTGCTCTGCAGTTTTCTGCCTCTTCCTGCGCTCTTTTCTCCTACCATTCACCGGCTGTGTCCTCCGCCTGCTCCGCTCCTCTGGCCGCTCCACTCACACCTCCTGCTCCTTCTCCCATCTCCTCATCACTCATAGAGCTTCCTTCTGCCTCACACTCACAGCGGGTGGGGCCTTTGTGACACACCCCACAGCTCTCCGCCTTGCAGCTCCGAGCGATGTGTCCAGACTCACCGCAATTATAACAGTACAAGTCTGGACAGCTTCTTAAAAGATGGCTGTGTTCAAGACAATAATAACAAACCTTCACCTGGTTATCATGCAGTACCCAGAAGTACTGCACTCCTTCTATTGTCTCGAATTTCATGCTATAGGGCAATTACTTCACCCCCTCTGGGAACCGCACCTTTACATAACGGGTTCCATCTGCTACTCACGTTCCTGAATAGTATCTCCTTATTGCCGAGCAAATTTTAATGCCCCACAACTCCAAATTTTTTATTAGCACATCATCCTCAATATAAACTGGCAGGTTTAAGAATGAGACCACCACCCCTTCAGAATATAGCAGAGATACCTCCAAGAACTTATCTGCAAACTTCAAACTCAGTAAAGGTTTTTCCACCTCCTCTCAGCCACTGACCATCACCTCAAACCCAACATTCGGCTTTGGTCGGCAGGCAAAGCAGCTTCCCTCACCACAGTCCTCATGTACCGCCTGGATAATATCCCAAGCTCGTATCTCCTTGTCCTCGCATTGACCAACCACCGTGTTTTCTTTTCCAAACCTCCTGGGGTCCCGGCCCAAACCTTTGGGCCTTTTATTCTCCCTTTAAGATGAGAATTGAGAAGGACATAAGTATGAAGAAAACTAGGTTAATAGATTGGAGAAAAGCTGATTTTGAGGGGCTGAGACTAGAACTTGGGGGAAAAAAATGGGCAACAATATTGGCAAACAATGATGGACTGCACCCACGCATTTTAAAATAATCTAGGGAAGAGACAGCAGAGGCATTATTACACATATTTAATAATTCGTTAGAAAAAAGGTGTAGTACCAGAGGACTGGTGGATAGCTAACATAATACCGATATTTAAGAAGGGGGATAGAACATGTCCAGGGAATTATAGACCAGTCAGCTTAACATCAGTAGTAGGAAAAATAATGGAATCCCTACTAAAGGAGAAAACAGAAGAACATCTAGAAACCAGGAATATAATAATGATTAGTCAGCATGGATTTCAAAAGGGAAAGTCTTGCTTGACCAACCTGATTGAATTTTTTGAAGAGGTAACAGAGAGTAGACAAGGGTAATGCTGTAGATGTAATTTATCTGAATTTTCAAAAGGCCTTCGATAAGGTACCACTTAATAGACTGACGAACAAGGTCAGAGAATGTGGAGTCAGGGGACAAGTAGCAGAATGGATAGCTAGCTGACTTCAGGACAGAAAGCAGAGAGTAGGGGTAAAGGGTAGCTATTCACAGTAGCAGAAGGTGGGTAGTGGTGTTCCACAAGGATCAGTGCCGGGACCACTGTTGTTCACAATTTATATTAACGATTTAGACTTTGGAATCAAAAACACAATTTCTAAATTTGTGGATGACACCAAATTGGAAGGGATAGTCAATACTGAGGACTGCAACAAATTACAGGAGTCCAAAGATGTGCAGGTTAGGTTGATTGGCTATGATAAATTGACCCTTAGTGTTAGGGGGATTAAATACGTGGGGTTACGGGGATAGGGTGGGATATGTGTTGGTGTAGGGGTTACGGGGATCGGGTGGGATATGTGTCGGTGCAGGCTCGATGGGCCGAAATGGCCTCTATCTGCACTGTGGGGTTTCTGTGATTCTGTGATTCTGTGACATTAATAAGCTTGCAGAATGGGCTGAATGACCTGTTTCTGTGCCATATATCCTATGTAATCCTATGTAATGTAATCCTTCCCCCAATATTTTCTCCCCTGATTAAATTCATCCTGGGAGCATTGTCCTCTGAGCCCCGGGCCCTTCAGCAGTCCTCTGGCTGCTGTTTATAGACTAAAAAGGCATAAAACCTGAAAATAAACCAACACCAACATTTTACAAACTCACTCCAACTGCCTGCACTATTCCAGCACCCAGCAGCACCTGCTCAGCCCTAGCCCCGCCCCAGTCCTAACCCCGCCCCAGCCCTAGCCCCGCCAGCTCTAGCCCCGCCCCAGTCCTAGCCCCGCCTCAGTCCTAGCCCCGCCCCAGTCCTAACCCCGCCCCAGCCCTAGCCCCGCCTCAGTCCTAGCCCCGCCCCAGTCCTAGCCCCGCCCCAGTCCTAACCCCGCCCCAGCCCTAGCCCCGCCTCAGTCCTAGCCCTGCCCCAGCCCTAGCCATGCCCCAGTCCTAGCCCCTCCCACCTAGAGAGTGCTACCCACTGAGCCACAGCTGACTACCAGCCAAAGAATTACATTGGGGTGCAGTGAATATGAAGTAAGTGCATTTTCTGCTACCTTTTTCTGCCTGGTATCATTAGTCACAAGGTAAGCTGTATATCCCTCAACTATTAAAAAGCGTTTGATAAAGTGCCACATAATAGGCTTGCCAGCAAAGTTGAAGCCCATGGAATAAAAGGGACAGTGGCAGCATGGATACAAAACTGGCTAAGTGACAGGAGACAGAGAGTAGTGATGAACGGTTGTTTTTCGGACCAGAGGAAGGTATACAGTGGTGTTCCCCAGGGATCGGATCTAGGACCACTACTTTTCATGATATATATTAATGACTTGGACTTGGGTGTACAGGGCACAAATTCAAAATTTGCAGATGACACAAAACTTGGAAGTATAGTGAACGGTGAGGAGGAGAGCAATAGACTTCAAGAAGACATAGACAGGCTGGTGGAATGTGCGGACATGTGGCAGATGAAATTTAACGCAGAAAAGTGCGAAGTGATACAAGTGAAAAAAATTGCAGGGCTACGGGGAAAAGGCGGGGGAGCGGGACTAGTTGAAGCGCTCTTGCAGAGAGCCGGCAGGGGCTCAACGGGCCGAATGGCCTCCTTCTGTGCTGTAACCAGTCTGTGTGAATCTTTGCTGTCGTGTTTGATAGATTTGAAGCTGGCTGATGCTTGATCAAGTATACAAAAGAAAGGTGAACACAGCATACACAGTGCGCTTACCTCCAGCACTCCCTAATTAAGGCCCTAACTGGCTTTAGTGTCGTATAGTGCTACACCCTGAACTTGGTAAATGTTAACAGTGCTGCATGTTCCTTGAATATTGTGTTGTTGTTGAGATTGTTCTGTATAACACATTGTGGGTATGAACTTGCATCTCACTCCGCCACCCCTGTGATAACCTATCAGATTGAGTAGAAGAATTTAGGGTGAATGTGAAGTTGTTTGAAATGGTACAATAAATTTTGTTCTTAGGATTAGGAACCCTAAATGCAATATAACGTTAGAGCAACATAGTCGTTATCGGTGACAACTCCTTTGTGAATGGTGAATTAAAAAAACAGTAAATGACTGGTATTTTTGCAATGAAGCCCCCTTGCTGTCATGCACCCCATTACTGTGTGAGGGAGAGAGTGCCGATAGATACTGTCAGCAGACAAATGGATGGATACTGTCAGATTTTAACACCAGTCTGAAACACAGGTCACCATTTCACCAATGATTTGCATACCTGTCAATGGATCAGTTTTTTTTTAAATCTTGGTGAATGTAATTCCTACAGTCACTCCTACAGTTGAGTCCTAACCTTACCATGCACCAACATATCTTCAGTATATATATCTACTACCTGCCTGTCTGTGTGTCTTTCTACCGATTTCACAGTTTGTCTGCATCAATTCCCCTCCCTCCCTCACTGTTTGCCTCAGGCATTTACAGTAGCACATATTAGGTGCTGTGTGTGCATGTGGTTCTGCTTGCAATACTTTTTCCAGGATTTTTTTTTAAATAAAGAAAATTCTTCCTGAGCTTCGCAATAGACCAAAGCCCTCTTTTGATGAGTCAGTTAAATTGAACGTGTTTCCATTGCTAATCAGTATTCCCAAACGCTCCACATACTCAGGAAGGGTGCATGTATGTGTGTGTGTCTCTCTCTCTCTCTTTCTCAACATGCCCGCTTGCTGTCTGATGTGCACCTGACGTTTTTTTTTTGCAAACCCACACTATAACCTTCATTAAATGCGAGCACTTGAGGCTGCACTCACCGAAGAATCACTTGGGTCTGTCACAGGCAGCTTGCCATAAGAGAAGTTGAGTGCTGGGAGTTTACCGGTTCAAGCTTCTCGCCGCTTGTACGCCGTTTGGAAAGCCCCAGAAAGAGGTAGGTGTGCTGTTGGGATTTTTTTTTTTTTACCTATCTTTTAAAGTTAATTCTACTTTATTTGACTTGATTTTTTTTTCCCTGCCCTTGTAAAATCAAAGTTGCCTTTCGCGGATTTGAGCCGTCGGCACCTGCTTTGAAATCACTGAGTAATTTGAATCTCTCTCTTTTAGCAGGTTTATTTATTTCTAATGTTTTGAATTCTCTGCTGGTTTTCCAAGTGTGTGTATCTTGGCTGGTTGCGGGCAGTGAATGAATCAGCCTCCATCTGTGACCTCGGTATTCGCCTAGTGCAGTTTAGAGTGGACACTGATGTCTCCTGACACTTGCTGGCACCGTGGTATTGTGCATATTTGGTTTTTAAAAACTTGACAACAGTTTCAGTTTCTCCCCGCTCTGCCCGCGGCCCAGATGTTCTCTGGCTCACAGTCTGGAAAGCAGCGTGGGTTCCATGTCCAGCTCCGTGAGAAGGATGGGGGGGATTGGGCTCCTCAGGCACCATGCAATGCGTGAAGTGGTTCTTGATTCACTAAAGAGCGGTACTTTGTGGTGAATTCAGCATTGAGTGCAAGTGTCTGTATTTGGCAGAAGAGAGCGCTTTTTCTGGTCCGCAAACTTTTTTTTGTGATCTTGCAAAGGCGGTGCAATTATTTGCATGGACGTTTTGTTACTTGGCGAGTAGCCTGCTGTCCACGCCAGTGTTGTCTTAACCTTTTTATTATTATTATTATTATGCTTCCTCCGGGGTTGCTCAGCAGCGATTTCCCACTTTGCAGCACTAAAAGTAGCATCAAGGGTACTGCAACAGTGGAAGTGGATCGTTGCAAGAGCTGTAGGGGGTAGAATTCTGTGCCCCCTGTCCCACAATATGGTCTGTGGGTTGAATCCACTTGGCATCGGCCCCATACAATCGCCCATTGTCATTATGGTGCTATTGTGGAATCACGTTCTACTTGCAACCCCTTTTAAAGTCTCTTCATCACAGTGACACTGAGAGTAGCATTAGCTGATTTAACAGGGCTATCGTTGCCATCAGATGACAGTATTATTTGGCATGCAGTTTCAAGACGAGATATGTAAAAAGTGAAAAGCTGCATTCAACTGTTTTGAGGAGTGCGTTTTACTTGTAAATCTAAACCCACGAATTCCTCAGACCGAAATGTCAGAGTTTGTAAATCCTAGAATATTTTATGTTGGACTAGTCGATCTCCCCTGTCATTGCACAGGGGGAGGCATCAGGTGGGAAGGTGGGGTGGGGGGTTAGAGGGCAGGAGAGGATTGGACCAGGGCACGCAGGCGTGGCATTTTTAATAAGATATAGATCATATACCAGCACTTTTGAAAAATCTCTTTCTCAATAAATTCTCTATCTCTTTTAAAGAGAGACAGAATATATTTTATATGCACACAGTTTTTTCACTACAGTTGCTGCGTGGTTTTCCAGGTGTTTTTTTTGTTAAATTGACAAACTGCATCACCTCATTGCAGTGGGACACAGGTTTGTTCCCAACACACTGAGTTCCCGATCTCGGCCAGACATTTCAGGAAGCAGGGGGCAGTGACAAGAGGGTTGGAAACTTTGGAGGACCAATCAACTTGTGCTGCTCTTTCACACCTCCCAGTGGCCGGTACGGGTATAGCTGGTGTTGGAAAAAATGATCGGCCCAGGGATTTTCACCTGGCCAGTAACCAGTGCCACTAGAGGAAGGGCAGACACTACCTTGTAGAATAGCCTGCAAATTCACCCCATCAGCAGATTACAGAGCGTCATTGTTAGAATCCATGGAATGTCGCCTCCATGTGTTTCCAGTAAATGAGTGGCATCTGAGGTCCGAAAGAGGAGGAGACTGAAATAATAAAAATTGGTGAATAAGAGCGGTTAACTTGTACACACTGGTAAGGAATCACCTTGAGTGACCATTAGATGAATTTGCTTCGCAGCACTTTCTCCAGATTTCGATGTGGGGTCTTGTTTTATAGAACTGGCACAGCAGAGAGCTTGGCGTACAAGCCCGCAGACACATTGTTTATGAGGAGAACTTAGATTCTTTAATAAGTTTTGATGTTTTTTTAATGCATCCGTTGTTTAGATTGTTCGCTTCACTGCCACTCCTGCTTTCCGTTACTTGTTGATGCGTCTGAGCAGAATTGTCTCACTTGGTGTCTATCTCCCTTGTGGCGATGACTCTTATTATTGTGGAGTATTATTCTGAGTCCAGTGTCGACTGCATTGCCATGTGGCACCATGCCACATTTGGTTGCAGTGGTGCTAATGGTATGGAGAGTGAGGGGAGAGTGCCTCAGCGATTCCCAGGAAGAATTTCACTACTGATCCTCTCCATTATCATCATCAATGACAGTATAACAAGGGACCGCTGTATGAGCAGTGTTTACCATCTAAGGAGTTCAACATTGCTGATATGACGCTGTAAAGGTGAAGTGGGGGAGTAAAAGACTTGATGTGTCAATGAATGTAATGACAGGTCCTTACTAGTGCATTCCGAGTGAAGCCGAGTTCTTTGCATACATCAGAATGTCACGTGAATGGATTTACATTGAGGCAAGACGTTGGGGAGGGAGGGAAAACATTCACTTAACCAGTAAGTTACAAACGAGGTGTGGTAGTATAGTGGTTATGTTACTGGACTAGTAATGCTAGAAGCCGGGACTAATGATCCAGAGACATGAGTTTAAATCCCACCATGGCAGTTGGGGAATTTAAATTCAGTTAATCAAATAAATCTGGAATAAAAAACTCGTATCAGTGATGGTGACCATGAAACTACCAGTAATTGTTGTAAAAAAAACCATCTGGTTCATTAATGCCCTTTAGGGAAGGAAATCTACCATCCTTACCCGGTCTGGCCTATATGTGACTCCAGACTTACAGCAATGTGGTTGACTATTAACTGCCCTCTGAGATGGCCCAGCGAGCCACTAAGTTGTCACCACCACCTTCTCAAGGACAATTGGAGATGGGCAATAAATGCTGGCCTGCTGGCGACGTCCACTTTCCATTAATGAATTTTTAAAAATCCTAAATTATTCTGTACAAGAAAGCCAGGCTGACTTTATTCTCCACCCTCCCCCCCCCCCCCCCCACAACACCACCCAACTGAAGGCAGTGACACATGTTGGGATACTTCACATAAGTGATCAGCTTTCCATGTGTAATCGTGGACAATGAGCATCGGCAGACTGTCTGATCCCGGAGGCACGATGGGCCGAATGGCCATTTTTTGCGCTGCTCATTGTTCAATGCTGCTCAACTTTTGTGATGATATGTGCTTTCTCTAGATCCAGTATAAATGAGTTCTGTACAATAGGATTGCCCGGTCTGGAGAGCTGAACAGTTAACTGTGCCCATTTTACAACAGACTTCTTAAGATCGTGTCCATCTGTCCTTTAAGAAATATAATTAGGTTATTTGAATGTAAGGCCCTATCCTGGATTAGTGTCTATTCACCAGCCAATCTGTGACATTGTCCTTAATAAACTACCCAACAAAACAGTATTAATAACCCTAAGTCCAACACGATGGAATCTCAAAACAATCGGTAACGCAAGTTAATTATATTGTACTTGTATTATAGAAATGTAATCACAGAAGCAGCCCATTTGGCTCTTTGAGCCTGTACTGCTCCTGGCTCCTCTACAGGAACTGTCTACTCTATCTAATTTCCCTGCTCCTTCCTTATGTCACTTAATATTTTTCATTTCCAAGTGTTTATACAAATTCACTATTAAATGCTACGATCGACTCACTTTCAATAGCCACTTGTGGGTAATGCAGTCCATATTCCAGTACTCCTCTGTGTAAAATAAAAATGTTCTTCTAACCTAAAGGATGTTGCAAGAAACTTTCTTAATATCAATGGCAAAATACAGCGCTCAGGCTTTTGGTGATTTTGTTTGTACTCATGAAAGTGAGGGATATTAACCCCGGCTGTTCCCTCTCCAAACTTCTCCGCCCCCTCTCCTTCTTTTAAGATGCTGCTTAAAACCTACTTCTTTGACCGAGCGTTTCCTTCTTTGGCTCGGTGTCAATATTTGTCTAATTACAATCCTGTGAAGCGCCTTTGGGCGTTTTACTAGGTTAAAGGCGCTATATAAATGCGGGTTGTTGTTGAGAAGGAGATCGTTTCCCATCTTGGGAGCCCAGTGGTAGTTAGATCCAGGGTAAGACATCCTCCCTTCTGCCCCAACAATGTGCTGTAACCTTAGCCTTTACTGCACAAATAAAATGTTTCCTTTCTCGCACCAGCCACCCTCGCTCTGACTGAGGTTCCCCATCAGAACCAAATTAGGAATTAAGAAAGAAATTAAGTGTTTGATTCCTATCGCGCCTTTCACCACCTCAGGACGTCGCAAAGCGCTTTACAGCCAGTGAAGTGCATTTGAAGCATCGTCGCTGTTGTAATGCCGCAGTCTTCTGAGGTCCATTGATGGGCTTATCCTGAAATGTTAAAACAATCTTTTTCTTTTTCTTTTCAGGTGCTGTTTGGCCAGTTGTGTATTTGTGGCATTTTCTGTTTTTATTTGCAGTTCAGAATTTTTATCCATGGGGCAGTTTTCCATACCCTTTTTAAGGACAGGTTTGAGTCCACCCAAACTGATTCCACGCAGGACCCTTACATCCAATAGAGAGAGGAGACTTCAATCACACTAGTCTGGGCTTAGGCCTGTACGCAACGCACTGTTGCACCTGAGCTGGGCTGGGCTTGGGGGGGGGGGGTAAGGCGGACTATTATAATCTTCACTCCCGTGCTGAATCTGTGAGTGTGCTCCATGGGAACGGGTGCCCCTCTGATCCCTCACCCTGGTGGCCATTCTTTCTGGATGAGCCCGCGCAGTATCAGGAGGCAATTCTACCATAAAAGGCATAATCAGAGAGCTGAACCTTGTTCTCACCATGCAACCACTGTGTGCAGCAGAGGCTGCTGGATAGCGATCAAGGTGGTAACCTTGGATAATCCCACCCCCTGGTCCGACCCCACTTGCCTTGCCCCCAAGCCTATCACGATCAATTATAGCAATCCACTATGGCCCAGGTGAAGCTCAATTAACTCGGTGCAGAACAAAGACTGAACGCGAGACCTTTACAGTCCTGGATGGCTCACTACCATTTGTGGGATCTTGCTGTGTGCAACTTGGCTGCCCTGTTTGTCTCCAAAACAACAGTAACTACACTTCAAAAACACTTCCATGGTTGTGAAGCGCTTTGGGATGTCCTGATGATGTGAGAAGCATAGAAACATAGAAGATAGGAGCAGGAGTAGGCCATTCGGCCCCTCGAGCCTGCTCCACCATTCAATGCGATCATGGCTGATCATCCAAATTCAGTACCCTGTCCCTGCTTTCTCCCCATATCCCTTGATCCCTTTAGCCTTAAGAAATATATCCAACTCCTTCTTGAATATATTTAATGAATTGGCCTCTACTGCCTTCTGTGGTAGAGAATTCCACAGGTTCACCACTCTCTGGGTGAAGCAATTCCTCCTCATCGCTGTCCTAAATGGCTTACCTCTTATCTTTAGAGATGCTCTTTCTTTCGATTAGAATACACCCAGAAACGAGAGTACTCTAATCCAGCCTCCCTCTTTAAGTTTCACTCAGCCTTGTCTTTGCTTATAATCATGGCAGGCGCTGCCGGAAAGCAGATTCAAAAGTAACTTTCATAAGGGAATAGGACACATACTGGAAAAAGCAAATCCTGCAGGGGCTATGGGAAAGAGCAGGGGGGGGGGGAGTGAGGCTAATTGGAGAGCTCTTTCAAAGAGCTAGCACAGGCACGATGGGCTGAACGCCCCCCTCTCTCTCTGTGCTGCTAGACTGTGTACCGTACCACACGGTGCCTTTAACCTCAGAGCCATTCTCAGGCCTGTGTGCAAATTTGTTTTTTTCAAATTATCAAAGGAAAGTGATTTGCTTTCCACAAACTGTTTAATGGACGATGCTAAATCATTTCTCGGGGATGTCAGCGTTTAAACATGACCCTTTCTTTTCGCTTTACAGATTCCGAAGGACCCTGCTGTGCATTGCCATCATTTTCTGGTTTTGTTTCAGATTGCCAGCTTCCTGTGAAGCCATTCACGAGGACCTTTTAAAACATATTTGAGTGTAAAAAATAACCGATTACCTCACCATCCAGACCGTATTCATTAGTTTTATACTTTTTTTAAAAAAAGGTAGAAAGATCAAGTTTCAGACTTGATGGCCATCTCTTCCAAACTGCGATGCCCAGTAATCAGTGCAGCCGAGATGTTTTTTTAGTACGGGTGCAGTAAATTGCTTAACTTCACAATGTTCATTTAAGGTCCAACGTTTGGTTTTTGTATGTGCCTTGAAATGGCTTTATTAATAGCACGGTGCCCATTATTCCTTCCAGCGCGCCGGGTTCATAGCAATTACACGACACCCAGTGCTCTGTTGCTCTTTATTAAATAGTCTCTACTTTCAACAGCGACTAAAGACAGCCTGTCGACTAATTACATGCTTTCAGACTAGCGGTGCAATTTGGGGTCAAATGTCAGGAGCCGCTGCAAGCTCTCTCGGAACGTGAGAGAGTTTTTTTTTTGGTCAGTCTTTGCATCATTTTCTTTTTTTATTTTAAAGCCTCATGCAGGGGATCTGAATGTTTGAGCACAAGTCAAATTTAACTGGGTTGTTTTTTTTTTACCTTGTGTAAAGAACGGGCCGGGGGGGTGGGGGAGGGTCTTTTCCCATTGCCGGCTGGCTGTGGGTGCAATGTGCAGCATTTAGATCTAAATTGGGGGATCATTAGGAAGAAAGGTCCACACAATATCCACTTTGCCACAGATTCTTGCAAACCGTTCGGTTATTGACATGTAAAGTAATTGCCGAACAAGTGAAATGATGATGAGCAACATCATTATGAGCTTCTTTGACAGTTTCATTTGAAGGAAAATGAGGTTTCCCACATCTTCCTTGAGGGTGCTTTTAGCAAATGACTAACATTTTAGACCAAAATTTGATTTGAATTCCCCAAAGCACTCCCTTGTTAACATTAACATAGATTGTTATAGTGCATGCATCTCCCTTTTTTCTTCAGCAGTAACACATTTTTAATTGGTGCGGCATATAATGCATATTAATACTGTTCTCGGGTAGAAGGCATTGCATACTACAGCAGTGAGCAGTTCTAATGGAGGGATAACTAGTCGTTCAATCAGTCGCTGAGGCGCAGTGTTTAGATTGCACCTATGGACCTCTGTGCTGAACTTCTGGGCTCAAGTCATGCTGTGTGATAATAGGATATGAATATGGCCCACTTTTTTTAATGAAGGCATTAATCCATTTAAAATAAACAAGTTTAACAACCGCCCCCCCATGCTAAAATCACAAAGGAATTTTATATGAGCACATTAATATGTTCGTACGTGAATATCACCCATTAGTGAAGTATGACTTGCATGTCAGCTGTGGCTCAGTGGGCAGCACCCTCGCCTCTGAGTTAGAAGGTTGTGGGTTCAAGCCCCACTCCAGGGACTTGAGCACAAAAATCTAGGCTGACACTCCCCGGAGCCAGTACTGAGGGAGTGCCGCACTGTCGGAGGTGCCGTCTTTCGGATGAGACGTTAAACCGAGGCCCCCGTCTGCTCTCTCAGGTGGACGTAAAAGATCCCACGGCCACTATTTCGAGGAAGAGCAGAGGGAGTTAACTTCAGTGTCCTGGGCCAATATTTATCTCGCAACCAACATCACTTAAAAAAAACAACAGATTTTCTGGATATTATCACGTTGCTGTTTGTGGGAGCTTGCTGTGTGCGAATTGGCTGCTGCGTTTCCTAAATAAAAAAATTGATTACACTTCAGAAACCACTTAATTGGCTGTAAAGCGCTTTGGAACATGCCGAGGTCGTGAAAGGTGCTCTGTTAATGCAAGTCCTTTCTTTCTATGAATCAAGTTTGGGCTGAGTCACTGGCTGCTGGAGTATTAAAATCTGTAGATGTGGATACAGGCCCACTGGTGCTGTCTCGCCCACCTCTCGCTCCCTTCACTAACTCTCACTCGTCAGTCAGCTCTTACAAAGAGCAGCCCAGGCTGACTTTCCCTGAAAGATTTTCCTTCGCCGTCTGTCGAAAAACGCTTTGCGGTCGATTTTAACTCGGCATTAGCGGGGGCGGGGGGGGGGGTGGCGGTGATGGCTTCAAAATGGGGCCGGTAAATTTACTGTCCCATTAGCGCCGGTGCTCTGCTTACAAGGTGGTCGAAGCATCTGCCTGTTTTAGGAGGTAAGCCCCTTTTAATATGCAAATAGGAGTCCTTTGGACTCCGAGTGCCATTTTAGGACAGACTTGGCCAGAGCGGGCACCATGCAGCCTCCAAGCAGTTACTGTTCAGACGCCGCAGATAATCGGTTGTTAGTGATGTTGGTTGAGGGATAAATATTGGCCAGGTCACCAGGGAAGTCCTCCCCTGCACTTCCTCGAATAGCACCGTGGGATCTTTTGCATCCGCCTGAGAGGGCAGACGCCTCATCCGAAAGACGGCACCTCCAACAGTGCAGCGCTCCCTCAATACTGCACCAACAGTGCCCACCGAGTACTCAAGTCTGTGTAGTGGGGATTGAACTCACGACCTTCCGACCCAGAAGCAAGAGTGCCACCAATGAGCCTTGGCTTTGGGTGCACTCAGACAGTGATTCCTCCTTTTGTTCCTGTGAGGGATCGATCGCACAGTTACTGGGGCAGAGTTTCCTCTTTTTTTGTGTGCGTGGCCATCAAATAATCGTCTGGGTGGAGGAGAATCAAGGAGGAAGGATTGCATGTTCGTAATGAAGCGCTTCCGATTTTCCTTTATGCGCTCCCCAGGCTGCAGCTGGTGAGATGGTTTACCTTACCGCACGTCTCTCCTCCCACCCCTGCACGTCTAATAGAACTGGAATAAAAAGCCGCCTTAAAGCACTTCCAAGGCACTTTGGACTCTAGGGAATCAAGGGATATGGAGATCGGGCAGGAAAGTGGAGTTGAGTCATAGAGTCATGATGGCGCAAAAGGAGGCCATTCGGCCCATCGAGTCCGTGCCGGCTCTCTGTAGAGCAATCCAGTCAGTCCCATTCCCCCGCTCTATCCCCGTAGTCCTGCAAGTTTATTTCCCTCAAGTGCCTATCCAGTCTCCCCTTGAAAACTTTGAGTGTCTCCGCTTCCACCACTTCCGTCGGCAGCGAGTTCCAGGTCCTCACCACTCGCTGTGTAAAAAAGTTTTTCCTCACATCCTCCCTGTATCGCTTGCCCAAAACCTTAAATCTGTGTCCCCTAATCCTTGTACCATCAACTAGTGGGAATAGCCTTTCCCCGTCTAGCCTATCCAATCCCATGATAATCTTGTACACCTCTATCAAATCACCCCTCAATCTCCTTTGCTCTGATGAAAACCAATCCGGCTTCTCCAACCTGTCCTTGTAGCTAAGATCCTCCATGAGGTCGATGATCAGCCATGATCTTATTGAATGGCGGAGCAGGCTCGAGGGGCCGTATGGGCGACTCCCACTCTTATTTCTTATGTTCTTTATGTTCATAAATATTCATTCTGTGCCCATTGTCCTTCAATTGATGCGGCCGGGGATTTTAGCAGCTCTGGGCAGAGTTTAGCAGCCGCACAAATAATAAAAAGATAAGGATCGTGCCCATTGTCAAGGCAACGCAGAGTGGAGCTCCAAACCTCGTCTGACCTGGGCCACACCTGATGGCTTGATCCTCTCGCTGGATTCCCAGCACTGTCACTCCGCCACCTGTCGAGGCTCACTGAAGGTGGCGGGGTGGCTGGGGGTGCAAGCCAAGTGCAGGATTTAGGGATCTGCGACCTGGCCATTTTAGTGAATCTATCAAAAGCACTTGAGATAGACCCGATTTATTTATTTTTTTTAAAAACGAAGGAATATATGATGATGTGGAATCTGTATGGGTAGAATTGAGAAATACTAAGGGGAAAAAAACATTAGTGGGAGTGGTATATAGACCTCCAAACAGTAAGGTGGAGGTTGGGGATGGCATTAAAAGGGAAATTAAAGAAGCGTGCAATAAGGGCACAGCAGTCATCATGGGTGACTTTAACCTACATATAGATTGGGCCAACCAAATTAGTAACAATACTGTGGAGGAGGAATTCCTGGAGTGTTTACGGGATGGTTTCCTGGACCAATATGTCGAGGAACCAACCAGAGATCAGGCCATCTTAGACTGGGTATTATACAACGAGAAAGGATTAATTAGCAATCTTGTTGTACGAGGCCCCTTGGGTCGGAGCGATCATAATATGATCGAATTCTTCATTAAGATGGAGAATGAAGTAATTGACTCAGAGACAAGGGTCCTCAATTTAAATAAAGGAAACTACGATGGTCTGAGGAGCGAGTTGGGTAGGATTGAGTGGGGAATGGCGCTCAAAGGGTTGACGGTGGATAGGCAATGGCAAACATTCAAAGACCGAATGGATGAGCTACAGAATTTGTTCATCCCAGTTTGGCGTAAAAATAAAACAAAAAAGGTGACTCAACCGTGGCTAACAAGGGAAATAAGGGATAGCATAAGATCCAAGGAGAGGACATATAAATTGGCTAGAAAAAGCAATAATCCTGAGGATTGGGAGCAGTTTAGGAGTCAACAAAGGAGTACAAAGGGATTAATTAAGAAAGGGAAAATAGAATATGAGAGTAAGCTAGCAGGGAACATAAAAACTGACTGTAAAAGCTTTTATAGATATGTGAAGAGAAAAAGATTAGTGAAGTCAAGCGTAGGTCCCTTACAGTCAGAATCGGGGGAATTTATAATGGGAAACAAGGAAATGGCAGACCAACTAAATGCATACTTTGGTTCTGTCTTCACAAAGGAGGACACAAATAACCTCCCAGAGATGCCGGGGAACATAGGGTCTGATGAAAGGGTGGAACTGAAAGAAATCAGTATTTGTAGGAAAATGGTGTTAGGAAAATTGATGGGACTGAAGGCCGATAAATCCCCAGGGCCTGATGGTCTACATCCCAGGGTACTTAAGGAAGTGTCCCTAGAGATAGTAGATGCACTACTGATCATCTTCCAGAACTCGATAGACTCTGGAACGGTACCCAGGGATTGGAGGGTAGCTAATGTTACTGCACTATTCAAAAAAGGTGGTAGAGAAAAAGCGGGGAATTATAGACCGGTAAGCCTGACATCGGTAGTGGGGAAAATGCTAGAGTCTATTATAAAAGATGTAATAGCAGAGCACTTGGAAAGCAGTGACAGGATCGGACAAAGTCAACATGGATTTACAAAAGGTAAATCATGCTTGACTAATCTACTGGAATTTTTTGAGGATGTAACTGGTAAAATAGATAAGGGAGAACCAGTGGATGTGGTGTATTTGGACTTTCAGAAGGCTTTCGATAAGGTCCCACACAAGAGATTAGCGTGCAAAATTAAGGCACATGGGATTGGGGGCAAGGTATTGACTTGGATAGAGAACTGGTTGGCGGACAGAAAGCAAAGAGTTGGAATAAACGGGTCGTTTTCTGAGTGGCAGGCAGTGACTAGTGGGGTACCGCAAGGATCGGTCCTAGGACCCCAGCTGTTCACAATATATATTAATGATCTGGACGAGGGAATTGGATGTAATATCTCCAAATTTGCAGACGACACAAAGCTGGGTGGGAGGGTAAGCTGCGAGGAGGATGTCGGGAAACTCCAGTACGATTTGGACAGGTTGGGTGATTGGGCAGAAACATGGCAAATGCACTATAATGTGGATAAATGTGAGGTTATCCACTTTGGTGGCAAAAACAGGAAGGCAGATTATTATTTGAATGGCAATAGATTGGGAGAAGGGGAAGTGCAAAGAGACCTGGGTGTCCTTGTGCACCAGTCGCTGAAGGTAAGCATGCAGGTGCAGCAGGCGGTTAAGAAGGTAAATGGTATGTTGGCCTTCGTAGCAAGAGGGTTCGAGTACAGGAACAAGGATGTCTTGCTACAGTTGTACAGGGCCTTGGTGAGACCGCACCTTGAGTATTGTGTGCAGTTTTGGTCACCATACCTGAGGAAGGACGTTCTTGCCATGGAGGGAGTGCAGCGAAGATTCACCAGGCTGATACCTGGGATGGCAGGAATGACGTATGAGGAGAGATTGTGTCGATTGGGCTTATACTCACTGGAGTTTAGAAGATTGAGAGGGGATCTCATCGAAACCTATAAAATTCTGTCAGGTCTGGACAGACTAAATGCAGGAAGGATGTTTCTGATGGCCGGGGAGTCCAGAACCAGGGGTCATAGTCTAAGGATAAGGGGTAAGCCATTTAGGACTGAAATGAGGAGGAATTTCTTCACCCAGAGAGTAGTGAACCTGTGGAATTCTCTGCCACAGAGGGCGGTGGAGGCTAGTTCATTAAATATATTCAAGAAAGAGTTGGATATGTTTCTTGAGGCTGAAGGGATCAAGGGATATGGGGAAAAGGCGGGGACAGGGTACTGAGTTTGGATGATCAGCCATGATCACATTGAATGGCAGAGCAGGCTCGAAGGGCCGAATGGCCTACTCCTGCTCCTATCTTCTATGTTTCTATGTTTCTATAAAGCTGACACACGTGAAGTCTGCAGACGCAATATAAACGGCAGCCCATAAGCTCACAAACGGAATTCTGAATGAGATTGCCTTCCAAAGAGAAAATAAACAGAAATGAGAGCCTCATAAGTTTTGACATGTTGGTCGCCCGCTGTTGTCACTGACATTCTCAATGCTAGGTTTTAAGGCAGTTAACTCGCACTGACTTTCCAAGCAAAGGAGTTTTTATTGATTTGGGAAAGGGTATCTACCATCTTCGACCCATTTGATTATTTTTTTTAAATGTTTGTTTAACTAGGTTTGGTCTTTCCAAGTGCCTAACAGTCAGCGTCATAATGTTATTTGCACGGCCACCTGGATTTTTGCAATAGGAACAAAAGACTTGCATCAAATATGCATGCTTAAGCAGCAGGCTTAGAGTATCTGTAACCAGGCAGCCGAGATGAGGAGTTTAACTGTCCATCAAACCACTGCAAGAGTATTTGGAATCCTCTTAGCGCTGTTTTATCGTTCTTAATGCAAGACAGCAGATGTTCCGGATTCCTCATCTGGTTTACATTTATTGATCACTTCCCGACTAACAGATACTCATTGTACACTTTCACATTTCACTGATTACATAGCTTCACAAAGATTCCAGGAAGGAACATTTAGCCGCTTGGGACTGTCCCATTGTTTTTCGTCTCTTCTGCGCTAAGCCGACAGTTGTTTAGAATGACATTATACATTCAATTCTCGGGCCTGCGGGCCACGTTAAAATGGGCCACTTGTGCACCCCAATTTTAACCTAACCCAAGAGTGTCAGCCGTGGTTCAGTAGGTTGCAGACTCGCCTCTGAGTCAGAAGGTTGTGGGTTAGACTCAAGAGACTCCCGCTCCAGAGACCTGGGCACAAATTTCAGGTTGACACTGCAGTGCAGTACTGAGGGAGCGCTGCACTGTCGGAGGTGCCACTTTTCGGGTGAAACATTAAACCGAGGCCCCGTCTGCCCTTGCAGGTAGATGTAAAAGATCCCATGGCGCTATTTGAAGAAGAACGGGGGAGTTATCCCCGGTGTCCTGGCCAATATTAATCCCTCAACCAACTTCACGAAAAACAGATTATCTGGACCTTATCACATTGCTGTTTATGGGAGCTTGCTGTGCACAAATTGGCCGCCGCGTTTCCCACATTGCAACAGTGACAACACTTCAAAAAAGTACTTCATTGGCTGTAAAGTGCTTTTTGGTATCCCAAGGTCGTGAAAGTTGCTATATAAATGCAAGTTCTTTCTATCTTTAAGCCAACAGGTTGGAACAGGGTGGGTGTAGGGGTCATTTTACACCCAACCGATTTTACTCTTCCTTAATTTCAATCCACAAGGGAGAAAAAAGATGAAAATGATTAATGATAAACAGAAACAACCGCAAATGTTGAAATCCTGTACTACAAAACCAGAAAAAGCACAACAAGGCTATCAGCACCTGAAAAGTACGATATTGTGTGTAGACTTTTCATTCAAAACCTGAGGACAAAATTTCGTTGAGGAAGCTCGGTTAAGATCCAAGCGTCTCACACCAGGGCACCAGCAAGGTTGAAAAGATTTGTGCCAACCACTAATTATTGATTGATCTATTTTGTCTTAAGATAAACCAATAGTTAGTGACTTAGTTGACACAAGAAGATGGCGGGCAGGAAAAGGCCATCTGGTCCATCAAGCCTGCCCACACTCATGATGGCTGGCATCATGGCTAGACATTTCCTTCCTCCCTGCCTCCCCACACACCGCTATCATCTCCTGGGAGAGGCAAATAAACAGAGAAAAGACCGCAGCCAATAAGGGAAGAAAATACTCTGGGAAATTCCTCTTCGACCCCCCCCCCATGCCAATACTTCTCCCTCAACCAACATATAACCAAAAACAGATGATCTGGTCATTATCACATTGCTGTTAGTGGGAGCTTGCTGCGCGCAAATTGGCTGCCGCGTTTCCTACATTACAACAGTGACTCCACTTCAAAAAACACTTCATTGGCTGTAAAGCGCTTTGAGACGTCCGGTGGTCGTGAAAGGCGCTATGGAAATGCAAGTCTTTCTTTCTCAGCTGATTGAAACCAGTCGAGGAGATCACATTAGCCATGTGTTCTCTGTAAAGACACTTATTATTCTTTACAATGCTGATCCATTCATTATCATTTAGTAAAATTACACGGCTGAAACACGCCCACCCTTCAGCTTGTACAGACTGCTCACTTCAGCGAGACATATGGTTTGCCCCTCTTTTTTGAAGCACCTCAGCCACGTTCTGTCGACAGCAACGCTTCCCATCCTTTAGCTGTACAAGTTTATCCTGGAATTAATTTACTGCATTGATCGCATTTAACATTTTGCAGATGTGGCGCCACCATAGTGGGAAATCTCCATAATATATGCAATCAGCCTTAAAGTGTTGCTCTCTAGAGTAGTTGAAATGAGTCTGGTTACTCTGGTCAGGCCCAATTAACAGAGAGCTGTTAAGAAGATCAAAAGTGAGCAGTGTACTTTTAAGTTTCAGTGTTGCACTGAGGATGGCTTTTCTTTGGACACCTCGCTGCTTTGACTTATCTGCCAAAGCTCGACTTAAAAGTATCAAACTGAAAAATCAGCCTTAATCTACAAGGGGCGATCCAACATTTACATCACGTTCGCTGATGTTTGCAGCTGCCAGCCAGTTGGTTCTGCACCTCACTTTGTGTGTACGCACTCGTCTTGATCTCCTTGAGTGCCACGCTTGCCTCTCCTAGTGGCTGCTAAGTCCTACAAAGGGGGTTCCAGTGTTCTGAGGTAGTCCCCTCCTCCAAAAAGCTGTGGATGCTGAGACAGTTGGACCTTTTGAAGACTTGAGATCGATAGATTTTTGTGAGGTAACGGTAGCGGGGGATCCGGAGCAAAGGCAGCTCCATAGAGCTGAGTTGGAGACCAGCCAGGATCTAATTGACTGCCTGGCAGAGCAGGTTTGAGGGGCTGAATGGCCGACTCCTGTTCCTATGTCCCTATCTCCAGTTTCCCTGGCCCCACACAGGCACACACACACACTCCAGTCCATCCAAAGGGTGCAGGAGCATATCCACCTCTAGCATTTCTCCTGTCCTGTAGGATTAGATTGCCCATTTGCAGAATTCCCTGTTCACAGGCAGCTTACTACCAAAACAAGGTGCAGTGGTTTATATTGTGCATAAGATTAGATGCGTGACTGATTGCACAGCTCGTGTACTGGAGGTTCCAAAAAAGATCAACCGCTGGAATCCCACTGTAACTTCAGCAGGACCCCCAGAGCAATGACGGAAACAGCCATTTGCACCATTCCCATCGGGAATCTGCTGGTATTCAGCCAAAATTCTCCCTCCAAGATTGTTGCCAGAGTTGGGTATCCTATCCTTTTTTCTCTCTCTCTTCTCTCTCTCTTCTCTCGCTCTCTCTTTTCTCTCTCTCTTTCTCCTCTCTCCTCTCTCTCTCTCTTCTCTCGCTCTCTCTCTCTTCTCTCTCCTCTCTCTCCTCTCTCTCTCTCTCTTCTCTCGCTCTCTCTCTCTTCTCTCTATCTCTCTTCTCTCTCCTCTCTCTCTCTCCTCTCTCTCTCTCTCTTCTCTCGCTCTCTCTTCACTCTCCTCTCTCTTCTCTCTCCTCTCTCTCCTCTCTCTCTCTCTCTTCTCTCTCTCTTTTCGCTCCTCTCTCTCTTCTCTCTCCTCTCTCTCTCTCTCTCTCCTCTCGCTCTCTCTCTCTTCTCTCGCTCTCTCTCTTCTCTCTCTCTCCTCTCTCTTCTCTCGCTCTCTCTCTCTTCTCTCACTCTCTCTCTTCTCTCACTCTCTCTCCTTTCTCTCGCTCTCTCTTCTCTTTTCCCTTTTTTCTCATTTTCTTTTTTTAATCTTTTCTCTTTTTTTCTCTTCTCTTTCCCTCTCCCTTTCTCCCTTTCTCTCTCTTTCTCTATCTCTTGCCTGACCCGAGGGGGGTAATTTTGACTTTGTGCGGTGGTGTAAAATGGGTGATAGCAAATTCGGCAGTTACAGAGATTGGCCGCGATTTCCCCAAGCTCGCCGGGCCCAGTGCGGCCGGGGTCAGTGGCGGGGTGCGACCCCGATGCTAGCTCCAGCCCGCTCTGTGAAATGAATTTTACGCTGATTGGGCTTGTTAAGCCCGCCCGACGTGTTTCCTGGCCAATTGAAGGAAGCGGGTCTCATGATGTCACTTGAAGACATGTCATCAGTCGGTTTCCTTAAAGGGCCATGTCCAAATTTATTTTGACAGTTCTGCTGTGAGTGTTCTATAGCATTGAGGTGCTGCAAACACTGACAAGCACTGCACAGAGGTGAAGGGCTGCATCCAGGCTCTCCCATGACTCCCTCCTTATGCTTATGGAGGGAGTCACAGCACGCAGGGAGGTTCTCTTCCCTTCCAATGGGCGGAAGAGACCTCCCCAGGAGACCAACGCAGCCTGGTTGCACATTGCACAGGAGGACACCAGCAGGGATGTCTTTAGGAGGACCAGGCTGCAGTGGCGCAAATCTTTCAATGATCTCAGTAGATCACAAAACGTTACTGCAAAGCCACACTCAACCTCATCCTGCTGTGCCGCTCATCACATCCCCATCACTCTGCCTTCCCTACCCTACTCCTGCACATTCTTACTCACACCAACTTACCTTGCACCTCCACCCATCCCTCTCTATCTACTTTATCACTTCCCCATCTCACTAGCCGCCCCTCACACTCACCCTCATCCTAGTCCAATCATACCAACTAACAACACACAAGGGTAGCCACTTGGGTGTTTTAGCCAATGTTCATGTGAAGTTTCTGTTAATGTGGTGTCAAACATTGAAATCTTTATTTTCAACACTTTGCATTCTTGGACAGATTTCTGTGTACCTTTGGAAGTGGCTTAGTGAGTTGCAGTGAATGGTGAGTCATAACGGTACCCCCACAATGGTCATGAGTGTAAAAGGAATGGCTTGGGCATTGTAGAGATTCTTTATGGTGGCGGTGTGGGGTGGTGCCAACCTGGTTCATCATGTAGCAGCCAGGGTGTACAGGGTCAAGTGAAGTAATTCTGGCCATGGTGAGGCCATCCCTGGCCTCCCAGGCAGCAATGTGGTCAGGTGCTGATGCCCTCTGTCCTGCGCAGCACCAGCTGATTGCGGAGAAGGTTGGTGTTGTTGTTGGTGCTGCTGGTGTGCCTGGTGCTGCTGGTGTTGGAACTGATCGTGGTGGGATTCTGAGGACCAAGGTGAGATAGTTTCAAGGGCACTGATGTTGATGGAATAGATGGCAGGTGAACTTGGGATGACAGAAGCGATCTGTCAATGATGCGAGAGGTTGTTCCAATGAGGTGACGCTGGATAGAGAGTTTGCTCCAAACACTTGCAACCTGCATAAAGCTCAATCTGTCTTCCAAATGCAGTAAGCAACAGCTTCTAACCTTGGAAAGTGAACAGCTGTGAGATGGGAGCTTTTATACCACATTTGCAGCTGTCAAGTAAAGAAATCATCACATGCTGACACAACACCCGACCTGCTTACCCGACGTGATCCCTGAGCAATGGAGAAGCCAATGGCAAACTCTAAAAATCTAAAGGTGAGCTTAAAATAGTTTTTAAGTGCCTGTTAACAAGCTCTTAATAATCTAAATTGCCTCCCCTGCCGCATGGTGTCGGGCCTGTTCAGCGATGACCGACCCGACATCTGGGAGACTAGCGTGGAGGCGGGTTGACAGTGGGTTCCCTACCCGCTGTCAAAAAAATTTTTTCCCAGCCGACCCGCCACCAAACGCGCCCGCTGACCCCCCCGAAAAATTCTCCCCGACGAGGTTGCTCTCAATGACATCAGTGCAAGGAAGGGGAACATGTGGCTGACATGAATCAGTCATTCATGAAAGAAAGACTTATGAAATAATACTGAGCGGCCTGCGGGTGGCGCTGTCCATGGAGAGTATAAATACTAGGGCATAGGCCCAGCTTGCACAGGCCATTCTTAACAGGAACTAGTGAAGGACACAACTAGACCTCCATGTTGTAAAACAGTTGATTAAAACTTTGTTCAGCGCTTAGACCAAGTGCCTAGTAGTTTTCTTACGTCAGTGGCTGTGATGGATGAGCATAGGATCAAAACTGATTGAGGCTGACCTCCCCCACACCAGCCCACCCCCAGCCTGCCGCTGCACACTGGACCTACACATGATAAATAGTCACTGGATGTGGTATCAAAGGACGCCTTGGGCTCGCTGAAAGGTTCACTAACTTGAATCAGCACCTTCAGCAAAGGAGGGACGAACGAACAGTTTTGTCTGCCCCGGGCCTTGGTGAGACCGCACCTTGAGTATTGTGTGCAGTTTTGGTCACCTTACCTGAGGAAGGATGTTCTTGCCATGGAGGGAGTGCAGCGAAGATTCACCAGACTGATACCTGGGATGGCAGGAATGATGTATGAGGAGAGATTGTGTCGATTGGGCTTATACTCACTGGAGTTTAGAAGATTGAGAGGGGATCTTATCGAAACCTATAAAATTCTGACAGGACTGGACAGACTAGATGCAGGAAGGATGTTCCCGATGGTCGGGGAGTCCAGAACCAGGGGTCACAGTCTAAGGATAAGGGGTAAGCCATTTAGGACTGAAATGAGGAGGAACTTCTTCACCCAGAGAGTGGTGAACCTGTGGAATTCTCTGCCACAGAGGGCGGTGGAGGCCAGTTCAATAAATATATTCAAGAAAGAGTTGGATATATTTCTTGAGGCTAAAGGGATCAAGGGATATGGGGAGAAGGCAGGGACAGGGTACTGAATTTGGATGATCAGCCATGATCTCATTGAATGGCGGAGCAGGCTCGAGGGGCCGAATGGCCTACTCCTGCTCCTATCTTCTATGTTTCTATGTTCTATGTTTCGCTTGTCATGTCCCTTGGTGGAGCAGCTGAGGTCTGAAGCTCACGTGGCAAGCAACAGATGACCTAAACCCAGATCATCTCAACTTTTTATGGGGCTCCTCGTTGGCACATCAGAGCATCACGAATGAGCCATTTCTTCGAAAGCATTACACTGGAATCCTGCCACGCTGTAGGTCAGCATTCAGAGAAAAGCTGAACTGAACCAGATTTTCAGCTAAACATGGCAAGCAAGCAAACAAAATAACTGAATAATAAATAGTGGGAGTCATTAAACCTACTTTTTTTAAACTCAGTTGTTTGTTAGCGCATAACACAATAATGAGCTTACATTTTGAAATGGTGCAAATTGGCAACAGTGTCCTTGTGACACATAGTACCATCACATAATCACACTAGGGAGCCTGGAGCACAAGAAGTCTTGGCTGGTAGTGGAACCCACAGGGGACCTCAATGGAGAAACTTGGGCCAGGAGTAAGATTGGGTGGGGAGGGGGGTTGGGGCGTGGGTGTAGACAACTGGTGGTGAAGCCTAGGCCAGCAGTGGGAACTGACATTAATCCGCAGTTGGAGGAACCTGGCAGAAGTGAGGGAACTTTGGCTGAAACCCAAGGGCCAGCAGGAGTGGGCAAAGGCTGGGACGTGGAGCACATGCTCACGAGGACTAGACAAGTCCAAGCCAGAAGAAGAGGTAGGTAGGTAGGTAGGTAGGTGAAGGCGTGGCTTCTGCCAAGAATAAGCGAAAGTTGAAGGGAAGAGCGAGAAAATCTGAAAGGAGTTGCAGAAATCAGGCCCGGAAGAAGGAGAAACACAGGATTCAGGAATAAGAGAAACTTTGAGCAGGACTGCAAGCTAATATTAGACTCGAGCAAGCGATGCCTCAGCCGAGAGCAGGAAATTAGAAGCAGTCTGAAGGTGGTGTAAGAATTGCTTGGAAAATCACGAAAGATATTAATCAGAAGGCAGGGGAATAAGGAGCTGAGGACAAAATCCTGCATTTTAAATTTCAATATATTTTCTTATAAATTTAATACTCCAATCATCGGTTTGCTGTTTCCTTGTCCAACCAAATACAGAATAATTGGTAATTCTTATAAAAGAAATGGAGAAAATAAAAATTTTAGTAAGGGGCCAATATTTTATGAAATGGTCTCCTCGAACTCACAGACTTTGCGACATCGCACGGCATTCCTTCACCCACAGAAGGTACGGTTTCTCCCAGTTGCCCAGGTGCTCCGTCCCACACCGGTTTCCTGTGGCCCCGCAGGCGGCCATCTTTCCCGGCCTGTCTTTGTCCGCAGACCCGGCCAAACTAACGAGACGTCATGTTTTATGGATTGCAGGTGGCCTAGACCCATTGCAAATGCGTGTCAGTAAAGGGTGATGAACGAAAAGGCCACTTTATAATGCGTTTCGAGTCGAGATTCGAAGGTATAGCAGGCAAGAGTCACGATCTGCCTGCAATACTACTTGAAGTGCATTGGCAGAATGTGTGTGTGTGAACACAGCCTTTGTCAGGAAGTGCGGTGTGACTTGGACTCGGAGGTGCGAAGATCTGATCTGTGAATTTTATTCATATATACTTGCACTTCATCTTGTGCTTCATGCGGTGTGTTTCTGAGAGCCATCTGTTCACACCTTTGTGTTCAACTGAGCTTTATGTTTCTCTGGGTTTTTGCTTCTTGCTGCATAAGAGAGCTTCGTACAGAATCTAACACCACAGGTGCTGATGGCGGGAGCTCCATGGTTCCAGCTCCATGGTTCCAGCCCCATGGAAGTTTGTGTACTTGGCCTGAGCTCCAGTATCACTGTGAAACTTCCAGTTGGCTTCCTGGGCTCCCGCTGAACTAAGGCTGTAAGAACTTTTTCCCCAACCCACCCACAGAGTGGAGATTGGAAAAGGAAAAAGTTTAGAATCTAGCGAGAACGCAGGAAAAGCAAACAACAAAGTGGGGGTGGGGGAAGCAAAATCAAATCTTGTGCTCCGTTGATGGCCCGCCCGATTTATGCTCTATAGGCTGTGTCCCGACGGTCCAGTACATCCAGGCGCAACAACAGGAAGTGCGGCTCATGGACTGCAGGCATCAGTCGGCACTGCTCTACGCCAGGCTTCTGCCTGGCAGCGCGGGCAACATGTGCCCTGTGCTTGGCCGCCTCTTCACGATGGGACGGCTGAATAAAGCAAGCCTGGCAGTGTCCTAACATTCTGTGGCTCCAGTGTGGTGGAGCTTGAAGGCACCTCGCCACCCCTCCATGCTGCAAGCAAGAGTCTGGGAAAGTCTAGGAGGTGAACAAGAGTTGCTGAGAAATAATTGCCTGATTCATCTCAGCAATGGAGGTGGAGGGCGGGGAGGGGGTCATCCTTCTGTTGCTTGTTTTGTCCAGAAAACATAACGGACAATGGCAAGGTTGTTGTCTTTGCTTGAGTCCCAGTGATGTACAGTTGTGGGGTGGGGGTGTAATGGTGGGCAGTACTGTGTACAAAGTTCAAATTTCTACCCACACTTCTGGCTGTTACTTTAAAGAATGAATGCATTACTGGCATAGCTGTAAGTATAACTCAACGCCCATATTGTAAGATTAAATATTAGCCTTCAATACTGCTGCCCATGCTTCTTCTTCTCTTCTTAGGCAGTCCCTCGGAACCGAGGATGACTTGCTTCCACGCTAAAAATGAGTTCTCAGGTGACTGATGAGTCCAATGCGGGACCTACAGTCTCTGTCACAGGTGGGGCAGACGGTGGTTGAAGGGGCGGGTGGGTGGGGTGCTTGGGTTGACGTGCGCTCCTTGCGCTTGGCTTGCGCTTGCTCCCGGCGAAGAGACTCGAGGTGTTCGGCGCCTTCCCGGATGCTTCTCCTCCACTTTGAGCGGTCTTGGGCCAGGGATTCCCAGGTGTCGGGGGGGGGGGTTGCACTTTTTCCAAGGAGCCTTTGAGGGTGTCCTTGAAGCGCTTCCTCTGCCCACCTGGGGGCTCTCCTGCCGTGTCGGAGCTCCGAGTAGAGCGCTTGTTTTGGGAGTCTCGTATCGGGAATGCAGACGATGTGACCCGTCCATCGGAGCTGATCGAGCGTGGTCAAAGCTTTGATGCTGGGGATGTTGGCCTGAGCGAGAACACTGACGTTGGTGCCCATATCCTGCCAATGGATTTGCAGGATCTTGCAGAGGCAGCGTTGGTGGTACCTCTCCAGTGCCATCTACCCCAGAATGTTAAACTGGAAATTGAGATGTTGTCCAGAACTTCCTCTCCATTCATATTCAAAGGGAGCAAAATGTCAACCACAGTTGTGACATTATGGAGGGTACAAGCTTTATGGTGCGTATAATCAATGTTGTACCTAGTATTGGCTGGTTGGGGTGCACCTGACATAGTCAGACTGTGTTGGCTGCAGTAGATGATATGCAGGGGGAGGGATGCATGTAGCAGCACAGAGGCAATTTTGCTTGGAGTCCAATGGCAGGTTATACTGGCATGCATCTAAATCAGCAACACCAACACCAAAAATGATTTTTATTTACACTGATTCAGCCCCTGGTTAATTGTTTGGGTTGAGCTGAATATCAGACCTCTGACTGGGACTGGGACTCTCTCCTTCGCCCTTCATACTTTCTGTCTCCACCTTTAAAACCCTACTCAAAATCCATCCATTCAACTAAGCTTTGGTCACGCCTCCGAATCTCTCCCTCAAGGGCTAAGCATTAGGACCTTGGGACCTTTTTTTTTTACATTAAAGGCGCTGTATAAATGCAAGTTGTTGTTCATTTAACATATGACCTGACGTTCTATCAACCAAAAGAGCGAGTCTCATCATTAAAAATGAAGAATTAAAAGCAAATGTCAATGATATCACCAGGGGTCCGGGAGCATCAGCAGTGACAACACCATTTTAAACAAAAATGTTCAAAAAGGGAAAATGATCGAAATGAAGGGTTGTTTTTCATGAGGGGAAGATTCTCTCAGTAAAATGTTCACCTGCTTTGAAGTAAATGGCTTCAAAACAGACTTCAAATGTTCCCCTATGGGCAAACTATTCAGGTCAGAATCATTTCAGCTACAACTGAAAAAACTGCGATAGCGAAGAAAGACTTGGATAAGTATCGTTTTTAAAGAGTGGGAGTTTTCCAGAGTAATTTTTCATAGCCTTCACGCAAGGACTCTGAAGCCCAATTGGAGGTGAGTCAAATAAAAATGCATGATTTAAAAAAAAAGTTACTTATGAAAAAGAACAGATGAGGTTGGGGAAGCCGGGTTAGTACTCTGTCCTCTCACCAATGACCGGGATGAAAACTAACCTTCCTGAATTTTCCTGGAGTCTCCCGGAATTAAGATTAATCTCCAGGACACTGCTGTGAGCAACCCAGGAGAAAAATCACTGGGACACCAAAAAAAATCGCGTGTTTTTTTTTTCATTTTCTTTGAGCACTTTTGTTTATGATTTATAAAATATTGGAGATGGGAAAAAGGCTGAATATCAAGAATTAAGGTCAATAATCAGCCAATCGGTTAACGGAGAGTCTGTTTGCTTTCCAATTGTCGTGGGTGACCCACAAGGACGGACGTGTCGAGTGACCAATGGTGGGAGCGGAGCGGTTAAAGGCGGAAGGTCACGGGATAAAACTTCCTGGAATACGTCCAACTGGAATGTCATCCCTCGATGAAAGTCTCCTGTGTCTGTTGCTTGTGAAGGTGTTTTTACATTGCAGTGACATTGACTTCCGACGGGTGGACCGCACACCACCAAACCTCCCACGCTGCACTGTTCTACTGCAAGTGGTGACCCCAGTTTAGTCTGGGTTTCCCAATGTCTGCCAATACTCCAAGCTACCTCATTGGCCTCGTCAGGGTGCTGAACTGCATCAGTGAGTCCGTGTCATGGCGGGGGTTTGCCTATTGCACTGGTCTGCCTCAGCGCGTGTTCACAACTGGCCGGGTGACTTCTATTCAAATGAAGAATTTCTTTGAGCAGAAGCGGCTGAGCACACCGTCTTTCTAGTGACTCTGCTCTCCTATTGGAGAAGACTGATTTGGAAATGGTGACCCAATCTTGGGTGCACATGTGGAAGACCTGGGGCTGGATTTTCATTGAGAAGTCGGGTAGGAGGCGGGACTACAACTTTCGGGGTTGTAGTCCCACCTCCATCGAGTTCTAGCCAACCCACGCGATTTTTACTTGATTGACCTTGTTGAGCCCGCCCAGCGGGCTCAGCAGGCCAATTAAGGGCCACCCGGCAACAGGTGACGTCACAGATTGAAATTTCATCTGCCAAGGCCTTTTGACAGCTGAAATATCAGCGTTTCACAGCTGTTTGAAGCTGTCAAACACTGACAATCTGTACTACAAGTTAATTCCTTCCTCTCAGGTTGAATTAGAGATCTCCCCGGAACAGAAAGCTGAATGCTGCAATTTTTGACAGCTCGCAGCCATTCTGCTTTCTGTGCCGGTGAGATGAGGGACTCCCGAGACCTGAAGGAAGGAAGGCTGTAAGGGTAAGTACATGTAAGTAAAACTTATTTAAACACTTTACACACACCAAACACACTTACCTTTGCACTCATGCACCCATCACTCACCTGAACACCGGACATCTTGACCCCTCCAAGCCCTTCATCCCGACGGTCCGCCTCCTCTAACTTGGCGTGGTTTGGAGCCGTCGGGAATCCTACACTTCAACATTAAAAATAGGGATTAGGCTAAAAACTGCCTGTTAACTGCCTGTTAACAGGCAGTTAATTGGCACTAATCCCCTTCCCGCCTCGGGGAGGCGGGTACCAGTGCGGGGTGGGTACCCGCCTCCTTTGAAACTGGCATGGAGGCGGGATGGGGTCGGGACCCCCGATTTTGGGATTTTAACCCCCCGCACGCCTCCAATCCCGCCTCCATGGTCTAATGAAAATCCTGCCCCTGGTCTCCGTTTACCAAACTGACTTCCAGCAGGCCCACAGAAGATTGGAGACCCCAGACAGTATATACATGCAAGAGAGTAATACAGAGTTCAATTTGACATTTGACAGAACCCAGGGTAAGTATAAAAGTAATTTTTGGGTTCAGTGCCAGTTGATTTTGGGATGCTTTAACAATAACTTACAATAATTACAAAAGTTTCTCTATAAAATCGTTGAAGGCACCTTTTGAAGGAACAGTGTACAGTGAGCAAGACAGAAGTTAAGCTAGGTGACTGAAGGAATGGTTGAGGAGAAAGGTTTACGGGAAGCTTTCGAAGGAGAGAGAGTTGGCGAGGAAAAGTGGTTTAGGGAGAGTTCCAGAACGCAAAGGCATGATGACTGAAAGTGCTGTCATCGATGGTGGGATGGGGTGGAGGGTGCAGAGGTGGACAAACTCGGATAGTTGGGGCTTAGGGCTGGAGAAGATTGTAGAGATATGGCGACAAGGCCATGGATGTATTTGAAGATGAGTATCAAGATTTTAAAGTTGACAGAAAGCCAATGGAGGTTGTCAAGTAAGAAATTTATTATTTTTAATTTGTTTATGAGATGTGGGCATCGCTGGCAAGGCCAGCATTTATTGCCCATCCCTAATTGCCTTTGAGCAGGTGGTGGTGAGCCGCCTTCTTGAACCACTGCAGTCCGTGTGGTGAAGGTACTCCCACAGTGCTGTTAGGGAGGGAGTTCCAGGATTTTGACCCAGCGACGATGAAGGAACGGCGATATACTTCCAAGTCAGGATGGTGTGTGACTTGGAGGGGAACTTGGAGGTGGTGGTGTTCCCATGCACCTGCTGCCCTTGTCCTTCTAGGTGGTAGAGGTCACGGGTTTGGGAGGTGCTGCCGAAGAAGCCTTGGTG
Source organism: Somniosus microcephalus (assembly GCF_052327205.1). Taxonomy (NCBI): domain Eukaryota; kingdom Metazoa; phylum Chordata; class Chondrichthyes; order Squaliformes; family Somniosidae; genus Somniosus; species Somniosus microcephalus. The sequence goes on along the minus strand of NC_141003.1, from coordinate 78,354,155 downwards.
AGTTGCTGCAGTGCATCTTGTAGATGGTACACACTGCAGCCACGGTACACCGGTGGTGGAGGGAGTGAATGTTTAAGGCGGTGGATGGGGTGCCAATCAAGCGGGCTGCTTTGTCTTGGATAGTGTCAAGCTTCTTGAGTGTTGTTGGAGCTGCACTCATCCAGGCAAGTGGAAAGTATTCCATCACACTCCTTACTTGTGCCTTGTAAATGGTGGAAAGGCTTTGGAGAGTCAGGAGGTGAGACACTTGCCGCGGAATACCTAGCCTCTGACCTGCTTTTGTTGCCACAGTATTTATGTGGCTGGTCCAGTTAAGTTTCTGGCCAATGGCGACCCCCGAGGATATTGATGGTGGGGGATTCAGCGATGGTAATGAATTGAATGTCAAGGGGTGGTGGTTAGATGCTTGCTTTTTGGAGATAGTCATTGCCTGGCACTTGTGTGGCGCAAATGTTACCTGCCACTTATCAACCCAAGCCTGAATGTCGTCCAGATCTTGCTGCATGCGGGCATGGACTGCTTCATTATCTGAGGAGTTGCAAATGGCACTGAACATTGTGCAGTCATCAGTGAACATCCCCACTTCCAACTTTATGATGGAGGGAAGGTGATTGATGAAGCAGCTGAAGATGGTTGGGCCTAGGACACTGCCTTGAGGAACTCCTGCAGCAATATCCTGGGGCTGTGATGATTGACCTCAAACCACCACAACCATCTTCCTCTCATATCGTCACGAAGTATGCATTTTGAATTCTAGGCAAACACAGCAGCCAGTTTGTGCACAGCAAGTTCCCACAAATGGCAGTAAACTAAATGCCCAGTTAATCTGTTTTTGGTGGTGTTGATTGAGGGAGAAATGTTGACAAGGACATTGGGAGAATATCCTGCTCTTTGTATAATACCATGGGATCGTTTATGTCCCCCTAAGCAAGCAGATTGGGCCTTGATTTAACATCTCGCCCAAAAGGCAATGCACTGCTCCCTCAGTACTGCACTGAACTGTTGGCCTCGTTTTATAATTAGACCCACAACCTTAGACTCTGATGCGAGACTGCTATCAACTGAGCCATACTGATACTTGGAGCATGATAGGTGAGTAGGACTTTGTTCGGGATATTATTGGATGAGTTGGAACTGGGAGTGTGGCAAAAAAAGGCTGCGGAGCAATTGAGCTGTGAGGTGAAGGTGTGGACGAGGATTTCGATGGAGGTGATCAATGAGCATCTGGAATAGAAGAAAGCTGTCCTGGCAGTGGACTAGATGTGGGTTGAATGTTCAGCTCAGGGTGGAGAATGATACTAAGATGGTGCACTGTTTGCTTCAGTCTGAGTGCACAGCTGGTGAGAGAGATGGAATCAGCACCTGAAATGCAAAGTGTCTGGTGGAAGCCAAGCAGGATAACTCCTGCCTTGTCAATGTTAAACTAACGAAAGTTAATGTCAGACGGGCAGTTGGACAGCGCAGCAGTGTTTATGGAGTCAAGGGCGCTGGTGGAGAGGTGGAGTTGGGTGTCTTCAGCATTCACATGAGAGTTGGCCCCTTGTTTGCGGATGCTGTCACCAAAGGACGGCATATAGATGAGGAATAGGATGGGCCTTAGACCACATAATAGGTGGCCATACTTCATGGAAGGAAAAGCCATTGGAGGAGATGAATTGATTGCATTCGGAGAGGTAAAAATGGAACCGTGTCCACTTGTGCGCCTCCTGAAAAGAAGTAGATGAAACAGGTCTTCTGCAGTTCACCTGGTCTTCAGTTGGTTGTAGCATTCCTAGGAATGTACAACAACTTGCATTTATATAGCACCTTTTAACATAGTAAAACACCCCAAGGCGCTTCACGGGAGCATTATCAGACAAAAGAGTCACACACAGATATTAGGTTAGGCGACCAAAAGCTTGGTCAAAGAGATAGGTTTTAAGGAACGACTTCAAGGAGGAGAGAGAGGCAGAGAGGTTTAGGGAGGGAATTCCAGAACTTAGGGCAGCTGAAGGCACGGCCGTCAATGGTGGACTGATTAAAATCGGGGATGCGCAAGAGGCCAGAATTGGAGGAGCGCAGAGAACTCGGAGGGTTGTAGAGCTGGAGGAGGTTACAGATATCGGGAGGGGACGAGGCCATGGAGGGATTTGTAAACAAGGATAAGAATTTTGAAATCGAGGATTTTGAAGACAACGTAATATAATATTGAAAAAAGAACAAAACTCATCTATGCTTTCTGTTTTAAAGAAGATGCCTTTGTGGTACCTCTTGCTTTGTGCCGCAGTGCCACGCACTTTCCACAGCCAAGAGGGCAAGAACATGGTCTGCTTCTGGGCCTTCACCAAAAGCAGTGTAAGTAAAGCCTGCTGCTATGTGGATGCATGGAAATGGCCTGAGGGCAAATTCTTTCCCACGGCAGCAAGCCTCAGAGTAGCTTGTGTGGCCTATAAGAGAAAAGCTGCATCTCAGCCCTCAAACGTACCGGGCTATTGCTCCCAGAGGTGTAAAGATATGAACATGTAGCATTGGCTGCTGAAAATGCACTTAACCACTGTACGGAATCTAAATCTTCTGCACATCTCTGTAAATCATATTTTATAATTGTCAATTGGAAAGTAAATGCTCCTGATAAGGCTCCTGTGTTCCTTATCAATATTGTATTTAGATAATTTCAACACAGCCTTTTTAAGTGTATCTCTAGCAGAAACATCTATTCACACGTTATCGCTACTGTCTACTGCAATATCAAATCTAACAGATAATAGCTCCTTCCTGCATCTTCCTCGATCATTTGACCGAGTTGTGCAAAACCCATCAGTCTTCTGCCTTATCAGCACTTTGCCTTGCTGTCCGCAAATCTCCTCTGGAACACCACACACACTCATTTACAGCTGGTCTAACTGATTAGCCAAGCCTAGTTTCCAGCAGTATTCTCTAATTCATTACAGCTGTTGGAACAAGTAAACCGTCGTAGGTGCTGAAAAAGAGCTTCGCAAAGTGCTTTGGTGAGACCTGTGATTGTTGCGTTTTGAGATTTGTGATGCAGTTATTTTCTTGAATTCAGAAGAATGAGAGGGGATCTCATTGAAGCATACAACATTATTACAGGGCTTGATAAGGTGGATGCTGGGAGAATGTTTCCCTTGGCTGGGGAGTCTAGAACCAGGGGCCACAGCCTCAGGATAAAGGGTCGGCCATTCAGGACTGAGATGAGGAGAAATTTCTTCACTCAGAGGGTGGTGAATCTTTGGAATTCTCTACCCCAGAGGGCTGTGGAGGCTCAGTCATTGGGTATATTCAAAACAGAAGTCGCTAGATTTCTGACTAGTAAGGGCATCAAGGGATATGGCGATAGGGCCGGTGAATGGAACTGAGGCAGAAGATCAGCCATGATCTCATTGAATAGCGGAGCAGGCTCGAGGGGCCGAATGGCCTACTCCTGCTCCTATTTCTTATGTTCTTAAACGTTCAGTTCTCGCCTTGATGGGTGGCTGGTAACTGCACTGCCGGAGCTGAGCCTGGGAGCTAGCTTCGATCCCTGATCTGTGTTGAACTTGCTAAACTCTACTGGGTGGAAGTAAGGGGGTGGGGGGCAGGTACTACAGTTGACCTTAGGGCCCTGGAGCAGATAGAGGGAAAGGCTGTGGTGCGTGTGCATGCACAGGTGCGCACGGGCTTTGAGTATGGCCAGGATGAGGCTTGTATGTGGTGCCCCCACGGTAGAATATCCTTTGGCACCCCAGAGGTAACTTTATGTGCCTGAATTCCAGGTATGTACTGCAAGTGGGCAAGGCTCCCTACCGAGGGCGAGCTGGAATTTTCAAAAGCTGGCACACAAATCTCAAGCAACAATCCAGGCGGACACAGCGCGAAGGGCCAGGTGGGTATTGGAGTATCCAGCACCTGTGAAATTGTACACCAACTTGAGTCAGTGTCTTCAAGAGGGTGACAAGGAAAGGGAAGAGAAATTCAAAGATTTTTTTTAATTCAAAGTTTAGCTTGCTGTCATGTCAATTTTCATCAATCTTCCTGGACTCCAAGTAGACAGTTTATAAACTTATATACTTCCAAAATCTGTTGTTGATACTTCCCTTGTTCTGAAGTGCGTATTGATGTAGCAAAGTATACAGTCTCCAGCCTCATCTGTAACTATTCCCGCTTGACGTCACACGGTGCAGCAGAACTAGGGGGGTTTGACAAGTGATGTTGATGCAACCTTTCTCATCCTTGTTTTCAAATCTCTCCATGGCCTCGCCCCTTCCTATCTCTGTAATCTCCTCCAGCCCCGCAACCCCCCCCCCCCCCCCGAGATATCTGCACTCCTCTAATTCTGCCCTCTTGAGCATCCCTGATTATAATCGCTCAACCATTGGCGGCCGTGCCTTCTGTTGCCTGGGCCCTAAGCTCTGGAATTCCCTCCCTAAACCTCTCCGCCTCTCTCTCCTCCTTTAAGACGCTCCTTTAAACCGACCTCTTTGACCAAGCTTTTGACCTGCTCTAATTTATCCTTATGTGGCTCGGTGTCAAATTTTTTGTCTTAAAATACTCCTGTGCGGCGCCTTGGGGCCTTTTACTACGTTAAAGGCGCTATATCAATACAAGTTGTTGTTGTTGTTGTTTCTCACATCCTCCTTGTGGTCTATAAACTTGAAAGCTCACCCTTCCTGAAACTTGCATGCTGTTGTTCTGAGATCATTACAAGCACTTGTATCAATGAATTATGCTAATTGTTCTGCATATGTGTATCAGATTAATTGGAAGTAAGTTTTCTGCTATAATAACGCAAAACTTGAATGTCCTGTCTCTACTAAACTGAGGAGAAGAATAATTATGTTAATCCAGCCTAATTTGAATACTTACTTTAAAAATTGTTGCCCCCACTAACCCAAGGTGTCGGTCTAGTCTCCTTTTTTAAATCGCCAATTCTTGACACCACTTTCACCCCCTCCTATCCTCTCCTGTCCTTAATGCATTGACTCTTCGCTGAAGTACGATTCAATGGGTAACCACTGCCGTCTGATACCTTGCACGAGCGGCCACTACTGTGCGAGCCTCAATATTGAGTGATGGCACTGGGGTGCACAGTTAGAGTACGTCCGCATGCAGCAGGAGCAACTAGATCGTAATCGGGACTGTAAACCTTGGCTCATTGGTCATTCTCTAACCCAGGGGCGCTGAGGTTAATTGTAGCAGCCCTCTCATCAGCTCAGCCAATCTAGAACTAGGGGGCGTAATTTCAGAATAAGGCGACACCCTTTTAAATCGGAAATGAGGAGGAATTTCTTCTCTCAGAGGGTCGTGAATCTTTGGAATTCTCTTCCCCAGAGAGCTGTGGAGGCGGAGTCATTGAATATATTCAAGGTGGAGATTGACAGATTTTTGAACGATAAGGGAGTCAAGGGTTATGGGGAGCGGGCAGGGAAGTGAAGTCGAGGCCAAGATCAGATCAGCCATGATCTTATTGAATGACGAAGCAGGCTCGAGGGGCCGAATGACCGACTCCTGCTCCTACGTCTTATGTTCTTATGTTCTAAGATCAGCAAACAGACAGCGAATTGAACTTGGCACCTTGTTGGTCTGCATAGCTCGCTTGATCACAGGGCCACTGGGGGATTCTGTGCAGAACTCAGAACATAAGAGGTGGCACAGCGCAGTGTTGCACTGACGTAGTGTCTTAGCATTGGGATTTGGGTTTCTGCAAATGGACGGCAACCATGCCCTCTGAGCAAAGTGCTGACTGGTCACCTCCCTCTGAAGAAGGGAAGAGGAGCAGAAGTCAGACCAATGTTGGTACAACTTGCAACCAGACCTGGTAGTCAGTTGAAGGGCAGCATCAGATCTACTGATTGAGTTACGTTCTTACCATGGGGGGAATGTGAAGAAAAACTAGGGGAGACATATTTTAACGACATAAGACTTAACATATTAATGAATTATTATAATTAAGCATAATTTACATAAGGACATTCATTAGAATATAGACAATAACTCAAAGTCCGCCCGACTTTAATGAAGCTTGGCGGTATATAGCCAAGCCACCACGGAACTTGCTTAACGAAACAGATACTGTAATAGATTGTGATAAACAGGTTTTCAGTCCTGCATAAACTAGAGCTTATTACATGAAATGTACACTTTACACATCATTCTGTCAAAGCGGGAGAACACTGTTTAAAAGCATGTTACACAGACAAAGCACTCGTCTTATCAGTGTGCTCTTTCTGGAGCTATTTAAGTGTTATTATCGTAAGCTTTTTACTGAAGGTTCCCTGTCTTAAAGAACCTCAATTTTTTTTAATGCTCATTCTCGGGCTGTGGGCGTCGCTGGCAAGGCCAGCATTTATTGCCCATCCCTAGCCACCCTTGAGAAGGTGATGGTGAGCTTTCTTCTTGAACCGCTGCAGTCCGTGTGGTGATGGTACTCCCACAGTGCTGTTAGGTATAGAGTTCCAGGATTTTGACTCAGTGACAATGAAGGAAGAGCAATATATTTCCAAGTCAGGATGGTGTGTAACTTGGAGGAGAACTTGGAGGTGGTGGTGTTCCCATGCACCTGCTGCCCTTGTCCTTCTAGGTGGTGGAGGTCGCGGGTTTGGGAGGTGCTGCTGAAGAAGCCTTGGCGAGTTGCTGTAGTGCATCTTGTAGATGGTACACACTGCAGCCACGGTACGCTGGTGGTGGAGGGAGTGAATGTTTAAGCCAGTGGATGGGGTGCCGATCACTTAGGCGTCAGGAGTGTGGAGCATTATTAAAGCTTGGAGTAGGCTTGGAATAAAAGAGCACATTATATCTCCTAAACCTGCAGTATCCTGATTTCAAAGTCAGATCCTGGCTGAGGGCAGGAAGCTACACTGCTGGAAGCATGTGTCAGTCTGTTACGCGCCAGCAGAGAGCGACATCAGTGGTAGATTGCTTCTTATTTATTCCCCATTGGCAGGTCAGATGTTTCTGATGCTGGGTTTTTTCAAAGCAATCTTTGTTTGATCAGGAACTGTCTGCTGGGCCATTTCAAGTTAGAGAATGGGCAAGATTCAGCCTACAGTTCAGGGGCTTGGACAACACTGTGTCAGCCATGGCTCAGTTGGCAGCACTCTCTCACTTTTAATTCAGAAGGTTTGGGTTAAAGTCCCACTCCGGAAACTTGAGCACATAATCCAGGCTGGCACTCCAGTGCAGTGCTGAGGGAGTGCCGCACTGTCGGAGGTGCCGTCTTTCAGCTGAGACGTTAAACCGAGGCCCCCGTCTGCTCTCTCAGGTGGACGTAAAAGATCCCATGGCACTATTTTGAAGAAGAGCAGGGGAGTTATCCCCGGTGTCCTGGGGCCAATATTTATCCCTCAATCAACATCACTAAAACAGATAGGCCTAGAAATTCGGTGGGGTTAGCGCCCAATTAGAGGCGTTAGAGGGCCTTGCGCCGGAATTATAGCCGCGATCGAAATTGCGTTGGGCCCTACCATCGGCGGTAGCCGGTAGTGCTGCGCCGGCACCGATGACGTCATCGGTGTGCGCAGCGTCCCGGTTGCCATGGTAACGCGGCCGGACGCCCAAATTCAGTTGCGGCCGCCTCGCCCGTGGCAGCCGCAACCAACGATTGTTCAACGGGATGTTGCAGCACGTAGCGCCGGCGCATTAAGGTGGAGCGGCGGCCGGCCGCTTTCCCGGCGGCCGCCTGCCCGCACCTCCCTCCCCGGACTCCTCCACCACCCCCCCGCGGCACTGATGTGTGTGGCCCGCGAGCCCGGCACTTCTCCGAGGTGCCGGGCTCATTTGTCGGGCGAATCGACCGGTCAGCGGTCGGCTGCAGGCAGCTCCTCCTTAACAGAAGGAGGAGGCCTGCAGTACCCCAGCCTGCCGCACCGCATCGGGTGCCGCAGCGGGGGATTAGCGCCGCAAACCTGCATTCAGCGCCCATAGCGAGGCGCTGAAACCCTCCATTAGCGCCCGCAGCCGTCTGGGCGCGGGGCAGCTGAATTTTTGGCGGGCGCAGCGGCAATTATCGCGGGCGCAAAATTTCGGGCGCAAAAGCCCTGGCGGAGGCAAACCTAATTTCTAGGCCATTATCTGCTTGTATATTTCACTGCTGCTTTGGGAGCTTGCTGTGCGCAAATTGGCTGCCACGTTTCCTACATTACAACAGTGACTACACTTCAAAAGTACTTCATTGGCTATAAAGTGCTTTGGGCACCCTGAGGTCATGAAAGGCGCTATGGAAATGCAAGTCTTTCTTTCACTGAGATCTAGTGACTGCTGAATGGATGCTTTATTTAAACTCAGAGTCCCAGATTGCATGCAAGCATGAAACTATGTTAAACATTAAATCAGTTTTACTAATCCTTAGTTTTAGAAGGTGAATCAGCATGAACAAGACAATTATAACCCACCTTGTAATTGAAAATATCATGAGTAAAGATTTGCCTTCACCATATGGGTGGTAATCTCGAGAAGTGGTTCGCCCATCTGTTGGAAAGCAATTTATATTCCAACAGTTTCAAGCGAATGTAAATCGGGGCAGCTTCATACAACGGGCGGGGATCCAGTCCACCAGATCACTGCCCAGGTGGTAAAGATAGGAGCATAGGAACAGGAGGAGTCCATTTAGCCCGTCGAGCCTGTTCCGCCATTCAATGAGATCATGGCTGATCTGCGACCTAACTCCATATACCTGCCTTTGCCCCATATCCCTTAACACCTTTTGGTTAACAAAAATCTATCGATCTCCGATTTAAAGTTAACAATTGATCTAGCATCAACTGCTTGAGTATTGTGAGCAGTTTTGGTCGCCTTATCTGAGGAAGGATGTTCTTGCCATGGAGGGAGTGCAGCGAAGATTCACCAGGCTGATACCTGGGATGGCAGGAATGACGTGTGAGGAGAGATTGGGTCGAATGGGCTTATATTCGTGGAGTTTAGAAGAATGAGACAATTATAACCCACCTTGTAATTGAAAATATCATGAGTAAAGATTTGCCTTCACCATATGGGTGGTAATTCTAACAGGACTAGACAGACTAGATGCAGGAAGGATGTTCCCGATGGCGGGGGAGTCCAGAACCAGGGGTCACAGTCTAAGGATAAGGGGTAAGCCTTTTAGGGCAGAGATGAGGAGGAATTTCTTCACCCAGAGAGTGGTGAACCTGTGGAATTCTCTACCACACAAGGCAGTTGAGGCCAATTCATTAAATATATTCAAGAAGGAGTTAGATATATTTCTTAAGGCTAAAGGGATCAAGGGATATGGGGAGAAGGCAGGGACAGGCTACTGAATTTGGATGATCAGCCATGATCACATTGAATGGTGGAGCAGGCTCGAGGGGGCGAATGGCCTACTCCTGCTCCTATCATCTTTGTTTCTATGTTTGGGGAAGAGAGTTCCAAACTTCTACCATCCTTTGCGTGTAGAAGTGTTTCCTAACATGATTGCTGAAAGATCTGGCTCTAATTTTTAGGCTATGTCCCCTAGTCCTAGACGCCCCAAAGGGTGGAAATAGTATCTACCCCTCTCAGTTCCTCTTAATACCTTGAAAACTTCAAACAAATCACCCCTTAACCTTCTAAATTTACTCCGCTGTTTGCTGTTCTGGTTCCTGTAGCGGATTAGATCAATGTTCCTTCACATTCGGGGCCTGTGATGCAAAATAAGGCAGATAGAACTAAAAAAAAATCGTTGGTGTTTGTTGAGATTCCCAACAAAATTAGTTTGGAAATCTCCATCCAGTTGCGCAGGGCTGCAGGACCCCGGCAAGACATGCGTAAAGGGCAATTTAATTTTCCCACTTGCCACTGTGGCACAGATGCCGCTTACACCAGCCAGTGGTTTTAAACTCCGCAGTGTGCCAAAACTTTCCCTCCAGTCCATCAGACCTTGAGACCTGACCATAGATGTGCTGTTCCGCATCAGGTTGGGACAGGGGTTGAAGCACTTGCCAGGTTTGAGTTTCCCCTTTGACCGGATCAGCTGACGGTGGCTGGTTTGTCCGTATGAAATTTGGCTTTGCTTTGACCTAGCTCCGGATCCTCGTCGAGAACACAATAGAAGTGCTCTTGTCCGCAGTGTTGACGGGAGTCCACAAAATGACAACGGGATCAGAACAACATTTTGGATCCCATAAAACAAACGTGGCCTCAGAATTTGGGTTTGCAGAAGGAAAAGGAGAATTGAGCTTGATACGGAGAGAGTGCCAACCTACACTCAAAGTGTGCCAAAACCGGCCAGAGAGTGCTTGGTACTATAAAGAGGAAGACATTTCCATTTCTCAGACTGGCAACCTTCCCCTCAAAAACCTTTTTGAATTGATATAGGGGCTTTCAGATGTTAAAAGGGCGCGATAGGGAAATTAAAAAATCCTAACCATTCTTCATCTTTACACCTCAGAATGCCATGATGTGGGTACATGCCTGTGGCTATTGAATAGCAAAGATAGGACTGATTTCAGGAAGTCCATGCAAAGATTGATTAACGCATGGAGTAGGTTTCCAAATAGGCCAGTGGAGGCAGAAGCACTGGAATTATTTAAGAAGTGGCTGGATGCCATGATGGAAGGATTGTAGGTTCTTTCTTCTCTATCTACCTTGCGATTGTTTGTGGTTAGATCCCATTCTCAGCCACTTGCCCCCAGATTGAAGTCATCCTGCATTTTCTGTCTTTTTCTCTTTCTTTCACTTTCTCTCTCTGGCTCTCTCTCTGTCCTAGTAACTTGGCAGTTGGCATTGCTATGTGAATGATGGAAGTTGTGGGAGGGATCTTAGAGGTCGGAAAACTGTCATTTAAAAAGATGGGTAAAAATTGAAATATATTGAAATGAAATAAAAGCTGAACCAACATCTTCCTTCCCATTATTCATTTTCTGATTTAAAAAAAAGTCTTTCAAGTTTTCCAGCGTTCCGTGAAGCTTGTGAGCTGAATCAGGGTATCGCATCATTTGAAAATTCAGGGCAGCAGTAGGTCTCATTAGTGTCTTCTCGTTATATTCCTGTCTGTTTTGCTTTGAGCCCTGCACCAGCACTAATGCTTCACATTCAAAAGACGAGGGGAAGAAAAGCGTGACTTGGGAATTTAATCAGGATGTGCCACAAATACAGTGGAGTTTGAATCTCCTCCAAGACAAGAATTGGAACTTCTTTTAACGCCATCATTTTTTGATGATTTTTTTTTCCAAGACTTGCATTTATGTTGTGCCTTTCTTGACCACTGGACGTCCCAAAGCGCTTTACAGCCAATGAAATACTTTTTGAAATTTAATCACTGTCGTAATGTAGGAAATGTGGCAGCCAATCTGTGCACAGTAAGCTCCCACAAACAGCAATGTGATAATGGCCAGATAATCTGTTTTAATTATGTTGATTGAGGGATAAATATTGGTCAGGACACCAGGGATAACTCCCCTGCTCTTCTTCAAAATAGTGCCATGGGATCTTTTACATCCACCTGAGGGGGCAGATGGGGCCTCAGTTTCACGTCTCTTCTGAAAGACGGCACCTCCGACAGTGCTGCACTGGAGTGTCAGCTTAGATTCCGCGCTCAAATCTCTAGAGTGGGACTTGAACCCACAACCTTCTGACTCAAAGGTGAGGGTGCTACCAACTGAGCCAAGGGTGATCAAGGTGAAAGATTTTATCCCTCCCAAGGGCCGGCGGTAAAGTCCATTCTCTTGAGTCCTAGTGTCCAGGAAAGTCTTGGGTTCAACCCTTGGGGTTGCTGAATTAGCTGGTCTCAAATGAGGCAGCAGTAGGAATGCTTATCTTCAGTGTGCCTGGGTTAGAGAAAGAAAAATTAACCAGTATTTCTGCTTTAGGTTGTAGGAAGATCAGATTGTTTGTATAAAAGGAAAAGGGACTCTGCAACACCCCAGGACACAGCAGCATTCTTGTGGGATTTATCAGTGTCCATGAGAGGCGGCAGTGATAATACTGGTGGTGCAAGACACGTCTACTATTTTTGTGGAAGATCAATCTTTCTTCTTAGAACATGAAGTGAGATGGCCCAACGCTGAACTCACACTAGCCAAATAAGGGACTCCCAATGCAATGCAGAATGCTTGCCGGAAAGAACATTGCAGTGGGGGAAGGTTTAGCACATTGCTGCTGGTTTAACTGGAGTTGGGGTTACTGTGATGACTGTTGCTTAAATGAGTCACAACCACTCTGATCTTTGGGCAACCCTTAAGACTGATTTGTCATGTCTGAGTTGCTGTTTTGCTGTCCCTGGATTTCTGGGATAGACCCTCATTGCGTAACTGACTTACGGCCTCTTCCTAAGATTGAAGAATTTAAAGTTGATCTGACTCCTCATTGTGGAGTGGTATACAAAAAGAGCCCCCCGCCCCCTCAATATCACCGCAGCACACCCTTTTAGAGGGAGGGGCAAGGGGAAACAGCAAGATGACTTCCCCCTTTGCCCCCCATTCCAAGAATAACAACTCAATCCAATTCCACCCCAAGGCAAGTATCTTCTTTTTTTTTAAAACACATGTCCCTTACTGCAGTAGATATAATCTATCAATCAACTGACTATATCAGTGTGATAGTAGCCATGGTGTGGAGATGCCGGAGTTGGACTGGGGTGGACAAATGTAAGAAGTCACACAACACCAGGTTATAGTCCAACAGCTTTATTTGAAATCACAAGCTTTCGGAGCTGTGGTGATTATTCTTTATGTTTAGTAAGAAGTATTGTGATTGGTTGTTTGTTTCCTGCCTTGGGATATATGCTGTAATCTCATTGGTAGTTGATGTCATGTGATTTGTGGTGGCCATCTTACATTCAGTTCTTTCCAGCCTTTAGTTGGGACTGGGTGTTGAAAGATGTGCTACAGGATTTTTAAGTTAATAAAGCCTAGATTAGAAAGGCAAATCTATTCTTTATTTCAATTTATTAACTTTATGTCAGAATGGAGCGATATCTTCAACCAGAACGATTCAATGCTGACCCTAATTCTGCAGGAATGGATGATAAATGGAAACATTGGCATTGTACATTTAAAAAGTTTTTGGGCGTGTTGGATCAAGAGTCTCTAAATAAGCTGAATATGCTGATCAACTACATTGCTCCGGATGTGTATAAGTATATTTTGGACTGTAATACTTATGAAGTGGCTATTTCTACATTGGAAAAGATTTTTGTTAAACCAAAGAATGAGGTATTTGCACGTCACCTTCTATCTGCCCGTAGGCAGCAGGTGGGAGAATCTTTGCATACTTATTTACAAGCACTTCGGTGCCTTAGTGTTAACTGTAATTATAAGGCCGTGACGGCTGAAGAATATAAGGAAGAATCGGTACGGGATGCTTTTATTAATGGATTACTGTCTAGATCAATTCGTCAGCGGTTGTTAGAAAATAAGACTTTGGATCTTAAGAGTGCTTTTGAGCAAGCTTCTACATTGGATGTGGCTCAGAGAAGTTCGGATTCTTATGCTCTTTTTAATCGGCCTGTGACTGTGGTTTCGGCAGTTCCGGATGAAAAGGAATTATGTGGACTTAATAGGAGTGGTTTACTAGATTCTGAAACAGTTTCTACTTCAGCGGCTGTTGCCTCTAGGATTCAGAAGTGTTATTTTTGTGGGAACGTCCGGCACCCTCGTCTGAAGTGTCCTGCTCGGGAGGCTGTGTGTAGTAAATGCGGCAAGAGAGGTCATTACGCACGTGTGTGTAAATCATCAGGTTCAATTACCTCCTCTGTGACTATTCAGCCTTTAGATAGGGCGTTTATTGCATCAATTTCTGCTGCATTTGCTCATGGCCTAAACAAAGCTATAGTTACGGCCCAAGTTAATGGGTTGGAAGTGAAGGCCCTTATAGATACGGGCAGTACCGAGAGTTTTATAAGTCTTCAGTTTGCAAAGGAGAAGCATTTGAAAATTTCGCCTGTTTCCTATCAGGTGTGTATGGCTCAGACGACTCTCACTTCACAAGTAGCTGGTTGTTGCCTTGTGAAATTGATTCTTCTAGGTAATACGTATACTGATATACGCCTATCTGTTTTGCCTAATCTCTGTGTGGATATTTTGATTGGTCATGATGTGCTTCAGTTACACGAGTCTCTCAGTCTTTCATTTGGAGGGACTAAGCCACCTTTATCTATTTGTGGATTAACCTCTTTATCCATTTCTCCATTATCACTTTTTTCCAATTTGATGCCGGATTGTAAGCCAATTGCTACCAAGTCAAGAAGGTATAGCAGTCAGGATAGAGAATTTATTAATTCTGAAGTTCAATGTCTCTTATTGGAAGGAATCATTGAACCTAGTTGTTCGCCTTGGCGGGCACAGGTAGTTGTCACGACTAACGAGAGACATAAGAAATGAATGGTGATAGACTATTCCCAAACTATTAATAGGTATACTCAATTAGATGCGTACCCTTTGCCTAAGATTGATGAGCTTATCAATAAAGTATCTCAGTATAAGGTTTTTAGCACTATTGACCTAAAGAGTGCTTATCATCAGATTCCTATTGTTAAGAAGGATCAACCATATACAGCCTTTGAGGCTGGTGGAAAGCTGTATCAGTTTTGCCGAATACCATTTGGTGTTACTAATGGTGTTGCTTGTTTTCAACGGGCAATGGGTGCTTTTATAAGTGATAACTCTCTCTCTGACACCTTTTCATACTTAGATGACATCACGGTGTGTGGCAAATCAAGGGTGGAGCATGATTCTAATTTAGAAAGATTCCTTCAAGCTGCGGAAAAAGTTGGTTTAACTTTCAATAAAGAGAAGTGTACCTTTTCGACCACTGAGGTAAATCTACTGGGGTACATTATCTCGGGAAACAAGATTAAACCAGACCCAGAATGTCTGCGACCATTGATTGATTTACCTTGTCCTACTAATTCTAAGGCTTTGCAACGAGTTGTTGGACTGTTTTCTTACTATTCTAATTGGATTGCAAATTTTTCACAGAAGATCCGGCCTCTTATTCGGGTTACGACATATCCTCTATCATGAGAGGCCAGGACGCGTTTTGATCATTTTAAAAAGGATATCCTTGGAGCAGTTGTGCATTCTATTGATGAGCAGGTTCCTTTTGTGATTGAGACGGACGCTTCTGATTTTGCAATTGGGGCTACTCTGAACCAAAATGGAAGACCTGTGGCCTTTTTCTCACGTACCTTGAACAATAGTGAAAAAAGGCATTCTTCAATAGAGAAAGAGGCGTATGCAATAGTAGAAGCACTGCGTAAATGGAGACATTATTTATCGGGGCGACATTTTACGTTGGTAACTGATCAAAAGTCTGTGTCCGTTATGTTTGATGTCAAACATTTTGGAAAGATTAAGAATGATAAAATAATGAGGTGGAGGATTGAGTTGGCATGTTACCATTTTGATATAGTTTATCATCCGGGGAAGGATAATGTTGCTGCTGATGCGCTGTCGAGGGCTTATTGTTCTGTGATTCACGGAGATACGCTTATTAATCTTCACAATGCCTTATGCCATCCTGGGGTTACGAGGATGATACACTTCGTACGCAGTAAGAATTTGCCCTTTTCAGTTGAAGACGTCAAGCGGATGACTTCATCATGTTCTATCTGTGCTCGGTGTAAACCGAATTTCTTTAAGCCTCAACGAGCTCATCTTATAAAGACTACTTCTCCTTTTGAACGTTTGAGCGTCGATTTCAAGGGGCCTCTTCCTTCAACTACTCAAAACCGATATATATTTACTGTTGTGGATGAGTTTTCAAGGTTCCCTTTTGCTTTTCCTTGCACAGATGTATCAGCTGCTACAGTTATCAAATGTCTGACTCAACTTTTTGTCATCTTTGGGATGCCTGCGTATATCCATTTGGATCAGGGAAGTTCTTTTATGTCTTCCCAGTTGAAGGAATACCTTCAGAGTCGGGGAATTTCTACTAGCAGAACTACCCCGTATAATCCCCAGGGTAATGGACAGTGCGAACGATACACTGGGGTGATCTGGAAGGCAGTTATGTTGGCTTTGACATCCCGGAACCTTAAGAATACACAGTGGGAAATGGTACTGCCTGATGCCCTGCATTCCATTAGATCATTGCTTTCAACGGCTACTAATGTGACCCCCCATGAAAGGCTCTTTAACTATCCGCGGAGATCTACTACGGGATATTCGGTACCTTCATAGCTTACTATGCAGGGACCTGTGCTGCTTCGACGCCATGTTAGATTGTCAAAATATGATCCTTTAGTGGAGGAGGTGGAGCTGTTGGAGGCAAATTCCCAATATGCTCATATTCGATTCCAAGATGGGAAAGAAAGTACCGTTTCAATTAAAGACTTGGCTCCTTGTGGTGGCCAGCCCTCTTCTGAGGATATTAACAATAGTCGTGATTCAGATAATGTGGATGCTGTTACAGATACTACGAATATTTCCAATCCGACTGCAGATAATTATACTTCTATTAGTCAGCCCTCGATGGATGTTCATGACCGTCCCAGTTTACCTCCTGATGGGATTTCTAATCCGGAAACCGTTGAAAATCGGGATATGGATAGCCTTCCTGCAGAAGATACTTCTGTGTCTCCTGGTGTGGGAGGGCAAGGAATTTCACCAAGGTTAAGAAGGTCGACACGAACAAGATATCCGGTCGACCGATTGAAAATGGACTTTTAAATTGATAGTAATGTTTTAAAATTGTTGAAATATTATATTATATTGTTTTAGTTGAGAGATACTTAATACTTATGTGCAATGTTACTATTTGTTGTTGCTCACTTAGTATTGTGTCATGTTGAATAGTTTTATTTTGTCTGTGCATAGTTTTAGTTGTAAATAATTAATTATAAATTGTAAAGGTTATTTAGGTTGGAGTATATTTTAAAAGGAGGGGTGAATGTGGTGATTATTCTTTATATTTAGTAAGAAGTATTGTGATTGGTTGTTTGTTTCCTGCCTTGGGATATATGCTGTAATCTCATTGGTAGTTGATGTCATGTGATTTGTGGTGGCCATCTTAAATTCAGTTCTTTCCAGCCTTTAGTTGGGACTGGGTGTTGAAAGATGTGCTACAGGATTTTTAAGTTAATAAAGCCTAGATTAGAAAGGCAAATCTATTCTTTATTTCAGGAGCGCTGCTCCTTCGTCTCCGAAAGCTTGTGATTTCAAATAAAGCTGTTGGACTATAACCTGGTGTTGTGTGACTTCTTACATATATCAGTGTGAAGCAGAATTCATAATTCTACCACATGTAAACAAAGCTGAATCTTTCCGGGAAGAATAATACACATGTATTGACAACTTACACACATTCTATTCATTTCTTCATGGACACTGTTGTTTCTCATGGCCTGTGATCATTATTGCACCGGCAAGCAGGCTGACATCATTTCATCCCCCAGTATAATCAGGTCATCAACTTCGTGGGGTCTTGTGGAAAACCGACTTGGTTAATACAATGGTTTGTCAGAATAAAAGACATGTCGAGCGTTTCTTGTACCTGGCTCATCTTCTAAATTCATCCCAATCTTTTTGTCAGCGTCACAAATTCAGCATCACCCGTACACTTATTTTTCTGACAGACCCTTCAACTAGATGCTGCCTCCCTCCTTGATTTTTAATTCCTCTTGTGTAATAGCTGTCTTTTTGTAAAATATATGCACATGCTTCTAAGTTCCATCATGTAATGCCTGCCAACATGAATTTCTGGAGCCTTTTAATGGGTTTCGTTGTGAAACAAAATTAGACCAATGTTCAAAACCAAAGATGCAGCTTTTTTGAAACAACGTCTCTGCCCATTAAGATACTCCATCATCCATCCTGTCTGCTGAAGGACTGCATTGTCTCTCCGATTCTCCATCATCTCTACCCCTGTCTGCTAAAGCATTGCATTGTCTCTCCAATACTCCAACATCTGTCCCCAAATTCTCTCCCTTGTGATGTGCCAGCACCTCTTTGTATTGGTTTAATTTTTTTTAAATCTTCCATTTCCTCCCAACTCTCTCTGATGCTCAGTCCAGAGTTCTCCCCCAACTCTCTCTTCACTACATCTATCAATCCCACCTTATCGGACAACAAAGAATGACAACAGAAGATCTATTATACCGTGGCTCTCACCGCCTTGCGGCGACTTTCTATAGGGATGTATATCTTAAGCTACATTTCCCGGCCTTTGCATTGAGGCACTGGATACCCTTCTGAGCATCGCTCAACTGACCGTTCTTCATGTGAGAGCCTCTACAGTAGGGTTGCCAACCCTCCTGGATTGTCCTGGAGACCCCGGGAGTTAAAGATTGATCTCCTGGACACTGTTACGAGCAACCCAAGAGAAAAATCATAGGGGCATTTAAAAAAAAATCACGGATGGGAATAAAGCCTGTTTAACTGACAATCCGGAATCATCCAATTGGGTATTAAAGAGTCTGTTCGCTTTCCAATTGGTGTGGGAAGGTGATGTGCCACAAGGATGGACATGTCAGATGGGTGCGTGGGACGGGACGGTTGGAGATGGCAGGACATGTGATGAAACTTCCTAGAATACCTCCAACCAGAGTTGGTAACCCTACTCCCCAGTGAGTGCCAACAGTTATTTAACCACGCGGCATGTACACATGTACTTCCGGCGGAGGCTACTGGATAGTGATTCGGGACAATTCTCCCCTTTCTAACCCAGGGATACTGACACCAATTGTATCTTCCCTGGCACCGCCCCTGATGAGAGCTAACTTGGTACTGAGCTGGGATCAAAACTGAGACCTTTTCTGCTCTGGATGGCTAAGCTACTCACTGCCTTAGCCAGCTGAGTCACCGGGCGGCCAAACGTATTGGGTTGCACCTTTGTGAAAATGTGTTTTGGCAATTTTGTTTTTACTTGATTGAGGAGCAGAAAGAGCCAGGTTTTATTTCCTTCATAACCGGATTGCCGTAAAAACCCAGCTGGTTCACTAATGTCCTTTAGGGAAGGAAATCTGCCGTCCTTACCCGGTCTGGCCTATATGTGACTCCAGACCCACAGCAATGTGGTTGACCCTTAACTGCCCTCTGAAATGGCCCAGCAAACCATGCAGTTGTACCAAACTGCTGCAAAGAAGACGGACTGCAGCGGTTCAAGAAGGCGGCGGCTCGCCAACGCCACGCATAAGTGATACGACTGGTTTAACGCGATTTTGTGTCATCACTTTGTGTCTGAGCGAACGAGGAAGAGGTTTGCCATACCTCCTCACAGTGTCAGTGCCTCTTTCAATAAGAATGACTTTTTTTTTTCAATTAGTTTCTCTGGGAATGTGTTGTATTCGGTGTAAAAAGGCTGAGCTAGGAACGGCGGGCGGGAAAGATACTTTACATTAAAGAGAGAATATTTCATTGAGGAGCGAGATAATGAACAGGACGCACAGAGCCAGGCGTCACCGTGGAATGCTGCCACAGCTCAATCTTTACTCTGGGAATTGGGGCGGCTTTCTCAAAGGATTGCGCGTGTGAAATTGTCAAGTCTGTCATTTGGGAACAGAAAGTCCTGCTCCAGTTTGATTATTACCTTTTCTGAGAAATGAAATTATATGTTGAGTATATAACCAGCCACAAAGTTTGAATAAATTGTCTGCGGAGTTTGATTGCAGCATTTCAATAACCTAATATAAAAGGAAGGGGTATGATTGACATTCACTTTTACTGCCGTGCTCCTTTATTATGCCTCGGTATCCTTGCCTTCCGCTTAACAATGGAACAGGCCAGCGAGGGCAAAGAGTTAGTGAATGAATCCCTGGGTTTTTTTCCCCCCTCTCCCCCTCCTAATTTTCTCCCCTCCTTTCCTGAAGGTGCTGGTTAATGCTGGGGGTCGGTTCTGCTGCTATCTGGTAGCCATCTTCTCCCCGGCTTGGTTGACTGTTCTCCAGATGTTTAAGTCCCGACGGTTGATGGGCTGTTTTCTAAACATAGAATGCACCATTGCCGAGCCAAATTCCATCTTCACTGGCTATCCAGCTGTAAGAAGTCACACAACACCAGGTTATAGTCCAACAGTTTTATTTGAAATCACAAGCTTTCGGAGCGATGGAGCAGCGCTCCGAAAGCTTGTGATTTCAAATAAAACTGTTGGACTATAACCTGGTGTTGTGTGACTTCTTACATTTGTCCACCCCAGTCCAACACCGGCATCTCCACACCATATCCAGCTGTGGGCACCTTTCAGCAAGTATCCCTGGATAAATAAGGAGCAGGAATTCTGGATCACTTCCCCCCCCCCCCCCCCCCGCCCTCCCTCTCCACTGGCAAGATATTAGTCCAGCGCTCTCACCGCTACGACCTCTGCTGAGATCAACTTACTAGAGCAAAGCAGGGGCCAATCTAGCATCCACTTAGTGGTATTACAGCACACCGTGCATTTTAATCTACACGCCCTCCAGTGACACAACAATGATTTTGTTTCTTTCAGCCTTCAGAGACACAGGCCTGAAATTCCTCTCTTCCACCTCCCCCCCCCCCCCCCACCTTCTCCCCCACCAGGCCAGGGCAGAGAAGGCTGAGGGGGGACCTGATTGAGGTGTACAAAATTATGAGGGGCATAGCTAGGGTAGATAGAAAGGAACATTTCCCCTTAGTAGAGGGGTCAATAACCAGGGGGCATAGTTTCAAGGTAAGTGGCAGGAGGTTTAGAGGGGATTTGAGGAAAAACTTTTTCACCCAGAGGGTGGTTGGAATCTGGAACTCATTGCCTGAAAGGGTGGTAGAGGCAGGAACCCTCACAACATTCAAGAAGAATTTAGATGGGCACTTGAAACGCCATAGCATACAAGGCTACGGACCAAGTGCTGGAAAATGGGATTAGAATAGACAGGGCTTGATGGCCGGCGCGGACACGATGGGCTGAGGGGCCTCTTTCTGTGCTGTGTAACTCTATGACTCTATGGCATATTTCCAACATAAGTGGCGGAATGTGGGGCAGAATCCCATTGGCACTGGGTTGTGCCCTGTGGAGACAAAGCCAGCAAATTCCGGGTTAGGGTGGAGGGGCGGAAGGGAGAAGATGGATCTTCCTGCCCGCTCCCTTTACATCAAAGGGGAAATGTCTGGGGGAATTCCCAGACTTCTCTGAGAAATCCCACCCAGTCTGCTCCCTGATGGACCCAATGGAACTCATGGTTGCTGAGATTGGGTGTAGGTTCCATTATGGGCTTAGTAAAGGCCCCACACTGATTCAGGACAAAGGGAATTGATCCCAGAGGAGTGATCCTTCTCCTTTGTTGTCGGTTTTCATTTAATCATTTCTCCTGACACTGCAATCTGAATTTTATTTCCAAAAAAAAGTACTAGGAAAATAATTAACTTTCAAAAGCGTATTGGATAAATACTTGAAGGGGAGAAAGTTGTCGGGCTGTGGGGAAAGAGCGGGGGAGTGGGCTTAATTGGATTGCTCTTTCAGCGAACCAGCACAGGCCTCCCACTGTGCTGTATGATTCTATTTGATTCAAATCAAAAATATCCATTTTTAAAAATCCAATGAGTATAAAGCAACAGAACAAGGCCTCAGTGTTTATAAACTAGAAGTTACTTGCTGATTCCTATGTACGAGTTATAAAGGACGTTCTCTGATTCCTATTCCTGATATTTCAAAGCCAAATTGCAGGTAGCTGAGGAAGGGGAAGCCATTTTGCAGTTTATACTCACTCAAGTGTATATCTAAATAGTTCAATATGCTGCCTTAAAAACATCTTTTCTCTATAGCTGTCAAAAGTTTAATAAAGAGTCATTTCTCTCAGTGCTCTGTAAAAGCATTGTAAGAAAGCAAGGATTGAGAAAAATAATGTCCTTATGCAGACCATGTGCAGCCAGTTCTATTCTGGACTCTATTCCAGCCCATTTAATCGAGAGGATTTGCAAGCATGTTCTTGATTCTCTCTCCCAAAGGTTCATCAAGTAAGATTCCAAGGGAGAAAAATTCAGTTGGTTAGCGCCTCCCGTTAGCGCCTCCCGTTAGCGCCTCCCGTTAGCGCCTCCCATTAGCGCCCCGTTAGATCGTGGCATCTGTCGAGCGTGCAGCGCCCCGGTAGTGCCCCTGACCGGAAATTGAGTCGCGCCCCCTGCCTTAGTGCCTGCCGCTAGGAACGACAGGTAGAGGGGAATGTCGGGAAAGGGCTGGGGGAGCGCTATTTAAAGGCGGGCGCTTCTTGCTATTTTTTTTTGTCGGCAAAATTTTTGGTACACGCAGGTTGAGAGGGAGAGAGACGTCTGGAGAGATTTAATGCTGTCCTAAGGAGTTTTGGCCCTCAGCACCACTTTTGAGGTTCCTAAGCGCCGAGCTCTTTCCCTGGGCCTCTCCATTAGTGCTTCCAACACAATTGTTTTTGAGGTCTCTCCAGGCCGAGATTCAAGGCTGCAATGAACAGGGAGTGGCTGGCCAGCAAGATGGCCCCTCCCCTTTAAGAACTGGACGGCGCCAGTCTGTCTGGCTTCCATGGTAACTGGCATCGCCTGAGCTTCGGTAGCGTTCTGAGGTAGCGCCTCGCTCCCCGACGTTAGCAGCTTAAGAGAGGTGTGCAACGCCTGATTTAGCGCTCAAATCACCCCCAGGGGCAATAGAGGTGAATTTTGCAGTCGGAGGCGATAATTAGCGCCGGGCGCTAAACTTTGCGCCCAGCCGATATTAGTGCCCTAAAATGGGCAAGACCCATTTTTTCCCCCCAAGGCACTTACCTAACCGTATATCCTAAATTACCCATCCTAAGCCAGTTACGTTCCTATACCTTATATCTTCCCTATACTTAGCAACTAAGGGATGGAGAGCCTTTACATCTCCCGGAGAGCAGCAACCAGAAGTTCCAACAGCTTCTCATCATCTGGGGGCGCTGGTGGGCGGTGGTAGGAGGGTTTAAAACATTGCTCTACTGTTCCAGAGAGTTTGGGAACATGTCTCTCTGTCTCCGTATCTCTCTCTCTCTCTCTCTCTCTCATCATATATAAGGGTAAATTTCTCCAGTTCATGCCACTGCCTTGCCCATCACCAGTAGGCATTAGAAAATCACCGTTAATGCCCCCATGATTTCCCAATTAGCCCTGCCAGCGGGTGAGTTAATTAACCATTGCTGCAGATTTGGAAACCTTCAATTTCTCTACCTATTTCTACTTTTTACGTTTTTCTCTTAAAAGCTAGGTTTAAAACACTTCCCTAAGCTTATTTTCCCACCCTCTTGGATTGAACCATCATCTCTGGTGGCGGTAGCAGTTTGGAAAATTTAGGATCTGAGTGGCTGAAAACTGATTCCACAGTATGGTTTTTCAACCAATCAAGTACCAGACCTATGATCAAAAGCAAAATACAGCAGTGGCTGGAAATCTGAAATAAAAGCAGAAAATGCTGGAAATACTCAGCAGGTCAGGCAGCCTCTGTGGAGAGAGAAACAGAGTTAACGTTTCAGGTTGATGACCTTTAATCAGAACCAGAACTATGAAGATTGGCATGGTCAAACCTAGATGCAGTCAGGTGATTCTCTTCACCCACTCCTGCAAAAACAGATTCTCTTCTAGCACCAGCAGGGCAGCTTGACCTCGACAAGCTCGATCAACTTTGTGCAAAAAGGGTTAATATTTTGTAGAGAATTAGCCGCAGCATTATTATGTGTTTGCACTGTGTCTTTTCCTGGCAAAGGACAATTATCACATCTTCATTCAGGGGTGAATGATCATTGTAGTGTCATTGCAGGTCGGTCAGCTTGCTTCAGCCGGTAGCAAGCACTCTCGCCTTTTGAATCAGAAGGTTGTGGAGTTGAGACCCGCTCCACACCTTGAGCATGTAATTCAGGTTAACACTTCCCTGCAGTCTTGATGGAGTGCTGCGTTGTGAGTGCCGCCCTTCTAATGAGATGCTAAACTGAGGCCCTGTCTGCCTGCTTCAGTGCTTGAGGTCAGTGCACTATGTGAAGAAGAGCAGGGAGTTCTCCAAGTGCCCTGGCCAACACTCTTCCTTCAACCAACTCTAGTAAAAAAAAACAGATTAAGTGGTTAGTCATCTCACTTCCTGTTTGTGGGACTTTGCGAAGTGTAAGTTGGCCTCTGCATTTGTCTATATAACAACAGTGACTGTTAATCAAGAACTAACTCATTGGATGTGAAGCACGTTAGGACATCCTGACAGGCTTGATGTTGCCTGGCCTGGTGAGTTTTTCCAGCATTTTCAGTTGTTATTTCGGATTTCCAGCATCTGCAGTATTTTGCTATCAGGCTTGATAAGGTGTTGGGCAAATGCAGCTTCCTTCTTTACTACTTCTTCATGAAATGATCAACAGTTGGTTGCTAGGAAATAAGAGCGTCTATAACTATTATTCCAATACTGGATACTGGCTGAGAATTGCAAGGCAGAGTGGTCAACACATGTGTCTTAAATGTAGTGCTCTTAAATAGAATGTTGAAACTTGGGAATTTGGAGCAGAGGGGGAAGGAGGTGCTGCTTTTTGCCTCCAAATCTTTGTGTCACAGGTAAATATTTAATTCCCATCTACCTAGAACTTAAACTAGATCTAGTAATTAGTTAAAAATGAAACTGTAAGCTAAGTTAATTAAATACATATCCTTTAATTAACTAAATACTTAAAGCAAGGTCATACTCTTATGTTCATTAATAACTAGACATTCTTATTATGAACACAGCTAGCTTCTAGCTAGTCATTTATTCAGTACACGTTCTCTAGGTACAGTATCTGTAGAGATGCAGCATGTGTGCTCCTGTGTGCAGGCTGCCATCTTGACTGTTGCCTTGTGGGTAGCCTAGTGCCTCATGGGTAATGTAGTCTTAATATAATATATAGCTGGGTAGTGTAGTCTTATACATACAGCTCTACACAGCTCTACGGCTCCACCTAGTGTCCACTATAGAATGACATGTTATTGATCGTTACATCCCCCTTTCTTTGAGGTTTAACAAAATCAATATCAATCAACTTTCAAGAAAACAATAAAGATAATATCAGTAACACTTTTGTTAGTGCTCTATAAACATAAACATTTTCAAAACAGTCAACACATTTTCAAAGCTTTACATTGTACTCAAAGATTAAGTCTATCAGGCTCTTTTACTTCACGTGTGGATCTTCTCAACACGGGTAAGTCTGATGTATCTTCATGAGATTGTTCTGGTGGTGAATGACAAGATGCAGTTGCGGCATTGTCATCAATCTGCTCTTGTATAGATCGAGGTCTCCTTGCGATCTTTGCTTGGAGAGGGTTTCAGTGTTTCCTTCACTCTTCATGCCATAACTCTCAATGCAGTCAATGCACTCTCGAAAAACTGCTGGCAGCTGGATCCCATCATACAGCATAGTCCTCTCAGCCGCCTCGGCTAATGGAACACCAAAGATTGGCCTGAGGGAAGAAGGAGTGTCCAGCGGAACTGCTTCCTGCTCTGGTGCAGGCTTCTTCTTTTTCTTTTTCTCTTTCCACTGCTTAACAACATCTGCTGCGGTTATATCTTTGGGCTTTTTCTCCTTGTGTTTTTCCTCTTTGTGCTTTTCTTCCTTTGGCTTCTCTTTGACCTTAAAGTCTTTTTCTTTCTTCTTAGAGAAACTAGGCTTTTTGAAGACATGGATACCCTTTGGCCTTTTCATCCTTGATGGGCTCTCTGCTTTGTCACCTGAGTCATCTGGTCTGCTTGTGGCACAGTTTATACGGTAGACTCTCTTGACCAGTTCTAAGTCTTCACAAGCTTTGTCACCTAGTATCGAATCAAGTCTTTCAGCCACAACAGAAAACATGAGATGATGCACTTTGTCTTTGACTGTCACTTTAAGTCTGCATACACCTGAGCTATCTATTTTCTGTCCATTATAGCTCTTCAGTAGTACTGACTTTTTCTGTATTTTGGGCTTTTCTTTCATATTTTTTATGTCACTCATACTGATTAAGTTTGCTTTTGCCCCAGTGTCCAGTTTCAATGTAACTAATGCTCCATTTATCTGCAGTGGGATCATCCATTTGTCCACTTTTACTGCATTGACCTTATGTTCAGCATTGTCCATTTCTGAGGGCTGCACATTTTCTGTATCTTTTTTGATATCGTCACATGACGCCATTCCTACAAAAAATGTCTCACTTAAATCAGTGTCCTCAATTACATTAACTCGTTGCCCTTTCTTAGTTTGTACTTTTGAAAAGCATTGTTTGGCAAAGTGATTCTTTCCATTACACTTTGTGCACATTTTTCCAAACGCTGGGCATTGTCTTAACTGGTGTTTGTAACCACAGCGTTTACAATTAAAAATTTCATCCTCCGATTGCTTTTCATTTCTGTTCTGCCCATGTTTCTTCCCCTTATAGGACACAGCACTGACAGCAGCATTATCACTCATTACAATCGCATCATTATTGATTTCACTGAAAGTCTTCGCGTGCTTTCAAGCTAGCTCGCTGGCTTGGCATATTTTCACAGCATTTTCCAAATTTAGTTCGGTTTCTCTCAATAGACGTTCCCTGACTTTTTTATCATGAATACCAAACACAATCTGGTCACGAATCATGGATGCTTTGAGCTCAGAGAAATTACATGTCTGTGCTTTCAGTTTCAGATCAGTTATAAAGCTATCAAAAGTCTCATTTTGCTGCTGTGTCCGAGAACAGAAGATGTATCTTTCATAGGTCTCATTCTTTTTGGGAGAGCAATGTGCATCAAATTTTTTTAGCACATCTTCTAATTTTTCTCTGTTCTCCTCTGGATTAAATACAAATGTATTAAATACCTCTATCGCCTGTGGGCCTGCAACCGTAAGCAGCAATGCTATCTTCCTTGCTTCTGGCTTTGTACCGAATCCGATGGCTGCAATGTAGAGTTCGAATTGTTGTTTAAAAGTCTGCCAATTGTAGTCGATTTTTTCTGTGAGTTTCAAATGCTCTGGTGGCTTCAAATTCTCCATGTCGCTTTTCACAATTTTTAGCAGATCTTCACCATCCTGGTACCATCTTATGTTCATTAAACATAGAAACATAGAAACATAGAAGATAGGAGCAGGAGTAGGCCATTCGGCCCTTCGAGCCTGCTCCGCCATTCAATGTGATCATGGCTGATCATCCAAACTCAGTACCCTGTCCCCGCCTTTTCCCCATATCCCTTGATCCCTTCAGCCTCAAGAAACATATCCAACTCTTTCTTGAATATATTTAATGAACTGGCCTCCACCGCCCTCTGTGGCAGAGAATTCCACAGGTTCACCACTCTCTGGGTGAAGAAATTCCTCCTCATTTCAGTCCTAAATGGCTTACCCCTTATCCTTAGACTATGACCCCTGGTTCTGGACTCCCCGGCCATCAGAAACATCCTTCCTGCATCTAGTCTGTCCAGACCTGACAGAATTTTATAGGTTTCGATGAGATCCCCTCTCAATTTTCTAAACTCCAGTGAGCATAAGCCCAATCGACACAATCTCTCCTCATACGTCATTCCTGCCATCCCAGGTATCAGCCTGGTGAATCTTCGCTGCACTCCCTCCATGGCAAGAACGTCCTTCCTCAGGTATGGTGACCAAAACTGCACACAATACTCAAGGTGCAGTCTCACCAAGGCCCTGTACAACTGCAGCAAGACATCCTTGTTCCTGTACTCGAACCCTCTTGCTACGAAGGCCAACATACCATTTGCCTTCTTAACCGCCTGCTGCACCTGCATGCTTACCTTCATAATAACTAGACATTCTTATTATGAACACAGCTAGCTTCTAGCTAGTCATTTATTCAGTACACGTTCTCTAGGTACAGTATCTGTAGAGATGCAGCATGTGTGCTCCTGTGTGCAGGCTGCCATCTTGACTGTTGCCTTGTGGGAAGCCTAGTGCCTCATGGGTAATGTAGTCTTAATATATATACAGCTGGGTAGTGTAGTCTTATACATACAGCTATATCCGGCTCTACACAGCTCTACGGCTCCACCTAGTGTCCACTATAGAATGACATGTTATTGATCGTTACAATACAGGGATGGCAGTGCAGGCGGTGTGCCACAACTGCAGCATGTGGGAGTTTGTGGAGAGCATTGCAATCCCAGATGACCACGTCTGCAGTAAGTGTCTGCAACTCGAGGAACTTCAGCACAGAGTTGTTGAGCTGGAGTCCAAGGTGCAGACATTGCAGGGTATCAGGGATGGGGAGAGTTATCTTGGCACTTTGATCCATGAGGCAGTCATACCCTTTAGGTTAGGTAGTGGTACAGGTCTGGTTAGTGGTCAGGGACGGGGGGGTGTGACTGCAACTCAGGCAGGTAAGGGGACCCCAGGTGCAGTGCTGGAGGAGCTTCAGCCTTTGCCCTTATCCAACAGGTATGAGGTTCGTGCTGCCTGTGTGGATGAGGGAAAAGCCTGCAGGATGGATGAGCAAGCTGACCATGGCCCATGGTGCAGGAGGCCATTCAAATGGGGGAGTGAAAAGGAATGTTGTAATTGTGGCGACACGCCACCACTGGACATAATCCGCTCACGGCGGCACGGACAGTTTAAGCAGACGCCCCCAGCCGGGGGCCCTCTACTCCAGCAACTTGTTTCCCGCAGGGACAGGCTGCCGGGAGCACTTCCTGTCTGGGGAGTATTTAAGTGGTTGCGCGGTCTTTTCCAGTTCCTCTTTGCCATGAGGTTGATTAAAGCAGTTGTGTTTAACTAACTCTGGTCTCGACTCCCACGTTTGCCGCGGTATCACAACACTGGTGACCCCGACGCTCAGGACGAATCCTAAGCTAGCATGGCGGATACAAACGCAGTCACGGTTAAACTACCGGACTTTTGGGAGAACCTGGCCGAAGCCTGGTTTGTTCAAGCCGAGTCCAGATTCCGGCTGAGACACATTACAGTCGACGCCACGAAGTATGACTACCTCGTCGCCTCTCTCACCTACGCCACAGTCCCCAAGGTTTGGGCAGCGCTGCAGGAGCCACCAGCGGAAGGCAAGTACGAACATCTGAAGGCTGCGCTCCTTAAAAAATTTCAAACGTCCCCTTACCAGCGCAATTGCCAACTCCTCGACCTCCCCGGCCTTGGTGACGCTTCACCGTCGGATCTGCTCTCCCACATGCTGTCCCTCTCGGACGACAAAACACCGGCGCCCTCTTTCGCACGCTTTTCATTCGACAGCTGCCCGCCAGCATCCGCCCGCTCATTGTGGAATCTGGCTCTACGGACCTGAATGAGATAGCCAAAAAGGCCGACCGGCTGCTCTCTGTGCACTCCGCCCGCGACGTCGCGCCCGACCTCACGGCAACGACCACGCGGTCTTCCCGGCCCACTAGGCCCAACCGCCCTACCACTCCGGGTCACTGCTACTACCACACCCGTTTTGGCACGAGGGCCCAACGCTGCACGCCACCGTGCACTTTCAAACCCCCCCCCGCACCGGCCCCCACGATGGCCGTGGGGCAAAAGGGGCCTCTACTGTACGTCACCGATGACAGCACCAACCGCCAATTTCTGTGCGACACAAGGGCCCAGCACAGCATCACCCCCGCCTCCGCCCTCGAAATCCAACGTGGCGCACGGGGTATCACGCTGGCCGCAGCCAATGGCTCTGACATCCGCACATATGGCACCCGCATGGTCACGCTCGACCTCGCGGGCCGCCGCTACCGCTGGGAGTTCCTCACAGCCAGGGTCCTCTGCCCACTCATCGGCGCCGACTTCCTACGCGCCCACGGCCTCCTTGTCGACATTCCGAGGCACCGCCTCGTCGACATCAACACTATGGCCCCCATCCCTGGTGCATTTACCCCGGCCCGTTCGGCCGGCCTGACGACCTACTGCCTCACCAGAGCCACGGACAACTACTCGGCACTTCTAGCCGAGTTTCCCGCCCTCACTAACCCGACCTTTTCGGCCAAAGCCGCCAAACACGGTGTGGAGCACTATATCCCCAGCACCGTCCCCCCGGATTCTGCCCACGCCCGCAGACTCAACCCGGCCAAGCTGGAAATCGCGCGGGTCGAGTTCACCACCATGGAACAACTCGGCATCATCCGCCGCTCCAGCAGCCCTTGGACCTCGCCCCTCCACATCGCCCCCAAGCCCGGCGGAGGCTGGCGCCCTTGCGGGGACTACCGCCGCCTCAACGACGCCACCACCCCCGACCGATACCCGGTGCCGCACATCCAGGACTTCTCGGCCAGACTGGCCGGACGAACCGTCTTTTCCAAGGTCGACCTGGTGCACGGTTACCACCAAGTCCCCGTACACCCCGTGGACATCCCCAAAACGGCCGTCATCACCCCATTCGGCCTGTTCGAGTTCCTGAGGATGCCCTTCGGCCTCAAGAATGCAGCCCAGGCTTTCCAGCGCCTTATGGACTCAGTCCTCCGGGACCTGAACTTCCTATTCGTCTATCTAGACGACATTCTCGTGGCCTGCTCCTCCCAACAGGAACACCTCGAACACATTCGCATCCTGTTCGGGCGCCTAGCCCAACATGGGCTCATCCTCAGCCCGGCGAAGTGCCAATTCGGCCTAACCGAGATCGATTTTCTCAGTCACCACATCACCCCTGCTGGGGCCGTCCCCCTGCCCAACAAGGTGCAGGCCGTCCAGCAATTCCCCCGCCCCAACACCATCAAGGGCCTCCAGGAGTTCCTCGGGATGGTGAACTTCTACAACAGGTTCATCCCCAGCGCTGCAGCCCTCATGAAGCCCCTATACGACTCCCTCCGAGGTAAATCCGGCAAGATGGTCGTAGCCTGGACCACTGACACGTCAGCCGCCTTTGACGCCACCAAAAACGCGCTCGCCGACGCCACCCTGCTCGCGCACCCGAGGGCCGATGCCCGGGTCGCGCTCACCACCGACGCCTCCGACCACGCGGTCAGAGCCGTGTTCGAGCAGTGGGTCAATGGCGCGTGGCAGCCACTTGCCTTCTACAGCCACCAACTGCGCCCCCCGGAGGTCAAATACTCTACTTTCGACCGCGAGCTTCTCGCGCTCCACCTGTCGGTCCGCCAGGTGGAGCGCGAGAACAAGCCGCTCACATACGCGATGGCCAAGCACACCGAACCCTGGTCCGCTAGGCAGCAATGCCAGCTCGCGGCCGTGTCTGAGTTTACTACGGACATCCAGCACGTCTCCGGTAGAGACAACGTTGTCGCCGACTGCCTTTCCCGTCCCGCCATCTGCGCGAATCCCCTCGCGGTCGACTACGCGCAACTAGCAGCGGCCCAGCTCACGGACCCAGACCTCCTCTCGGCGGCTACCAGCCTGCCAGGGCTACGCTTAGCCAAGGTCGCGCACGTCAGTCACTTGCGACGTCTCACTCGGCCAACCCAGGCCGGTCGTCCCTGCAACCTGGCGCCGCCGCATCTTCGACGCGCTACACGCGCTCTCCCATCCGGGTGCCCGCGCATCCGTCAAACTCCTCTCCCAGCGTTTCGTCTGGCGCGGCCTCAGCAAAGATGTTCGGACTTGGGCCACCTCCTGCCTCGCCTGCCAATGGGCTAAGGTACAGCTACACACAAAAGCACCCCTGGGAGACTTCGAGGTACCCAGCCGCCGCTTCGACCACGTACACGTCGACATCGTCGGTCCTCTGCCGCCATCGCAAGGCCAAACTTATCTCCTCATGATGGTCGACCGCTACACACGCTGGCCTGAGGCAGTGCCACTGCCCTCCACCACCACAGCCGACAACGCCAGGGCGTTCATTAACACCTGGGTTGCAAGGTTCGGCGTACCAGCCGACATAACCTCCGACAGAGGCGCACAGTTCACCTCCGAACTCTGGACGGCCACAGCACGCAACCTCGGGGTGACGCTCCACCGAACCACAGCGTACCACCCGCAGGCCAATGGGCTGTGTGAACGCTTCCACAGGTCACTCAAGGCCTCACTCCGCGTCGGCCTGCAGGACAGTACCTGGACTGACCGCCTACCGTGGGTGCTACTAGGCCTACGCACCGCGGTCAAGGAAGACCTCCAGTCCTCGGCAGCGGAGTTAGTCTACGGACAACCGCTGCGCGTCCCAGGCGAATTCCTTCCGGAGGCTACCACGCCTTGGTCAGCCGAATAGCAGCAGCTCAACTCTTTCTCTTCCGCTCAACAGTTCGCCCCACTTCCGGTCAACCGACACGGCGAACTCGCACCTCACGTCCCGCCAAACTTACAGCAGGCACGCTTCATCTTCGTGCGACACGACGCGCACCGCGGACCCCTGCGACCCCCGTACGACGGACCGTACGAGGTACTACAAACCGGGGACAAGGTCTTCAAGCTGCGACTCGGCGACAGGGTCGACACAGTCTCCATCGACCGGCTCAAACCAGCACACACAGAACCAGGGGAACAGGTCCCCGTGGCCCGACCTCCAACTGGAGGCCGTCCCGCCAGCAAGCCAGCACAGCCGGCGGCGAACCGCCCGGCCCCACCAACTAGACCGGCGACCACTCAGAGCCGCTCCGGCAGAACCATTAGACCACTGTCACGACTCGTCCACTCCTCCTAAGCGGATTCTGGGGGGAGCTCTGTGGCGACACGCCACCACTGGACATAATCCACTCACGGCGGCACGGACAGTTTAAGCAGACGCCCCCAGCCGGGGGCCCTCTACTCCAGCAACTTGTTTCCCGCAGGGACAGGCTGCCGGGAGCACTTCCTGTCTGGGGTGTATTTAAGTGGTTGCGCGGTCTTTTCCAGTTCCTCTTTGCCATGAGGTTGATTAAAGCAGTTGTGTTTAACTAACTCTGGTCTCGACTCCCACGTTTGCCGCGGTATCTCAACATAATGGTAGTGGACAGTATAGTCAGGGGGATAGATACTTTTCTCTGCAGCAGCGATCAGGAATTCTGAAGGCTGTAGTGCCTGCCCATGCCAGAGTTAAGGATATCTCCTTATGGCTGGTGAAAAATTTGGAGTGGGAGAGGGAGGATCCAGTTGTCGTGGTCCACGTAGGAACCAACAACATAGGTGGAATGAGGAATGAGGTTCTGCTGAGAGAGTTTGAGGAGCTAGGATCCAAATTAAAAAGCAGAACCTGAAAGGTAATAATCGCTGGATTGTTACCTGAACCACGCGCAAATTGGCAAAGGGACAAGCAGATCAGAGAGTTAAATGAGTGGCTCAAAGAGTGGTGTGGGAGGAAGGGGTTCGATTCATGGGGCACTGGCACCAGTACTGGGGAAAGAGGGAGCTGTTCTGTTGAGAGAGTCTCCACTTAAACCGGGCTGGGACCAGTGTCCTGGTGAATCGAATAACTAGGGCTGTAGATAAGGCTTTAAACTAAAAAGGGGGGGTGGGTGGGGGGGCGAGGTCAGGTGAGGGAAAATTTAGAAATCTAAAAAGAAAAGTCAAGGTAGTGGAGCACTGCAGCAATTTGGGTAAAGATAAGCAGTGTGTGACAGGAAGGGACAGAGAGTTTAAAGGTAATCGTGCATCAGTGAATAAAATGAAAACAGGGACTAATGGTAAAAGGTTAAAACTAAAGGCTCTGTACCTGAATGCATGAAGCATTCATAACAAGGTAGACAAATTAGTGGCACAAATAGTGATAAATGGGTATGATCTAATGGCCGTTACAGAGACATGGTTGCAAGGTGACCAGGGTTGGGAACTAAATATTCCAAGGTACTTGACTTATTGAAAAGACAGGCAGACTGGAACAGGAGGGTTGGGGGTTGGCGGCAGGCGGGGGGGGGGTAAGCCCAGATAATTAAGGATGACATAAGGACAGTAGTGAGAAAGTATTTTGGCTCAGAAGATCAGGAAGTAGAATCAGTATGGGTGGAGATGAGAAATAACAAGTGGCAGAAAACAGTGGTGGGAGTAGTTTATAGTCACCTAACAGTAGCTATACCATTGGACAGAATATTAATCAACAAATAATAGGAGTTTGTAACAAAGGTAATACAATAATCGTGGGGGGACTTTAATCTGCATATAGATTGGGCAAATCAAATTGGCAAGGGTAGTCTGGAGGATGAGTTCATGGAATGTATTCGAGACAGTTTCCTAGAACAATACGTCATGGAACCAACCAGGGAACAGACTGTTTTAGACCTTGTTTTGTATAATGAGACAGGGTTAATTAGTAAACTTATAGTAAAGGATCCTCTAGGAAAGAGTGATCATAATACGATAGAATTTCACATTGAGTTTTAAAGTGACATTCTTAAGTTTGACACTAAGTCTTGAGTCTTAAACTTAAACAAATCCAATTACATATGTATGAGGGGCGAGTTGGCTAAGGTAGATTGTGAAATTAGATTAAAAGGTAATACAGTAGATAAGCAGTGACAATCATTTAAAGAAGTATTCCAAAATTCTCAATGAATATACATTCAATTGAGAAATAAAAACTCCACGAGAAAAGTGATCATCCGTGGCTAACTAAAGAAGTTAAGGATAGTATTAGATTAAAAGAAGCGGCTTATACCGTTGCAAAGAATAGTAGTAAGCCTGAAGATTGGGAGAACTTTAGAAACCAGCAAAGGATGTCCAAAAAATTGATAAAAAGGGAGAAAATAGAATATGAGAGTAAAATAACAAGAAATATAAAAACAGATTGTAAGAGCTTCTACAAGTATGTAAAAAGGAAGAGCATAGGCTAAGACAGGAGAAATTATACTGCGGAACAAGGAAATGGCAGAGGCTTTAAACAAATATTTTGTATCTGCTTTCACAGTAGAAGACACAAAAAGTATAGCAAAAATAATGGGGAACCAAGAGAGCGAGGAACTTAAAGTAATGAAGATCAGTAGAGAAAAACTACTTGAGAAAGTAATGGGACTAAAAGCTGACAAATCCCCTGGACCTGACGGCCTACATCCTAGAGTTCTAAAAGAGGTGGCTGCAGAGATAGTGGGCGCATTGGTTGTGATCTTCCAAAATTCCCTAGATTCTAGAACGGTCCCAGCGGATTGGAAAGTAGTAAATGTAACCCCGCTATTCAAGAAAGGAGGGAGAGAGAAAACCGGAAACTATAGGCCAGTTAGCTTGAAATCAGTCGTCTTAAATATGCTGGAATCCATTATTAAGGAAGTGGTAATAGGATACTTAGAAAATCATAATATGATTAGGCAGAGTCAACATGGTTTTATGAAAGAGAAATTGTGTTTGACAAATTTATTAGAGTTTTTTGAAGGTGTAACTAGCAGGGTAGATAAAGGGGAATCAGTGGATGTAGTATAGAGTCATAGAGTTATACAGCACAGAAAGAGGCCCCTTCAGCCCATCGTGTCCGCGCCGGCCATCAAGCCTGTAATGATCAATAACATGTCATTCTATAGTGGACACTAGGTGGAGCTGTAGAGCTGTGTAGAGCTGTATATAGCTGTATGTATATTAAGACTACACTACCCATGAGGCACTAGGCTACCCACAAGGCAGCAGTCAAGATGGATGCCTCTACAGATACTGTACCTAGTCCACATGTGCTCAATAAAGTGTCTAGCAAAAGCTAGCTGTGTTCATAATAATAATGTCTAGTTATTAATGAACATAAAATGGTACCAGGATACCAAGAGTTGTAAATATCTGCTAAAAAATTGTGAAAAGTGACATGGAGAATTTGAAGCCACCAGAGCGTTTGAAACTCATGGGAAATGTCGACTACAATTGGCGGATTTTTAAACAACAATTCGAACTCTACATTGCTGCCATCGGATTCGGTACGAAGCCAGACGCAAGAAAAATAGTGTTGCTGCTCACGGTTGCAGGCCCACAGGCGATAGAGGTATTTAATACATTTGTATTTAATCCAGAGGAGAACAGAGAAAAATTAGAAGATGTGCTAAAAAAAATTTGATGCACATTGCTCTCCCAGAAAGAATGAGACCTATGAAAGATACATCTTCCGTTCTCGGACACAGCAGCAAAATAAGACTTTTGATAGCTTTATAACTGATCTGAAACTGAAAGCACAGACATGTAATTTCTCTGAGCTCAAAGCACCCATGATTCGTGACCAGATTGTGTTTGGTATTCATGATAAAAAAGTCAGGGAACGTCTGTTGAGAGAAACCGAACTAAATTTGGAAAATGCTGTGAAAATATGCCAAGCCAGCGAGCTAGCTCAAAAGCATGCAAAGACTTTCAGTGAAATCAATAATGATGCGATTGTAATGAGTGATAATGCTGCTGTCGGTGCTGTGTCCTACAAGGGGAAGAAACGTGGGCAGAACAGAAATGAAAAGCAATCGGAGGATGAAATTTTTAATTGTAAACGCTGTGGTTACAAACACCAGTTAAGACAATGCCCAGCGTTTGGAAAAATGTGCACAAAGTGTAATGGAAAGAATCACTTTGCCAAACAATGCTTTTCAAAAGTACAAACTAAGAAAGGGCAACGAGTTAATGTAATTGAGGACACTGATTTAAGTGAGACATTTTTTGTAGGAATGGTGTCATGTGACAATATCAAAAAGGATACAGAAAATGTGCAGCCCTCAGAAATGGACAATGCTGAACATAAAGTTAATGCAGTAAAAGAGGACAAATGGATGATCCCACTGCAGGTAAATGGAGCATTAGTTACCTTGAAACTAGACACTGGGGCAAAAGCAAACTTAATCAGTATGAGTGACATTAACAATATGAAAGAAAAGCCCAAAATACAGAAAAAGTCAGTACTACTGAAGGACTATAATGGACAGAAAATAGATAGCTTAAGTGTATGCAGACTTAAAGTGACAGTCAAAGACAAAGTGCATCATCTCATGTTTTCTGTTGTGGCTGAAAGACTTGATTCACTACTGGGTGACAAAGCTTGTGAGGACTTAGAACTGGTCAAGAGGGTCTACCGTATAAACTGTGCCATAAGCAGACCAGATGACTCGGTGGATTCTGTAGTGAATAATTTCCAGGATGTGTTCAAAGGATTTGGAGTTCTACCATTCACTTACAAGATCCAGCTAAAGGAGGATGCTCAGCCAGTGGTACATGCTCCACGAAGAGTTCCAGCACCCCTGCGTGACCGGCTCAAGAAAGAACTGGACAGAATGACCACACTAGGAGTCATCAGGAAAATCGAAGAGCCAACAGACTGGGTTAACTCCATGGTATGTGTAAAGAAAAAGAACAATGATCTAAGAATATGCATGGATCCAAAGGACTTAAATGCAAACATAAAACGTGAACACTACCAGATTCCCAAGTGAGAAGAAATCACCAGTGAAATGTCAGGTGCCAGATACTTTACAAAGCTCGATGCCTCACAAGGATTTTGGCAACTAAAACTGGATGAAGAGAGCACCAAATACTGTACCTTCAACACACCATTTGGCAGGTATTGTTTCCTCAGAATGCCTTTCGGGATAATATCTGCATCTGAAATCTTTCATAGAGCGAAATTGAAGGTCTGGAAGGAGTCCGGGTCTATGTTGATGACATTATCATCTGGGGCTCCACACTAAAAACACAAGAGACTATACAAGAGTAGATTGATGACAATGCCACAACTGTATCTTGTCAATCACCACCAGAACAATCTCATGAAGACACATCAGACTTACCCGTGTTGAGAAGATCCACACGTGAAGTAAAAAAGCCTGATAGACTTAATCTTTGAGTACAATGTAAATCTTTGAAAATGTGTTGACTGTTTTGAAAATGTTTATGTTTATAGAGCACTAACAAAAGTGTTACTGATATTATCTTTATTGTTTTCTTGAAAGTTGATTGATACTGATTTTGTTAAACGTCAAACAAAGGGGGATGTAATGATCAATAACATGTCATTCTATAGTGGACACTAGGTGGAGCCGTAGAGCTGTGTAGAGCTGTATATAGCTGTATGTATATAAGACTACACTACCCAGCTGTATGTATATTAAGACTACATTACCCATGAGGCACTAGGCTACCCACAAGGCAGCAGTCAAGATGGATGCCTCTACAGATACTGTACCTAGTCCACATGTGCTCAATAAAGTGTCTAGCAAAAGCTAGCTGTGTTCATAATAAGAATGTCTATTTATTAATGAACATAAGAAAGCCCTGTCTATTCTAATCCCATTTTCCAGCACTTGGTCCGTAGCCTTGTATGCTATGGCGTTTCAAGTGCTCATCTAACTGCTTCTTGAATGTTGTGAGGGTTCCTGCCTCTACCACCCTTTCAGGCAGTGAGTTCCAGATTCCAACCACCCTCTGGGTGAAAAAGTTCTTCCTCAAATCCCCTCTATACCTCCTGCCCCTTACCTTGAATCTATGCCCCCTGGTTATTGACCCCTCTACTAAGGGGAAAAGTTCCTTTCTATCTACCCTATCTATGCCCCTCATAATTGTGTACACCTCAACCAGGTCCCCCCTCAGCCTTCTCTGCTCTAAGGAAAACAACCCCAGCCTGTCCAGTCTCTCTTCATAGCTGAAGCGCTCCAGCCCAGGTAACATCCTGGTGAGTCTCCTCTGCACCCTCTCCAATGCAATCACATCCTTCCTATAGTGTGGCGACCAGAACTGCACACAGTATTCCAGCTGTGGTCTAACTAGCGTTTTGTAGAGCTCCATCATAACCTCCCTGCTCTTATATTCTATGCCTCGGTTAATGAAGGCAAGTATCCCATATGACTTCTTAACCACCTTATCTACCTGTCCTGCTGCCTTCAGGGATCTATGTACATGCACACCAAGGTCCCTCTGATCCTCTGTCCTTCCTAGGGTCCAACCATTCATTGTATATTCCCTTGCCTTGTTAGTCCTCCCAAAATGCATCACCTCACACTTTTCAGGGTTAAATTCCATTTGCCACTGTTCTGCCCATCTGACCAACCCGTCTATATCGTCCTGTAGCCTGAGGCTTCTCGCTATTTACCACTTCACCAATTTTCGTGTCATCTGCGAACCTACTGATCATACCTCCTACATTCATATCTAAATCATTAATGTACACTACAAACAGCAAGGGGCCCAGCACCGATCCCTGCGGTACACCATTAGACACAGGCTTCCAGTCACAAAAACTGGACTGTTTTTGGATTTCCAAAAGGCATCCGATAAGGTGCCACATAAAAGGTTATTAAGCAAGATAAGGGCACATAGGGTTGGGGGTAAGGTATTAGTATGGATAAAGGATTGGTTAACAGACAAAAAACAGAGTAGGGATAAACTGGTCATTTTCAGATTGGCAAGCTGTAACTAGTAGGGTGCCGCAAGGATCAGTGCTGGGGCCTCAGCTATTTACAATCGATATTAATGACCTAGATGAAGGGACCGAGTGCAATGTATCCAAGTTTGCTGACAATACAGGTGGAAAAGTAAGATGTGAGGAGGATGCAAAGAGCCTGCAAAGGGATAGAGACAGTTTAAGCGTGTGGGCAACAAGGTGGCAGATGGAGTATAATGTGGGGAAATATGAGGTTATTCATTTTTGGTAGGAAGAATAGAAAAACGGAATATATTTTTAAATGGTGAGAAACTTTTAAATGTTGCTGTTCAGAGAGATTTGGGTGTTCTAGCACAAGAAACACAGAGAGTTAGCATGCCGGTGCAGCAAGCAATTAGGAAGGCAAATGGTAGGTTGGCCTTTATTGCTAGAGGGTTGGTGTACAAGAGTAAGGAAGTCTTGCTACAGTTGTCCAGGGCTCTGGTGAGACCACACTTGGAGTTTTGGTCTTCTTATCTAAGGAAGGATCTACTTGCCTTGGAGGCGGTGCAATGAAGGTTCACTAGATTGATTCCTGGGATGAGAGGGCTGTCCTATGAGGAGAGATTGAGTAGATTGGGCCTATACTCTCTGGAGTTTAGAAGAATGAGGGGTGATCTCATTGAAACATATAAAATTCTGAAGGGGATTGACAGGGTAGATGCTGAGAGATTGTTTCCCCTGGCTGGAGAGTCTAGAACTAGCAGGCATAGTCTCAGAATAAGGAGTCGGCCCTTTAAGACCGAGATGAGGAGGAATTTCTTCTCTCGGAGGGTCATGAATCTTTGGAATCCTCTACTCCAAAGGGCTGTGGAAGCTGAGTCATTGAGTATATTCAAGGCTGAGATAGATAGATTTTTGGACTCCAGGGGAATTAAGGGATATGGAGATCAGGCAGGAAAGTGGAGTTGAGGTTGAAGATCAGCCATGATCTTATTTAATGGCGGAGCAGGCTCGAGGGGCCATAGGGCCTACTCCTGCTCCTAAGTCTTATGTTCTAATCGAAGAGTTCAGTTGACAGTTTGTTCGTAATTAGATTGAATTACTGTCTGTAATGCTCTGTCAAGCATCTAGTGTTTCTAGTTGTATGAAATTATATTTATAACCTCTCTTCTCGGTGTCTCTTACTTTGCTGCCAATTGGTGATGGTGCAGAACCTGAGGGACTTTGCAATGGTGAATTTCACCAGCCTCCATATTAAATGCAGGGTTTGATGTGCTGCCACCAGCTTCCGATGAATCAGTGGTTAACTGCGCTTCGTGGTGTGGTACTAGACCAGGGAAGTGTAATTCAGCACAGACCGAGGACACGTATAGGGCTGATTGTCCTCTGTAACTCACACCAAATCCCGTTCGCCCACAACCCCTGTGCTCGCTGACCTACATTGGCTCCCGGTTAAGCAGCACCTCGATTTCAAAATTCTCATCCTTGTTTTCAAATCCCTCCATGGCCTCGCCCCTCCCTATCTCTGTAATCTCCTTCAGCCCCACAACCCCCGAGATATCTAAACTCCTCTAATTCTGCCCTCTTGAGCATCCCTGATTATAATCGCTCCACCATTGGCGGCCGTGCCTTCTGTTGCCTCGATCCTAAGCTCTGGAATTCCCTGCCTAAACCTCTCCGCCTCTCTTTCCTCCTTTAAGACGCTCGTTAAAACCTACCTCTTTGACCAAGCTTTTGGTCACCTGCCCTAATTTATCCTTATGTGGATCGGTGTCAAATTTTTTGTCTTAAAATACTCCTGCAAAGCGCCTTGGGACCTTTTACAATGTTAAAGGTGCTATATAAAGACACGTTGTTGTTGTTGTTGTATTGCCACCCACCCCAACCCAACCACATCTATTTCTGATGAGCAAAGCGTAGGAAACATAGTGCGAGGCCTGTCAATGCCAGGTCTTTGGCACTGTATCCCGGGGCCTGCAGGAGAGGAGCGCAATGGTCTAAAGAAACAAACAATAGGTTTCAAGTATTTAGCCACTTTAGAGGAAGTCCAATAAGTGTAAGATTGCTCCTTATATCGATTTCTCCAGCAGTAAATACCTCTTCAGAACAAGCTGTATTCTCTGAACAACCTGTTGTTTAGCCAGCATGCTCCCCGATGATCTAATAGGCTGGTGTCTGCATTGGTCCTCCATTTTTCCAAGTGTTGCTCAGCTTGTCTGATGAAAGCTTGATTTTATTTTCAAAACTTGCTGCTGCCCTGCGCTCCCTCACATGCGCTTTTTAAAAAGCAAATAACTCGAGAACAGCGTGCTGCTCTAATGAGTCGAATTATTGGTGTGCTGCACAGATAGAGGTGGGATTAGATGATGTGCTACCTTATGGGATAACCTAAAACTAATATCTAGGAAAAAAAATATTAAAAGGATGATGAGATTCAGACAGGTAGTATCTTAATATGCAGAATCTGACATTTAATTTGATGATCAGCCACTGAACGTTTGACCCCTGGGGCTTATAAAGTAGCGTGCTATTTTTTAATCACAAATTCAATTAAATGTTTCTTATTTGAAGAGTACAGAGCAATGGTAAAAGGGCAAAGTCTTCATTAGAAAAAAGTGACAGTCCTTTACTCATTTCTTTCTGCGCCGACACTGTCAGTGTCGAACAAATCGTTGCCGCGTAAAAGTATCGTCACGTGACCTGAGCCTGCTGTAAATGTGAAGAGAGTATCTCGTTGCTCTCCCTTTCCCATGGCCGAGGGAGCGTCCCTTTAAGAACAGAAACTGGAGTCACAATGAAAGAAATTCTGGGTGAAAAACAAGTTTTCCCTCAGTTGGAAAATCCCACAGAAGGCCACGCAACTATAGCAACCATGACATTTAGTAAAGAAAGACTTGCATTTATATAGCGCCTTTCAGGACCACCGGACATCCCAACGTGCTTTACAGCCAATGAGGTACTTTTTGAAGTGGAGTCACTGTTGTAATGTAGGAAACGCGGCAGCCAATTTGGGCACAGCAAGCTCCCGCAAACAGCAATGTGATAATGACCAGATCATCTGTTTCAGTGATGTTGATTGAGGGATAAATATTGGCCAGGACGCTGGGGATAACTCCCCTGCTCTTCTTCAAATAGTGCCGTGGGATCTTTTACGTCCACCTGAGAGAGCAGACGGGGCCTCGGTTTAACGTCTCACCCGAAAACGGCACCTCCGACAGTGCAGCACTCCCTCAGTACTGCACTGGGAGTGTCAGCCTAGATTTTTGTGCTCAAGTCTCTGGAGTGGAACTTAGAACACACAACCTTCTGACTCAGTAGGCGAGTGTGCTACCCACAGAGCCACAACTGACGCTTAACAATGTACGCAAACAATGCCATAATATCTAACGTTGTGAAAGTAAAAATCAGATCAAAGTTTTTTTTTGTGTGCGGGTTAGGAAGGGGTGGGGGCGTTGGTGGGGGATTTGAAACTCAGTCATTTCTGGGGTAAGAGCTTGCTGACCTATGGAGTTAGTTCTCCATTGTTTACACACAGCAATCAAGAGATTTGCTGGCATTACGCTGGGAATAGCGGCTGAGACGCACACTTGAGCCTTTTCGCAGAAACCTCCCCGCATGGCTCTCATCAAACGCTGCTTGATTTGAAATATCGGTGAGCAACAAGTGATATTGCAATGGGTGATCCCAAAAAGCAGAGTAATATGGTGTGTGCCAGCCTCCATAAGTCAACAGAGGAATTTAATAATCTTCTTAGGAAGAAGCAGTACCGCAATGAGAAATGGACTAAAGGCCTTCCAATTAAGAGAGGCTTCTCTGTGGAGTTTATAGGCTGGGTGGCTTGCTCTTCCTGGCCTGTGTTGCCATGGTGACTGTCAGTTAGATTTTCTGCTACTTACTGGGAAGTTCGGGCTATTGAGTTTATTTAGCTCTTTCAGCTCAGTGATGCTTAAATGCAACTCATTGGCGGAATTGACAGGTGATCTGCTCATTTACCCGTATCTTGCGGAGGCAACAGTTTTTGTAATCAAGAGTATCTATTTTTTTCTTGTTATTTTTCATACGGAAGCTGTGCTGTAATACTCAGGCAGGGTGACTGGCCCAGTCCGTATATAATGACTATTTTACCTTTAATTACGGAATCCACTTCACACTGCGACGAGTTACGTCTTATGAGGCCTATTTCCAGCCCAGCCTCACCTGAAATGTTTAACCTGCAGTGTGGCTGAGGGGGGGGGGGGGGGATGGGGAGGAGTTTCTAGTTAATAGAGACAAAACTGAAATTATTAATGCAGACTATGAAAGAAAGAATGACTTGCATTTATATAGCGACTTTCTCGACCACCGGTCGTCCCAAAGCACTTTACGGCCAATGAAGTACTTTTGGAGTGTAGTCACTGTTGTAATGTGGGAAATGTGGCAGCCAATTTGCGCACAGCAAGCTCCCACAAACAGCAATGTGATGATGACCAGGTAATCTGTTTTAGTGATGCTGATTGAGGGATAAATATCAGCCAGGACACCGGGGAGAACTCCCCTGCTCTTCTTCGAATAGTGCCATGGGATCTTTTACGTCCACCAGAGAGGGCAGACGGGGCCTCGGTTTAACATCTCGAGACTACGGACCAAAAGCTGGAAAGTGGGATTAGGCTGGATAGCTCTTTTTCGGCTGGCGCGGACATGATGGACCGAATGGCCTCCTTCTGTGTCGTAAATTTCTTTGATTCTATAATTGGTGGAGAGCAGTCCCTTGCACTCAGCGCTCCTAGTGAATCATCACAAGTGCAGGCAGCTGACCAAAAGATGGGTTGAATAATCTTGAGAATGCTAATGGACAGGCTACAGATGTTTCATGGGTGTTTGAATTTGCCGCTGCGTTTTTCGAGAGGCAAAATAAAATACTCATGAAACATCTGCAGCCTGTCCATTAGCATTCTCAAGGCTAAGCCTGTTGCAACAGAGATTGAAACAAACCAGTTACAGATCGGGGTGAGAGGTGCATATATTGGGCTGGATTTTCATTGAGGAGGTGGGTAAGTTAATTCCTTCCTCTCAGGATGATTTAGAGATCTCACCAGAACAGAAAGCTGAAT
Source organism: Somniosus microcephalus (assembly GCF_052327205.1). Lineage (NCBI taxonomy): Eukaryota > Metazoa > Chordata > Chondrichthyes > Squaliformes > Somniosidae > Somniosus > Somniosus microcephalus. The sequence goes on along the minus strand of NC_141003.1, from coordinate 78,310,159 downwards.
GCTGCAACTTTTGACAGCTCGCGGCCATTCTGCTTTCTGTGCCGGTGAGATGAGGGACTCCCGAGACCTGAGGGAAGGAAGGCTGTAAAGGTAAGTAAATGTAATTAAACTTCTTTAAACACTTTAAACACACCAAACACACTTACCTCTGCACTCATGCACCCATCACTCACCTGAACACCGGACATCACGACCCCTCCAAGCCCTTCAGCTCGACGGCCCGCCTCGCTAACTTAGCGTGGTTTGGAGCTGTCGGGAATCCTACACTTCAAGAATGAAAATAGGGATTAGGCTAAAAACTGCCTGTTAACTACCTGTTAACAGGCAGTTAATTGGCACTAATCCCCTTCCTGCCTCGGGGAGGCGGCTCCCAGCACAGGTCGGGTACCCGCCTCCTTTGAAACTGGCATGGAGGCGGGTTGGGGGCAGGATGCGTTCGTGCCCCCCGATTTTGGGATTTTAACCCCCCACACGCCTCCAATCCCGCCTCCACGGCCCAATGAAAATCCTGCCCGTTGTGTTCAGCACGAACTGTCTGGGCTGGATATTCCCCTCCTATCCCACCCAAACTGGGTGGGAAAATGAGGCGATTGGGCCTACCACTGCCTCCCCGCCCTGGCCTGGATTTTCCTCCCCCACATTCCCTCTGGCAGCTGCCCTTCCCCTCCTGCTACATGTAAATACCAGCGGGGTGGTCCATTATTCCCCTGTCCCACTCCAGAGACTTGAGCCCAAAAATCTAGGCTGACACTCCAGTGCAGTGCTGAGGGAGTGCTGCACTGTCAGAGGTGGTGTCTTTTGGATGAGACGTTAAACCGAGGCCCCGTCTGCCCTCTCAGGTGGACGTAAAAGATCCCATGGCACTATTTCGAAGAAGAGCAGGGGAGTTACCCCCGGTGTCCTGGCCAATATTTATCCCTCAATCAACATCACTAAAAACAGATTATTTAGAGTCATAGAGTCATAGAGTTATACAGCACAGAAAGAGGCCCTTCGGCCCATCGCATCCGCGCCGGCCATCAAGCCCTGTCTAATCTAATCCCATTTTCCAGCACTTGGTCCGTAGCCTTGTATGCTATGGCATTTCAAGTGCTCATCCAAATTCTTCTTGAATGTTGTGAGGGTTCCTGCCTCGACCACCCTTTCAGGCAGTGAGTTCCAGATTCCAACCACCCTCTGGGTGAAAAAGTTCTTCCTCAAATCCCCTCTAAACCTCCTGCCCCTTACCTTGAATCTATGCCCCCTTGTTATTGACCCCTCTACTAAGGGAAAAAGTTCCTTTCTATCTACCCTATCTATGCCCCTCATAATTTTGTACACCTCAATCAGGTCCCCCCTCAGCCTTCTCTGCTCCAAGGAAAACAACCCCAGCCTGTCCAGTCTTTCTTCATAGCTGAAGCACTCCAGCCCAGGTAACATCCTGGTGAATCTCCTCTGCACCCTCTCCAAAGCAATCACATCCTTCCTATAGTGTGGCGACCAGAACTGCACACAGTACTCCAGCTGTGGCCTAACCAGCGTTTTGTACAGCGCCATCATAACCTCCCTGCTCTTATATTCTATGCCTCGGCTAATGAAGGCAAGTATCCCATATGCCTTTTTCACCACCTTATCCACCTGTTCTGCTGCCTTCAGGGATCTATGTACGTGCACACCAAGGTCCCTCTGATCCTCTGTCTTTCCTAGGGTCTTACCATTCATTGTGTATTCCCTTGCCTTGTTAGTCCCTCCAAAATGCATCACCTCACACTTTTCAGGGTTAAATTCCATTAGCCACTGTTCCGCCCATCTGACCAACCTGTCTATATCGTCCTGCAGACTGAGGCTACCCTCCTCGCTATTTACCACCCCACCAATTTTCGTGTCATCTGCGAACTTACTGATCATACCATTTACATTCACATCCAAATCATTATTTGGTCATTGTCACATTGCTGTTTGTGGGAGTTTGCTGTGTGCAAATTGGCTGCTGCATTTGCTACATTACAACAGTGACTACACTTCAAAAAAAATACTTCATTAGCAGTAAAGAGCTTTAGGACGTCCAGTGAAAGGCGCTATATAAATGCAAGTCTTTCTTTCTCTCCTTCCATTTTCCTTCCAAAGCCTCCCCTTCTTAGGTTTCTGCCAAGGCCTATAATCATTTGGCCTTCCACACTTCGGGCCTCTATTCTCCCTTTTAAGTTCCCAGCTTCTACTGCAGTTGTTGTCCTGCTGTAGCATCGCTGGGATTTTGCTGGCTGGTATGCAGTGAGCTCCCCCTAAGTGGCAGGGATCACACCAAGAGCCCACACTGCATGGCAATAAGTGAGTGCAGTGGTAGAGTCCAAAGGTAAGGCAGGTATCTTGTCCCCCCACTCCCCCTCCCCCCAACCCCCCCCCCATCCCCACCCAACCTATATTTCTTAATTCTATCGGTATTTTAGACATGAGGGACTCGGGAGATTCATATTGGCCCCTAACTCTCATTATATGGCCACCTTTCATGACCTCAGGATGTCCCAAAGTGCTTTACAGCCAACGAAGTCGTTTTTGAAGTGTCGTCACTGTTGTGATGCACGAAACGTGGCCGCTAATTTGCAAACATCAAGGTGCCAGAAACAGCACTGTGATAATGACCAGATAATCGGTGCTTTAATAATTTTGATTGGCCAGGACACTGGAAGAGCTCCCCTGCTCTTCAAGATAGTGCCATGGGATCTTTTACAGATGCCTAAGAGGGCAGCCGGGGTCTCGGTTTAACGCCTTATCCGAAAGACAGGACCTCCGACAGTGCAGCACTCCCTCCGTACTGCACTGCAGTGTCAGCCTGGAGTATGAGCTCAAGGGGCTGGAGTGGGACTTGAACCCACAACCCTCTGACTCAGAGGCGAGAGGCTCAGAGGCCGACAAAGCGTGTTGCCCCGGAAACCGTGAAACCCATTGTCATTTTTGCATCAATATAATTGCTCATTGGAAAATGGCTGCACACTGGCAGCTTTCCATGTTTGTTTAATTTTTTTTATTGAACACAACACAATAATATCAGCATTTAATAAATTTTTGTGACTGCACCGTGGATTCATTTTCAGACTCCACACGACCCCAATAAGTCCACAGATGCAATCGACAGAGAAAGAGTCCAATCCTTGTACCCATTAAGCTGCAATGTTCTCTGGCATACATACCGCACAAGTGAACTTGAATTTTTCATACTGATTAAAGTTCAATGGAGGTTTTCATGAAGAATAGATGAAAGGAGCTGAAGTGACAGGACAGCCGGGGAGAGAGGACTTTCTGTAGATTGCTTAAGAGCTAATGAGAAGTGGCTGTGCCTGTCATAGGATCTATATTGAAAATCTAAAAATAGGGAGTCGGGCAGTAAAATTTGGGGGAGAATTTTGTGCTCATCGAGATTGAAGTGTGTCAGTGCTGCAGGGGGAGTGGGATTCTTTTATTCCAATAATTCTATTATTGCTATTCTTAGCAAAAAGGTAGACTTGAGTAAGAACTGGTGGAATGTAGAAAGGCAAAACGTTCAGTTATATATAGCGCCGTTCACCACCTCAGGATGTCCCAAAGCGCTTCACAGCCAATGAAGTACTTTTGAAGTGTAGTCACTGTTGTAATGTAGGAAACGTGGCATAAACGGACTATTCGAGCATATGAACATACGAAACTGCCGGGCAGGAAAAGACCAGCTGTCCCACACCACGATGGCCCGAGTATGCTCTACGTGTTTCTTCGAGCTCCTGATGGTTATGATAAATTTGTGCTGGTTTTACGGCGGTTTTTATGTTCTGGCGTGTGCAAATCAGATCCACAGGAAATTTCGGCGTAAGCTGGCGATAGCAAGATCGCCGTAAGTCTCGGCATAGATTCCAACGTAATATCGGCATAAGTCGAATTGAGAAAATTCCAGGCCTTCGTTCATATAACCAGATCTTTCAAAAACTGTCTCCAAGTTTCACTAGTACACATTATGCTATATATAGTTCAGGAAATGAAGACATATTAACTCATATATCAAGCATAACCTTTCATTGCAAGGGCAAACTGGAAGCAGCAGTATACACGGGATTGCGGGGAATACGAACCTCTTGTATTTATTACGTGCCTTTAATGCTTCAGGTATGTTCTTGCTTTGCTAATTCCTTAAATGTAACATTTTCTGAGAGTTCTATTTCTTACTGAAATAGGTGGATTATTTTTCCGACTGTAGGTGCGTTCACACTGTGACTACAGTCTCGGTGTGAAGCGGTTTTGTTTTGCTATGATGCTGCAGTTCTCGTGTAGCGGGCCTGAACTCAGAGTCAGGGACAGAGTGAGACTACCTTGAGGAGGTACTCGCGCTCTGCTTCATTTTGGAGTCAGTTTGGGCCTTGGCACACACATTGTCACTGGTGCGAGCTTGAGACGGCTTTGCACCAACACTAAAAATGTAGATTGAACGCACCATTACATTTACCATATGGGTTACGGTACTGGACTCGTACTCCTGAGGCCTGGACTAATGCTCTGAGAGACGTGAGTTCAAATCCCACCACCTGCAGCTGGGGAATTTAAATTCAGTTAATTATTGAGTAACTGGCATAAAAGGCTAGTATTGTAGGAATGGCTAGATTGTTTAATACAACAGAGTTTAAAACGAAAACACAGGAGAACTACATTACAGGCCTGTACTCAAGCTGTCTAAGCAGCCAATCACATTGAAGAATTCTCACAGACTGCAAACCAGGAAATAAATAGCAGCTTTTATCCTCACTTTTTAAAATGTTACAAAGAGTGACATAAACGATTGGGACTTTCAAATGGGGATAAGGTAGAAGTTGAAATATCATGAACAAACTTTAAAATATATGTTATTTTTTAAATTGTAATTTTTATCATAATGGAGAAATTTGATATACCACAAATACGAAAATTAGTTTTTCAGGGTCAGAATGGTTGTTTAGCAGTTAACACACTGTTAAATCCCCAGTTACACCTATTGCAACAAGGCTTAACATTTAATGGGGTATTTAACAGTGATATTAGCGTGGAAAAGCCCAAGTTTTTGTCAGTTCCACTGATTTCACGGATTGCCGGCTATGGGCGGGCGGGGGCGGGGGAGGGGGATCCACAGTGCAGCCAGTGTCGGAGCAGTGAATGACTGACCGCAACTTCAGGATTTCCACGTTTAGATGCACGTGCGCTAAATCCTGAAGCTGCGGTCAGTTTCAGAGGGGGAATGACGACGAGCGCTGACAGTTCACAGTCATTACCCACCGCAACATCCGGGTCATATTCTGTTTTCCCTCGGTGTTATTCCACCAGGATGTGCTTGTTACCCTGGCCACGCACACTGCAGTCTGTAGACAAGACTGCGGGAACAAATTAACCGCCGGCATCTCACCTGTCCTGTAGGGCTAGATTGACCATTTTGCAGAACTTGGCTGTTCACAGTCAGCTTACTACCAAAATAAAAGGTTTTATACTGGGCACAAGGTCCTAGATTTATAATGCACAGCTCGTGTGCTGAAACCAAGTACAGGGAAGAAGTGTTTAAACTGTGCTCCAGTATCTACTGGCAGTGCACTACTTGACTAGCCCAGATGTATTTGACTTCACCTGCATTGATTGCTTAACAAAATCTTGGAAGTTGGACGAGGTAGTTGTTGACTTTGCGCGATCGTGTAAAATGTGCGACAGGGAATCGGCAGCCCGATCTACAGCTCTCATCTGAACATCTAAAGTCAGTGGAAACATAGAAGAAACATAGGAGCAGGAGTCGGCCATTCGGCCCCTCGAGCCTGCTCCGCCATTCAATATGATCATGGCTGATTCTCTATCTCAATACCATATTCCCGCTCTCTCCCCATACCCCTTGACGTCTTTTGTGTCTAGAAATCTATGATCTCCTTCTTAAATACCTTTAATGACTTGGCCTCCACAGCCTTCTGTGGTAGAGAATAACCCACAGGTTCGCCACCCTCTGAGTGAAGAAATTTCTCCTCATCTCAGTCCAAAATGTCCTATCCCGCATCCTGAGACTGTGACCCCTTGTTCTAGACCCCCCCAGCCAGAGAAACATAGAAAAATAGGAGCAGGAAGTAAAGAAAATTGGGAGAGACATAAAACAGGCTGCTGAGTGAGAATGCATTTTTATAAAATAATGTAGAATCAGAAAAAGGAATGCAATTTGAGAATCCACGCGTTGGCGATCCTATATCTAGCATTTAGAATATCGTAATCTGCACAGTCGATGCTATAGGACAGAAGAAAATCCAGTAGCAGTTTCTGTTCCTGCCTCTGAGCATGGACTATAATAAGTGTGCACATCCTGTGGGAATTTTAAAAAATGTTTTTTATTTGTTTATGGGATGTGGGCGTCGCTGGCAAGGCCAGCATTTATTGCCCATCCCTAATTGCCCTTGAGAAGGTGGTGGTGAGCCGCCTTCTTGAACCGCTGCAGTCCGTGTGGTGAAGGTACTCCCACAGTGCTGTTAGGGAGGGAGTTCCAGGATTTTGACCCAGTGACGATGAAGGATCGCCGATATACTTCCAAGTCAGGATGGTGTGTGACTTGGAGGGGAACTTGGGAGGTGGTGGTCTTCCCATGCGCCTGCTGCCCTTGTCCTTCTGGGTGGTAGATGTTGCGGGTTTGGGAGGTGCTGCCGAAGAAGCCTTGGCGAGTTGCTGCAGTGCATCTTGTACATGGTACACACTGCAGCCACGGTGCGCCGGTGGTGAAGGGAGTGAGTGTTTAAGGTGGTGGATGGGGTGCCAATCAAGCAGGCTGCTTTGTCCTGGATGGTGTCGAGCTTCTTGAGTGTTATTGCAGCTGCACTCATCCAGGCAAGTGGAGAGTATTCCATCACACTCCTGACTTGTGCCATGTAGATGGTAGAAAGGCTTTGTGGAGTCAGGAGGTGAGACACTCGCCACAGAATAGCTAGCCTCTGACCTGCTCTTGTTGCCACAGTATTTATGTGGCTGGTCCAATTAGGTTTCTGGTCAATGGTGACCCCCCAGAATGTTGATGGTGGGGGATTCGGTGATGGTAATGCCGTTGAATGTCAAGGGGCGGTGATTAGAATCTCGCTTGTTGGAGAAAGTCATTGCCTGGCACTTCTGTGGCACGAATGTTACCTGACACTTATCAGCCCAAGCCTGAACATCGTAATGCAGATGAAAACATTTGTTTTCACAAATGTTATTTTTTGTGAAATTGTTATGCTGTAAACTGTTGATTTAACTTTGCTGACTCAATTCCCTGAAAGCTGTATGTATTAGCTCAAGTACTGCTGTGCTATTTTGCCACAGCATGAGGTGTGAAGGATTAAAGTTCACTTGGCTATTTTTTTTAATAAAAAACATTCTGTTATATGTAACGGTGAATAGCCCCTTTCTTAGTAATCTAGTTCATTTTGGATCAAATTTCACTAACCAGACATGAACTGCCCAGTCACTCCGCTTTAGACTGGTGAACAATCTTTTCACAGTATTGGTGAACAGAGGTAAATATCCCTGAGGGATGCATCACATTTCTGTACGGGTTGTAACGTAATGACCTTTTCCAGTGTGCATGACATCATTGCAGTGTGAAAAGCCTCATCCGAGTTCTTATTCATAGACAGTCCAAAACCTTCCATGCAACTCTTGAGGGCATCCAAGAACCTTTGGAGTAGATCTTGACTTTGTGCGATCGTGTAAGACGGATGATAGCGAGACAGGCAGCCCGTTTCTGTATCTCCTGTCTGAACGTCTGAAGTCAATGGAAATAACAAAAAAAAGGGAGGGGGAGGTGTTAGCGCGGGTTGCCGACCAACTTTCTCTTTAAGCTGCACAGCCGCGCAGCACTCTGCAGCTCCCGCACAGCTGGCTGACCAGCTTTTAAATATGTGCGGTATTTTGAATGGGCCACAAAGCCCCTTAAAGGGGCCGCGCACCCCCAAAAAAAAAAGTTAAAGGGAACATTGCTGCCAACTCGGTATTGCCCGTTTTACACTATTGTACAAAGTCAAGATCTACCCCTTTTTATGTTCTTTGAAGGCTAATATCTGGGGGGAAAAAGTTTTGGTTTTGGCTGCAATATTTAGAAACAGTGACAAAAGAATGATACTGCGCCTTAAACTGGAGGTATCGCTGTCAGTTTACTTTTATAAAAACCAACGGATCGAACGGTTTTTCTTCACTTTAACCTGATTATTTTGCCCTCTGCTTCCATCCCAGCAAGGGTCTCAGGTTGATGGAGCTGCAAAGTCCAACAGTGTGAGAGCGTTCAGCTAACATGCACGGTTGATGAGATGACCACTGAGGCATTGTGGGTTAAAGGCTCTCCCGATGTGAGTTCAGTTTCCTCACACAGTTGGGCTCGCAGCCACATAACTCAGGAGTCGAGCAAAAAAAACATGTAAATAGAAAGCAGAACTGAAACCATAACTAACAAAAGGAAGTCAGGGGTTTGTTTTTCGGATACTCGATGAAGGACGCGCACCCTCCATTTTCCTCTCCATTTTTTTTTTCAAACTGGCATCCAACTGAGTTCCACAACTCTGCTGCCAAGACTTCAGTCAGTGCACTCTTTGGCTGGTCACCAGGAAACATGCAGCGTCACCTGGCAACAGCCATCCCACCAAGTCTGTTTATTTTCTGTTCCCCCCCGCCCCCCTCCATCCCCTCCCCTGCAGGGAGAAGCCACAGGCTGTGCTCAGCGTGACCCTGATCAGGAGCAGCTTGGAGGGGGGCTGACGCGGCATGCTCCAAGCTCTTGGCATCACATGACAGTGCTTTGCTATTCAGCACTTCATCGTGGGTCTTTCAGCTTGTTTAATATTTAAAGTGGTATGCACCGCCGTTTGATTGTGCTAGTTATGTAAGAACATAAGAACATAAGAAATAGGAGCAGGAGTAGGCCAATCGGCCCCTCGAGCCTGCTCCGCCATTCAATAAGATCATGGCTGATCTGATCCTAACCGCCAATCTACTGTCACTGAACCATCTCCTGAATCTAACAGAATTAGACACACGAAATAGCAGCAGGATCAGCCTACACAGACCCTGGGCCCGCTCCGCTACCCACAGGGCCATGTCCGATCCGAACCTGGACTCATGTCCAAATTCCTGCCCGCTCCCCGTAACCCTTAATTCCCTTTACTTCTAGGAAACTGTCTATTTCTGTTTTAAATTTATGTAATGATGTAGCTTCTACAGCTTTTTGGGGCAGCATATTCCATGGACCTACCACTCTCTGAGTGAAGTAGTTCCTCCTCATCTCAGTTTTGAAAGAGCAGCCCCTTATTCTAAGACTATGCCCCCTAGTTCTAGTTTCACCCATCATTGGGAACATCCTCCCCGCATCCACCCAATCCAACCGCTTCACAATCTTATATGTTTCAATAAGATCGCCTCTCATTCTTCTGAACTCCAATGAGTAGAGTCCCAATCTACTCAACCTCTCCTCATATGTCCATCCCCTCATCCCCAGGATTAACCAAGTGAACCTTCTTTGTACTGACTCGAGAGCAAGTATGTCTTTTCTTAAGTATGGACACCAAAACTGTATGCAGTATTCCAGGTGCGGTCTCACCAATACCTTGTACAACTGAAGCAGGACCTCCCTATTTTTATATTCTATCCCCCTAGCAATGAAAGCCAACATTCCATTGGCCTTCTTAATCACTTGCTGCACCTGCATACTAACCTTTTGAGTTTCGTGCACCAGGACCCCCAGATCCCTTTGTACTTCAGTACTTTCCAGTTTCTTGCCATTAAGATAATAACTTGCTCTACAATTTTTCCTGCCAAAGTGCATAACCTCACACTTTCCAGTATTGTATTCCATCTGCCAAATCTCTGCCCACTTACTTAGCCTGTCTATGTCCCCTTGCAGGTTTTTTATGTCCTCCTCACTCACTACTTTCCCTCCCATCTTAGTATCATCTGCAAACTTTGATATGTTACACTCGGTCCCCTCCTCCAAATCGTTAATATAGATTGTAAAGAGTTGGGGACCCAGCACTGACCCCTGCGGAACACCACTAGTTACTGATTGCCAGTCTGAGAATGAACCATTTATCCCAACTCTCTGCCTTCTGTTAGATAGCCAATCCTCTATCCATGCCAGAATATTACCCCCAATCCCGTGACTTTTTATCTTAAGCAATAATCTTTTGTGTGGCACCTTGTCAAATGCCTTTTGGAAGTCTAAATACACTACGTCCACTGGTTCCCCTTTATCCACCCTATATGTTACTTCCTCAAAGAACTCCAGCAAATTTGTCAAACATGACTTCCCCTTCATAAAACCATGCTGACTTTGTCCTATTAAATTATGATTATCCAAATGTCCTGTTACTGTCTCCTTAATAATGGACTCCAAAATTTTACCTACCACAGATGTTAGGCTAACCGGTCTATAGTTTCCAGCCTTCTGTCTACTGCCCTTTTTAAATAAGGGTGTTACATTAGCAGTTTTCCAGTCTGCCGGGACCTTTGCTGAGTCCAGGGAGTTTTGGAAAATTATTACCAATGCATCCACAATCCCTACCGCCACTTCCCTCAAGACCCTAGGATGTAAGCCATCAGGTCCAGGTGATTTATCTGCCTTGAGTCCCATTATTTTACCGAGTACCACTTCCTTAGTGATTTTGATCGTGTTTAGCTCCTCCCCCCCTATAGCCCCCTGTTTGTCCAGTGTTGGGATATTCTTAGTGTCCTCTACTGTAAAGACTGATACAAAATATTCATTCAGTGTTTTTGCCATCTCCATATTTCCCACCATTAATTTCCCGGTCCCATCCTCTAAGGGACCAACATTAACTTTAGCCACCCTTTTTCTTTTTATATAACTATAAAAACTCTTACTATCTGTTTTTATATTTTTTGCTAATTTACTTTCATAATCTAGCTTCCCTTTCTTAATCAATCTTTTTGTTATTTTTTGCTGTCTTTTAAAGTTTTCCCAATCCTCTATCCTCCCACTAGATTTGGCTGCCTTATATGCCCTTGTTTTTAGTCAAATACTATCCTTAATTTCTTTACTTAGCCATGGATGGCTGTCTTTTCTTTTACACCCTTTTCTTCTCAGTGGAATATATTTTTTTTGGAAGTTGTAAAATAACTCCTTAAATGCACACCACTGATCATGTATCGTCTTACCCTTTAATCTATTTTCCCAATCCACTCTACTCAATTCCGCTCTCATACCTTCATAGTCTCCTTTATTCAAGCTTAGCACGCTTGTTTGAGATCCAACCTTCTCACCCTCTAATTGAATATGGAATTCAACCATGTTATGGTCACTCATTCCAAGGGGATCCTTTACTAGGACATTTTTAATTAATCCTGTCTCGTTACACAGGACCAGATCTAAGGTTGCTTGCCCCCTGGTCGGTTCAGTTACATACTGCTCAAGAAACCCATCCCTAATACACTCAATGAACTCATCCTCAAGGCAGCCCTGCCCAATTTGATTTGTCCAATTAATATGATAGTTAAAATCCCCCATAATTATAGATGTTCCCTTATTACAAGCCTCAACTATTTCCTGATTGATAATCCGTCCAACAGAGTTGCAACTGTTCGGAGGCCTATAGACTACGCCCACTAGTGTTTTTTTCCCCTTATTATTCCTTACCTCCACCCAAACTGTTTCATTATCCTGATCTTTTGACCCAATATCATTTCTCTGTATTACAGTGATTCCTTCCTTTATTAACATAGCCACCCCACCTCCCCTTCCTTCCTGCCTGTCCTTCCTGATCGTTAAATAACCTGGTATGTTTAATTCCCAGGCATTGTCACCCTGCAGCCATGTTTCTGTAATGGCCACAAGATCATACCCATATGTAGTTGTTTGTGCCATTAACTCATCTATTTTGTTACGAATGCTACGTGCATTCAGATAGAGAACTTTCAAAGATGTTTTGTGACACTTAGTTCCTGCTTTTGCCCTTTTTATTACTTTACCTTTTACTCCATACCTTCTGCCCCTTCCTGACACGCTCTGGTTTTTAATTTCCCCACTGCTACCTAAGTCTATGACCTTCTCTGTTGTCATGTATTGAGGTAAGGGGTTGCATTGGGGAATGGTCCAGTTGGTCTCCTCTCTTGTCTCCTCTCTTAGCTCCACTTTCTGGATCTTTCAATACCATAGTGGATAGCTTTTGTGTGTTCAGCTCCAAGTTACGAACTGACTGTCTCAACCACTGCCCCCCTGACTCGCCAATGTTTTATTTCTCTCTTTCCATGAAATGCAATTGATTTTGAAAAGCTCACACCCAAGTTAAGATTATTAAGACGGCCAGAGCCTGGGCTGTGATTGATGGTGCTGGTGCTTGATGGTGATGGATGGCTTTACTTAGCTCGGCTCAGACAGGCCAGCAGATTGAGGAGAGCTGACAATTCCCATTGCTGAAACAAGTACAAAGTTTGCAGAGTTTGGGAAAGTGTTGTTGAGTATTGGAGCAAGCACAAATCTGGGCATCTCTGCTATTCTTCCACATCGGTGCACGGAGTAGATTACTGGGTTACACCAAGCCAAGCTAAATATTTAGACCAGATTATAATGGAGGTTCTCACACAACAGGGAGCAACATTTCTTGGGCTGTAAGGTAGGAGGGGCAGAGTTCCAGCATATAAAGGTGAGAGGGGTCAATGGTTTCAACACACAAGGGTGGGAGATTCCAATTGTTCCAGCATACAAGGATGAGAAGGGGTTCAAGGTTTCCACTCTGCTGTTGGACAGGCTGAGGTTCCCCCACTCAATGGGAGGGGTCCGAGGATCCCGCACTCAATGGGAGGGGTCCGAGGGTCCCGCACTCTCAATGGGAGAGGTCTGAGGGTCTCACACTCTCAATGGGAGGGGTCCGAGGATCCAGCACTCAATGGGAGGGGTCCGAGGGTCCTGCACTCAATAGGAGGGGTCCAAGGGTCCCGCACTCAATGGGAGAGGTCCGAGGGTCCTGCACTCAATAGGAGGGGTCCGAGGGTCCCGCACTCAATGGGAGGGGTCCGAGGGTCCAGCACTCAATGGGAGGGGTCCGAGGATCCAGCACTCAATGGGAGGGGTCCGAGGGTCCTGCACTCAATAGGAGGGGTCCAAGGGTCCAGCACTCAATGGGAGGGGTCCGAGGGTCCAGCACTCAATGGGAGGGGTCCGAGGGTCCCGCACTCAATGGGAGGGGTCCGAGGGTCCTGCACTCTCAATGGGAGGGGTCCGAGGGTCCCACACTCAATGGGAGGGGTCCGAGGGTCTCGCACTCAATGGGAGGGGTCCGAGGGTCCTGCACTCAATGGGAGGGGTCCGAGGGTCCCGCACTCAATGGGGGAGGTCCGAGGGTCTCGCACTCAATGGGAGGGGTCCGAGGGTCCTGCACTCAATGGGAGGCGTCCAAGGGTCCCGCACTCTCAATGGGAGGGATCCGAGGGTCCTGCACTCTCAATGGGAGGGGTCCGAGGATCCAGCACTCAATGGGAGGGGTCCGAGGGTCCTGCACTCTCAATGGGAGGGGTCCGAGGGTCCCGCACTCAATGGGAGGGGTCCGAGGGTCTCACACTCTCAATGGGAGGGGTCCGAAGTTCCCGCACTCAATGGGAGGGGTCCGAGGGTCCCGCACTCAATAGGAGGGGTCCAAGGGTCCTGCACTCCCAATGGGAGGGGTCCAAGGGTCCCGCACTCAGTGGGAGGGGTCCGAGGGTCTCACACTCTCAATGGGAGGGGTCCGAGGGTCCCGCACTCCCAATGGGAGGGGTCCGAGGGTCCCGCACTCAATGGGAGGGGTCCGAGGGTCCAGCACTCTCAATGGGAGGGGTCCGAGTGTCCCGCACTCACTGGGAGAGGTCCGAGGGTCTCGCACTCAATGGGAGGGGTCCGAGGGTCCTGCACTCAATGGGAGGCGTCCGAGGGTCCCGCACTCTCAATGGGAGGGATCCGAGGGTCCTGCACTCTCAATGGGAGGGGTCCGAGGATCCAGCACTCAATGGGAGGGGTCCGAGGGTCCTGCACTCTCAATGGGAGGGGTCCGAGGGTCCCGCACTCAATGGGAGGGGTCCGAGGGTCTCACACTCTCAATGGGAGGGGTCCGAAGTTCCCGCACTCAATGGGAGGGGTCCGAGGGTCCCGCACTCAATAGGAGGGGTCCGAGGGTCCTGCACTCCCAATGGGAGGGGTCCGAGGGTCCCGCACTCAGTGGGAGGGGTCCGAGGGTCTCACACTCTCAATGGGAGGGGTCCGAGGGTCCAGCACTCTCAATAGGAGGGGTCCGAGTGTCCCGCACTCACTGGGAGGGGTCTGAAGGTCCCGCACTCAATAGGAGGGGTCCGTGAGTCCAGCACTCAATGGGAGGGGTCCGAGGGTCTCACACTCTCAATGGGAGGGGTCCGAAGTTCCTGCACTCAATGGGAGGGGTCCGAGGGTCCCCCACTCTCAATGGGAGGGGTCCGAGTGTCCCGCACTCACTGGGAGGGGTCCAAGTGTCCCGCACTCAATGGGAGGGGTCCGAGGGTCCAGCACTCTCAATGGGAGGGGTCCGAGTGTCCCGCACTCACTGGGAGGGGTCCAAGTGTCCCGCACTCAATGGGAGGGGTCCGAGGGTCTGACACTCTCAATGGGAGGGGTCCGAGTGTCCCGCACTCACTGGGAGGGGTCCGAGTGTCCCGCACTCACTGGGAGGGGTCCAAGTGTCCCGCACTCAATGGGAGGGGTCCGAGGGTCTGACACTCTCAATGGGAGGGGTCCGAGGGTCCCACTCTAAATGGGAGAGGTCAGACGTTCCTTCCCCCAAGAGATGGAAGACCAGAGGTGGCCTGCACTAATATTTGGGGGGGAAACTTTGTTTTTATTCAGCCCTCATCATCTTTCTCAAACTGCATCAGTTCTTAATTTCTTTATTATGCCGCTGACGTAAGATGCCTTTTCCAGTGATTTGTCTTGAATATGTTTGTGCTGTTTGATGTTGTGGTGTAATTACAATCATGGTTTCTGAGGACTGGGTTGGCCAATATTGTTTTTTTATAAACGATAGAATAAAAATATGAGTTACCGTAATAAGAAAAATGTGTAAACATTCCTCATGAGCAACCCCAGCCCACATCTCCCGTTGGAGGAAATGTCATTCAGATCAGATATGTTTGATTAGAAGTGATGATGCATTAGTGATAGCTTAAAAAAAGATGGAAGGAATGACCAGGTTCACACAACTATTATTTATTTCCCAGAATTTGATTAAATGATATCTTCGGAGTGTTCTCATAACCACCCAAGGCTCCTGCTCAATTCTCACCCCATCCCTGAAATAATCATTCTTGCTGGGTATATTTTACCTGGGCTCAGGCAGCTCTCTGTCTAAGCAACCATTCTAGACAATCCATGTCAGCGGGCTTTATCAACTCTGGAAGGCATATGGGAATAGCAGAATCATCAACAGCTACCATCTGAAAAAATGGGGACAGAGGTTCTGATCTGACTATGAGCAGAGGTTATGATTCTGCTATTCCCATTTCCACCTCTTCTAGTCCCATCTTTTGTTTCTTTATTTGTCCCATTACCATCTCCTTTTGCCTCGTACTATCATCCCTTTTGTCATTTAATCTCTCCTGCCTTCCACCCTATCACCTTTGGTTCTTTCCTCCCCTCCCCCCCATCTCCCTGCCCCACACCTGCTTAAAACCTGTTACATCTCTAACTTTTTCCAGTTCTGACGAAGGGTCATCGACCTGAAACATTAACTCTGTTTCTCTCTCCACAAATGCTGCCTGACCTGCTGAGTATTTCCAACATTTTCTGCTTTTATTTCAGATTTCCCACATCCGCAGTATTTTGCTTGTGTGTGTGATATTCCTGCATCTTTCAGCTTGAATATTGCAATACTAGATGGTTGGCACTGAGTAATATAACAGTAATTTATTCTGGTGGCTATATGGAAACCATAAAACATGAGCGTGAAGCTCAATTGCTTTAGAAAAGTCAGCAGATCTGAGGTTCATGTACCGTTCTAACTGGCACTGATGCTTCATTGTGAGGGAAGACTACTGACACAAACAGTATAAATGGGTTCAAGGGGCAACTTGGTGTGTGTCCGGTCAGAGAAGGGACTGAGGGATATGGTGAGGAGGTGGGTTTGAGCCGTCAAAGAAGATCAGGCTTGTTGGGCTCCACCCCCCCCAAAAAAAAAGTTCTTGTGCGCTGACGAATTCTCAAGTTTCTGCCCAGTTTGGTCCTCCTGAGCCATGCCACCATCTGGACCCAAGGGAGGAGGTCTACTAGGGCAGTGTCATTCTGAGCCAGGTCACAAGAGATGTGTCAAAACTGGTTGGGGATCTACCTCCTAGAGCAACGTGCCTTAGCTGCACACAACAATTTTGCACCAGAGACTGGAAGTGGGGGGTGGGGGGTGGGAGGCGGGGGTTGTATCTGTGTCTCCAACCTTCCCGACGGCTGCCTGGTGCTGCTGCAATCGGCTCTGCCTCTGGTAAAATAAATAGATTTACAAAAGGATCCATCATAAGACATTTTTGTTTCCTGTCTTCTCGCCAGTATGTAGCAGGTGGGTATAACATGATAAAAGCTGCTTGGCACAGGGTAATAAAGATAATACCGGCTGACAACCTGGAGCCCTATGGCATCAAGTGCCTGCTGCTAGAATTCTGGCTCGTTTCCCGCCGGCACATGATAGACAAACATGACACGTGATATCCCAGGAGCTTGCAGCTTCCAAACTGATAAATGGCTTTGCTGTTTCAGGCCGCACGTTACCGCGATAAAATCACCGTTTACAAATCGACGATGGGGAAGAGGCAAGGTGGGTTCAGTTCCTCCGTCTGAGTGTGTGTGATGATGGGATCGGGCTCAGCTCTGAAGCCCCCCGCCCATCACCCTCCCCCCCGGCCACAATCGAAACCTGCCAAGTGCCAACACTCACTGTTGAGGTAACAACAAAAAATGTTGGAAAAACTCCGCAGGCCAGGCAACATCCGTGGAGAGAGAAACAGAGTTAACGTTTCAGGTCGAAACCCTTTGTCAAGACTGTATCACTCACTGTCGAGGCTCACACATGAAGAATGCCCACTTGATCGGGATAGCAGAAGGTGGCCTGCCACTCACTGAACTCCAGCCCCCCCTCCACCCCCCTCCACCCAGCACAAGTCAGTGACTTCTGGCGAGTAGGGAGAGAATAAGGAAGGTCTAAAAGACCAATGAGACGTCAGTTAACTAAAAGAGAGAGGAACAAAAATGAAAGTAACCTCAAACCTAAGGTAAAGGTGAGCACAAATGTTGGAGAGCCGCCGTACAAACTGGAAAATCGGACAGGAGCTGAGTCAGAGTCTGGAGGGAGGAAAGAGACTTCAGTGGGTTCAGAGGAAGGGTTAACAGACGGACTTGCTCTCTAACCATCTAGCACTTTTCTGCTTTTATTAAGGAGCTCTTGGACTCCTTTTGTTAAGGCAATCTCATCAAATGCTGCGCATTAATGGTCACTAACTGGGCTGACTCCCCCCTCGCCCTGACCAATCTGAGTCACCAAAGTAGGGTCAGCCATTGATATTGCAGCATCCAGCAGCCAGATGCCTGGTGTGCATGTTCGCCAAGACAAGGAAGTCGCTCCACCTGACGGGTCATTTTTAAAAGATACAAATTGCACTGTACTAAAGGATTGGTACATTTCAATCACTAGGATTTGTGAGAGTGGATTTTCTTGACCCTTCTCCACGGGGAACATCCATATCTCTGGGTGCAAAGGTTAGGTTCAAGGGGCTTTCCTGGTGGGGGAAGCTGGGCCTGCCCCTACAGCAGGCACAAAGCCCATATGCCATTGCTAATGAGACAGTACAGGTACGGTAGCATAGTGGTTATGTTACTGGACTAGTAACTAGGGGCCTGGACTAATGATCCACGCTAGAACATGAGCTCAAATCCCACCATAAAAATAAAGCTGGTATCAGTACTGTAATGTATGTACCTTTAAGGGGGGAACTACTTTTTACAGTGACCACACTTGTATATAGCACTGAGTAGTAATCTGTACAGTTCAGTTCCAGACTGAGCCACGTTGAGTAAACACCTGTTGTACCGTTCTCCTGCAGTTTGTGTCTTACTACTGACGGACACAACAAGCACTGGTGACTGTGAAACTACCGGATTGATGTACAAACACATCTGGTTGGGGAAGGCAATCTGCCATCCTTATTCAATCTGGCCTATATGTGACCCCAGACCCACAGCAATGTGATTGACTCTTTAACTGCCTTCTAAGATGGCCCAGCAAGTTACTCAGTTGTATTCAAGAAGGTGACTCCCCACCACCTTCTCATGGGCAATAAATGCTGGCCTTGCCAGCAAAGTCCACATCCTGAGAATATATTTTTTTTAAACAATAAAGGGTGTTTCCTGGCTTCATTTTCCTGCAGGACTGCTCTCGGGTGCCCCAGTGCAGGGGTGCCCAGAGAAACATGGCGCTATGGCCTGCTCCAATCCCCCACCAACCAGAGGGTCAGCAGAGACCTTGGGAGGGGCAGGCCAGACACTCACAGGTAAGTCATTTTTTCCCAAGTTGACACCCCGGCTCCCAAGGATGTTTCCATCAGAAGCCAGAAGGGCCTGATCTCAGGGACACTTCAGTTTCTGTCAGAAGGTAGGCATTGCCCAGGACAGGAAATTCCAGTGCTCCTTGCTTTGGACAGGAGTAGTGCTCTGAGGGTGTGCCTCTCCTATCTAACACTGGGACAAGAGTGAGGGGCAGGAAAATCTACCCTCCAATCTTTGAGTTGGCAGAATGTCATCATAAATTAGGTAGGGAAGTTAAATGAGTATAATGGGCACTCGGAAACTAACCTGAGTGAGTTTACAGTGTGGAATATTTGGTATTTCTTACTGTTAGAAACTGTATGTGATTTTTTTTTTTTTAAATTTGGGGAGGGGGGGTTCTTTCAGGCAACCCCTCCCCTTACCCTGCACAATTCAATGCAGCCCAATTGCACCCAGGCCACTCCTGCTGTTCATTTAGTTATTAAGGAACCTAAATGATGACTCAAGCGTCATCATCCAGTTGTCACCAAGATTGAAAAGAGTAAAAAAGTAGACACGAGCTTGAATTTATAAACCACCTTCTGTAACCTCAGGATGTCCCAAAGTGCTTCCGGGTGAATGAGCGGGTATGGTAGTGTAGTGGTTATGTTGCTGGACTAGTAAGCCAGAGGCCTGGACTAATGGAACATGAGTTCTAAATCCCATCATGGCAGCTGGGGAATTTAAATTCAGTTAATTAAATAAATAAAAAATCTGGAATAGAAAGCTAATATCAGTAATGGTGACCATGAAACTACCGTATTGTTGTAAAAACCCATCTGGTTCACTAATGACCATTAGGGAAGGAAATCTGCCGTCCTTACCCAGTCTGGCCTATATGTGATTCAAAATTGCAACTACTGAGCCAAGGCTGAAAAGAATGTAAAATTGTGCAGTCAGTGGTTAGGTGACTCCAAGCTAGGATGTTAAAAATCAGTAGATTGTAGGAGCAAGGGAAGAATTTGGTGAATGAAAAGCTCCATGGCTTTAAGGTATTGGCAAAGTGGTTGATTCTTAACTGCCCTCTGAAATGTCCTAGCTATTCAGTTGTATAGTATAGGCTCACCACCACCTTCTCAAGGACATTTAGAGATGGGCAATAAATGCTGGAATAACAACAGAAAATGCTGGAAAAACTCAGCAGGTCAGGCAACATCCGTGGAGAGAAATTTGAGTTGACGTTTCGGGTCGAACCCTTCTTCAAAACTGGAAAGAAAAGAAGATAGATCGGAGGCAGGGCTGCGATCAGACAAAAGAATAAAAGAAACAAAAGAAGTAAAAGAGACAATAAAAGGTATTAGAAGCTAGACGAGATGGTAATAGGCTGAGATTAGGTGTAAAGTGTACTGGCAGGGCAAGAGATAGCTGCCAGGTGTGAGAGAGAAACAAAAGGAAAGGGGGGGGGGAAAGGAGTGGAAAAAATGAAATAGGGGCCGAGGTTATGAACTGAAATTGTTGAACTCAATATTGAGTCCAGAAGGCTACAGAGTGCCTAATCGGAAGATGAGGTGCTGTTCCTCGAGTTTACGTTGAGCTTCCGTGGAACAATACAAGAGGCCAAGGGCGGTGAGGTCCGAGTGGGAATGGAGCGGTGAATTAAAATGACAGGCGACCGGAAGCTCGGGGTCACCCTTACGGACTGAACGGAGGTGTTCCGCAAAGCGGTCACCCAATCTGCGTTTGGTCTCCCCAATGTAGAGGAGACCGTATCGTGAGCAGCGAATACAGTATACTAGATTGCAAGAATTACAAGTAAATCGCTGTTTCACCTGGAAGGGGTGTTTGGGGCCCTGGACAGTGGGAAGGGGGGAGGTATAGGGGCAGGTGTTACATCTCCTCCGCTTGCACGGGAAGGTGCCAGGCGAAGGGGAGGGCTGTTTGGGGTGATAGAGGAGTGGACTAGGTGTCTCGGAGGGAGCGGTCCCTGCGGAATGCTGAAAGGGGAGGGGAGGGGAAGATACGTTTGGTGGTGGGATCACTTTGGAGGTAGCGGAAATGCCGGAGGATGATCCGTTGAATGTGGAGGCTGGTGGGGTGAAAGGTGAGGACAAGGGGAACCCTATCGTGGTTCCGGGAGGGAGGGGCAGGGGTGAGGGCAGAAGTGCGGGAGATAGAACTGACACAGTCGAGGGCAGTGTCAACCACGGTAGAGGGGAATCCTCGGTTGCGGAAAAAGGAAGACATGTCGGAAGCACTGGTGTGGAAGGTGGCATCGTCGGAGCAGATACTGCAGGCCTTGCCAGCGACGCCCACATCCCATGAACGAACAAATTAAGTACCTTTTGAAGTATAGTCACTGAGTGGGGGAGTGATGGGGAATTGAAGGAGTGATTGGGGGAGGGATGGAGTGATTGGGGGGGAGTGTGGGAGTGACTTGGAGGAGTAAGGGAATGATTGGGAGAGTGAGGCAAATGTGGCAACTAATTTTGTGCACAGCAAGGTCCCACGAACCTCAATGAGACCAACGACCAGTTGATCTGTTTCTGTTGGTGTTGATTGAGAGGTACCTGTTGGCCAGGACCTTTTACATCTGATTTGAGCAGGCAGATGGAGCCTTGGTTTAACATCCAAAAGATGGCGCCTCCGACACTAGAACACGTCCTCGGCACCGCGTAGAAGTGTCAGCCTACATGATGAGCTCAAGTGGGATGAGCCTTGAACTTTGACCTCGGACAAAATTGCTACTACTGAACCAAGGCTGAAAAGAATGTAAAATTGTGCAGTCGTGGTTAGGTGACTCTAAGCTAGGATTTAAAAAATCAGTAGATTGTAGGAGCAAGGGAAGAATTTGGCAAATGAAAAGCTCCATGGCTTTAAGGGATTGGCAAAGAAAGAGTTAGAGCAGCAGATGGTGCGACAACTCTTCAGTTCAGCGCAGTGAAGATGTATGGAAGAGGGAGAATGTGTAAAATGGCATATTTTGAGCCTAGCTGGAACAAGAGAAGAAATTGTGGTGATAAATTTGTAGAGCATCTTGCCTGCTTATTCTTAGCAACTCCTCCCGTGTCGTTCAGCTAAAATCAGAAAATCGCAGGTCTTCCGTGGCTCAGTGGGCAGCACCCTCGCCTCTGAGTCAGAAGGTTGTGGGATCAAGTCCCCACTCCAGGGAATCGAGCACAAAATCTAGGCTGACACTCCAGTGCAGTGCTGAGGGAGCGCTGCACTGTCAGAGGTGCCGTCTTTCGGATGAGACGTTAAACCGAGGCCCCGTCTGCTCTCTCAGGTGGACGTAAAAAATCCCATGGCACTATTTCAAAAAAGAGCCGGGGAGTTCTCCCCGGTGTCCTGGCCAATATTTATCCCTCAACCAACATCACTAAAACTGATTATCTGGTCATTATCACATTGCTGTTTGTGGGAGCTTGCTGTGCGTAAATTGGCTGCCACGTTTCCTACATTACAACAGTGACTCCACTTCAAAAATACTTTATTGGCTGTAAAGCGCTTTGGGACGCCCTGAGGTCATGAAAGGCGCTATATAAATGCAAGTTCTTTCGTTTTTTTGTTCTTTCCTTCCTTCAAGCCATCCAGAAAGGCATTGTACCAATCCATCATGAAGTACGCTCATGGTGCAGCAAGACACTGGGGGTGAAATTGGATGACGCACACTGCTGGCGCAGGGAGCGATCCCTGCACCTGAATGGGTAAGCTCACTCGATATTGGATCTCGGGCCTCCTTTAAATTAGACCGACGAGCTGCGAATGCCTGCTGCGGGTCCTCGCGGAATCCGGCCTGGCACCTAAGGGTCCTGAAACAGGCGTCAGGCCCTCCCCCCTTATCGGCGTATGTAAAGGGCCTAACGCCTGTTTAATGCCCTGGCTGGCTAGACCTCAGCTTTTAACAATATGGCGGGCGGCGAACGTCCGGCGCGGAACATGCGCGTGCACAGCGCCCACCATATTGACGCCAAGGCGCCCATTTTACCCCTGTAAAACGGGTGAGGCGCCAATGAATTTCTCAGCCACTGACCCATGAGTTGATTAATTGCTATTTCTGGCAAACTGATAAAGTCAAAATGAGCAGGCCTTTTGCCTGGAAATATTAAAAACAAATTCAGGATCAGCAGCATAGCTTCGCTTGCAACTTTTATTAATTGCTGAACTCCACCAACACTCGAGTCGCATTAATCATTAGATCATTAAATAAAATGTATTTCTCTCCTCCCCACTCAAGCATAATACCAAGAACCCAAACACGTCTTTATCAGGACTAAAAATGAATTAGTAACAACATAAATTAGTTATTTGAGAAGTATGTATCTGAGTTGGAATAGTACTGTATGTCACTGGCCAGTGTTCCCGGTGTCATCTATTGCTTTTAGTCACATCTGACTCCCAACTATATTTGTATTAATCCTCACAGAAACCTTAGTTTCAAATAATTCGCCCACAGAATAATCAGATGGCAGATTGTTATGTACATATTCTATCTTCAAATCCTGATACTGCTATTCAATTCAGAGAGAAAGACTTGCATTTATATAGTGCCTCAGGACATCCCAAAGCATTTATACCCAGTAAAGTACTTATTGAAGTGTAGTCACTGTTGTAATGTAGGAAACATGGCAACCAATTTGCGCACAGCAAGCTCCCACAAACAGCAATGAGGTGATGAGCAGATAATCTGTTTTAGTGATGTTGATTGAGGGATAAATATTGGCCAGGACACTGGGGATAACTCCCCTGCTCTTCTTCAAAATAGTGCCGTGGAATCTTTTACGTCCACCTGAGAGAGCAGACGGGGCCTCGGTTTAATGTCTCATCCAAAAGACGGCACCTCCGACAGTGCGGCACTCCCTCAGCACTGCACTGGAGTGTCAGCCTGGATCATGTGCTCAAGTTTCCGGAGTGGGACTTGAACCCAAACCTTCTGAATTAAAAGTGAGAGAGTGCTACCAACTGAGCCATGGCTGACACAGTGTTGTCCAAGCCCCTGAACTGTAGGCTGAATCTTGCCCATTCTCTAACTTGGACTGGCCCAGCAGACAGTTCCTGATCAAACAAAGATTGCTTTGAAAAAACCCAGCATCAGAAACATCTGACCTACCAATGGGGAATAAATAAGAAGCAATCTACCACTGATGTCTCTCTCTGCTGGCGCGTAACAGACTGACACATGCTTCCAGCAGTGTAGCTTCCTGCCCTCAGCCAGGATCTGACTTTGAAATCAGGATACTGCAGGTTTAGGAGATATAATGTGCTGTTTTATTCCAAGCCTACTCCAAGCTTTAATAATGCTCCACACTACTGACGCCTAAGTGATCGGCACCCCATCCACTGGCTTAAACCTTCAGCGTAGATTATTTGCTCAAGTCTCTGGAGTGGGACTTGAACCCACAACCTCCTGGATCAAGAGGCGCAGCTGAAAATTTCAACAGGGGGCTCAAGAACAGGGGGTGGCAGATTGGCCGCCCATTATATACCAAGTGTGCACAAAGGACGGCCAATCTGCTACCGCCCATTTAGCGCCCTTACCGAGGTTGAATTTACCCCCCAGAGTCTTGACTTCAATACAGTCAGGGTGTAGGGAGGAAGAAAAGTAGCTGGAGAAACGTGCTTTGGTGTAGGTCCTTTTCGTGTCCTCGGGACAACCCAAAATGCTTCACCGCCAATGAATTACTTTTGAAGTGTAGTTGCTGTTGTAATGTGGGAAACGCGGCAGCCAATTAACGCACAGCAAGCTCCCACAAACAGCAATGTGATAATGTTTTTGTTATGTTGATTGAGGGATAAATATTGGCCCAGGACACCGGGGATAACTCCCCTGCTGTTCATCAAAATAGTGCCATGGGATCTTTTACGTCCACCTGAGAGGGCAGACGGGGCCTCGGTTTAACGTCTCATACGAAAGACGGCACCTCCGACAGTGCAGCACTCCCTCAGCACTGCACTGGAGTGACAGCCTAGATTTTTGTGCTCAAGTCTCTGGAGTGGGACTTGAACCCACAACCTTCTGACTCAGAGGAGAGTGCTGCCCACTGAGTCACTGGCTGACACGCTTACAGCTCTTAAGAGGCGATTTTTTTTTTAATATAAAAAGGAAGCATTTTTTTGAACCTTTTGTCTATAACTGAGATCAATGAATTTATCTTTTTTAATTCCAAAATATTTGGTCGTAAAAGGGTTAAAGAATTAAAGGTTGGATTTGACTTTGACCGAGCTTCATTGTAAGTAGGCTGCAGTTATGAATAATTTGGCAGCGAAAACCAAGTAAAAAGGAAAAGAGTGCTTGAAAGCCGAAGATGCAAAGCTGGATTAATTTATCAAAGGTCCAAGCCTGTCGAGACACTGGCACAACCCTTTTGATTGTATCAGGACGGTGGGAGATGTACCTCGGGGACAGGCTGTGCACATGAAAAATGTAAAGGACCACGGGCAACGCACTGCACAAGTACAAAGACTTGTAGCTGTCAGCCGCTAGGGTGCTGTGATTCTCTCGCTCCATGGAGGGAAGAACTGAGCAGAGAAATCAGGTCAGGAACGGGCCAGTGCTCACTGCAGTTTGACTCCACAACTGTCGGCTGCCTCCTGTTCAACACTCTTGTGCTGTCCTGTATGTGTGGTCTTAATTATATCCAGTGTCATTGGTGCGTCGTTACCTGGAGTCGCTGTGTCAGTCAAACCTGAAGTCGGATAACGTCAGAGTGAAACCATTCTTAGTAGAAGAGAATATCAAACTCTGCTTTAAGAACAACAACAAAACACCCTCTCCTTGAAAGCAAGGAGAAAAATCACACGAATATTTGATATTTCCCTGTGTTGGTACATACCAAAAGATCATATTGGAATTACTGATAGAGAATTTTTCTGATTTCTAATTTTAATAGCACCTCATTTTCTGTTTATTTTCTTCTGCATCGTCCCGAGGGCTGGAGTGCAGGGAGTCACGACCCACCAGAGTTCGGACCATCGGCCCCAGGCTCCCTTGCTGCTGCTGTGACAAATACTTGACATCTGACCCAATGTCCAAGAAAGTGTCGAGAGCGGGAGGCGCAGATGTGACCATCTCTTTGTGTGTGTGTGTGAGTGAGGGTGTGTGTGAGAGTGAGTGTGAGGGAGTGTGTGTGTGTGAGGGAGTGTGTGAGGGTGTGTGTGAGGGTGAGGGTGTGTGTGTGTGTGTGAGAATGTGTGTGAGGGTGTGTGTGTGAGTGTGAGTGAGTGTGTGTGAGTGTGAGTGAGAGTGTGAGAGTTTAGTGTGTGCGTGAGTGTGTGCATGTGTGAGTGTGTGAGGGTGTGTGTGTGTGTGAGAGTGTGTGAGTGAGTGTTTGAGTGTAGTTTGTGTGTGTGTGAGTGTGAGTGTATGTGTGTGCTTGTGAGTGTGTGAGAGTGTTTGTGAGTATGTGTGTTTGTGTGTGAGTGTGTGTGCGCGTGTGAGGGTGTTTGTGTGTGTGCGCGTGTGTGTGTGTGAGTATGTGTGTGAGGGTGTGTGTGTATGGTTGTGAGTGTGTGTGTGTATGTGAGTGTGAGAATGTATTGTGAAGGTGTGTGTGTGAGGGTGTGTCTGCGCGAGTATGTGAGTGTGTGTGTGAGGATGTAGTGTGTGCGTGTGAGTGTGTGTGTGTGTGAGTGTGTGTGTGAGTGTGAGTAGTGTGTGTGTGTGAGAGAGTGTGTGAGTGTGTGTGTGTGAGTGTGTGCAAGTGTGAGGGTGTTTGTTTGTGTGAGTGTGTGCGTGTGTGAGGGTGTTTGTTTGTGTGAGTGTGTGTGTGTGTGAGTATGAGGGTGTGAGGATGTAGTGTGTGAGTGTGTGAGGGTGTGAGGATGTAGTGAGTGTGTGTGTGTGTGAGGATGTAGTGAGTGTGTGTGTGAGTGTGTGAGTGTGTGTGTGAGTGTGTGAGTGTGAGTGAGTGTGTGAGTGAGTGTGAGTGAGTGAGAGTGTGAGTGTTTAGTGTGTGTGCGTGAGTGTGTGTGAGTGTGCGTGAGTGAAGTGTGTGTGTGAGTGTAGTTAGTGTGTGAGTGTGAGTGTGTGTGCTTGTGAGTGTGTGAGAGTGTTTGTGTGTGTGTGAGTGTGCGTGTGTGAGGGTGTTTGTGTGTGTGAGTGTGTGTGTGTGCGAGTGTGTGTGTGTGAATGTAGTGTGAGGGTGTGTGTGTGTGAGTGTGAATGTGAGTGTGTGTGAGAGTGTGAGTGAGAGTGTGAGAGTTTAGTGTGTGTGCGTGAGTGTGTGCATGTGTGAGGGTGTGAGGGTGTGTGTGTGTGAGAGTGTGTGTGAGTGTGTGTGTGAGTGTTGTTAGTGTGTGTGTGAGTGTGTGTCTGTGCTTGTGAGTGTGTGAGAGTGTTTGTGTGTGTGTGTGTGTGTGTGAGGGTGTTTTTGTGTGTGAGTGTGTGTGTGTGAGAGTATGTGTGTGTGAGAATGTAGTGTGAGGGTATGTGTGTGTGAGAATGTAGTGTGAGGGTGTGCGTGTGTGTGTGTGAGTGTGTGTGAGTGTGGATGTGTGCATGTGTGTGAGGGTGAGGGTGTAGTGTGTGAGTGTGTGTGGGTGTGTGAGTGTGTGAGGGTGTAGTGTGTGTGTATGTGAGTGTGAGTGTGAGGATATAGTGTGTGTGTGAATGTGTGACTGTGTGTGACTGTGAGTTTGTGGGAGTGTGTGAGTGTGTGTGAGTGTGTGTGTGCGAGGGTGTGTGTAAGTATGTGTGTATGTGTGTGTGTGTGTGTGTGTGTGAGAGTGTAGTGTGTGTGAGTGTATGTGTGTGAGTGTGAGTGAGTGTGTGAGTGAGTTTGTGAGTGTAGTGTGTGAGGGTATGTGAGTGTGTGTGTGTGTGCGATGGTGTGTGTAAGTATGTGTGTGTGTGTGTGAGAGAGTAGTGTTTGTGTGAGTGTGTGTGTGAGTGAGTGTGAGTGAGTGTGTGTGAGTGTGAGACTGTGAGTGAGAGTGTGAGAGTTTAGTGTGTGTGCATGAGTGTGTGCGTGTGTGAGGGTGTGTGTGTGTGTGCGTGTGAGGGTATGTGTGTGAGTGCAGTTAGTGTGTGTGTGTGTGTGAGTGTGTGTGTGTGCTTGTGAGTGTGTGAGAGTGTTTGTGTGCGTGTGTGAGGGTGTGCGTGT
Organism: Somniosus microcephalus; assembly: GCF_052327205.1. Classification (NCBI taxonomy): domain Eukaryota; kingdom Metazoa; phylum Chordata; class Chondrichthyes; order Squaliformes; family Somniosidae; genus Somniosus; species Somniosus microcephalus. Next base: position 78,282,595 of record NC_141003.1, on the reverse strand, counting down.
GTGAGGGTGTTTCTGTGTGAGTGTGTGTGTGAGAGTATGTGTGTGTGGGTGTATGTGTGTGTGAGGGTGAGTGTGTGTGTGTATGCGAGTGTGTAGTGTGAATGAGTGTGTGTGTGTGATTGTAGTGTGTGTGTGTGAGGGTGTGTGTGTGTGAGGGTCAGGGTGTAGTGTGTGTGTATGTGAGTGTGTGAGGGTGTGTGTGCGTGTGTATGTGTGTGAGGGTGTGTGTGTGTGAGTGTGTGTGTGAGGGTGTGTGAGAGAGTGTGTGAGTGTGTGTGTATGTGAGTGTGAATGAGTGTGTGAGTGAGTGTGTGTGAGAGTGAGTGAGAGTGTGAGAGTTTAGCGTGTGTGCTTGTGTGTGTGTGAGTGTGTGCATGTGTAAGGGTGTTTGTGTGTGTGTGTGTGTGAGTGTGTCTGTGTGAATAGTGTGAGGGTGTGAGTGTGTGTGTGTGAGTGTAGTGTGTGAGGGTGTGTGTGCGTGTCTGTGTGAAAGAGTGTGAGTGTGTGTGTGAGCGAGAGTGTAGTGTGTGAGTGTGTGCGTGTGTGAGGGTGAGTGTAGTGTGTGTGAGGGTGTGTGTGCATGTGTGTGTGAAAGTGTGTGTGAGTGTGTGTGAGCGAGAGTGTAGTGTGTGAGTGTGCGTGTGTGAGGATGTTTGTGTGTGTGAGTGTGTGTGTGCGAGTGTGTGAGTGTATGTGTGTGTGAGAATAGTGTGTGTGCGTGTGTGTGAGGGTGAGGGCGTAGTGTGTGTGTGTCAGTGTGTGTGCGTGTGGGTGGGTGTGAGGGTGAGGGTGAGGGTGTAGTGTGTGTGTATATGAGTGTGTGAGGATGTAGTGTGTGTGTGAGTGTGTGTGTGAATGTGTGACAGTGTGTGACTATGTGAGTTTGTGTGAGTGTGTGTGAGTGAGTGAGTGTGAGAGTTTAGTGTGTGTGCGTGAGTGTGTGTGAGGGTGTGTGTGAGTGTGCGTGAGTGTGTGAGGGTGGGTGTGTGTGAGTGTAGTTAGTGTCTGTGTGTGAGTGTGAGTGTGTGTGCTTGTGAGAGTGTGTGTCTGAGTGTGTGCGTGTGTGAGGGTGTTTTTGTGTGTGAGTGTGTGTGTGAGTGTGTGAGAGTATGTGTGTGAGAATGTGTGTGAGGGTGAGGGTGTAGAGTGTGTGTGTGTGTGGGGGTGTGTGTGTGAGTGTGTGAGGGTGAGGGTGTAGTGTGTGTATGTGAGTGTGTGAGTGAGGATATAGTGTGTGTGTGAGTGTGTGTGAATGTGTGACTGTGAGTGTGAGAGAGAGTGTAGTGTGTGAGTATGTGTGTGAGTGTGAGTGAGTGTGTGAGTGAGTTTGTGTGAGTGTAGTGTGTGTGAGGGTGTGTGAGTGTGTGTGTGTGCGAGGGTGTGTGTAAGTATGTGTGTGTGTATGTGTGTGTGAGAGAGTAGTGTGTGTGTGAGTGTGTGTGTGAGTGAGTGTGTGTGAGTGTGAGTCTGAGTGAGAGTGTGAGAGTTTAGTGTGTGTGCATGAGTGTGTGTGTGTGTGAGGGTGTGTGTGAGTTTGTGTGTGAGGGTATGTGTGTGACTGCAGTTAGTGTGTGTGTGTGTGAGTGTGTGTGTGTGCTTGTGAGTGTGAGAGTGTTTGTGTGTGTGAGTGTGTGCGTGTGAGGGTGTTTGCGTGTGTGAGTGTGTGTGTGAGAGTATGTGTGTGAGGGTGTGTGTGTATGTGTGTGAGGGTGAGTGTGTGTGTGCGAGTGTGTAGTGTGTGAGTGAGTGTGTGTGTGTGAGTAGTGAGTGTGTGTGTGAGGGTGTGTGTGAGGGTGTTTGTGTGTGAGTGTGTGTGTGAGAGTATGTGTGTGAGGATGTGTGTGTGAGGGTGAGTGTGTGTGCGAGTGTGTGAGTGTGTGTGTGTGTGTGAGTGTGAGTGTAGTGTTTGTGTGAGAGGGCATGTGTGTGTGAGGGTGAGGGTGCAGTGTGTATGTGAGTGTGTGTGTGAGTGTGGGTGTGTGTGTGTGTGAGTAGAGTTTGTGTGAGGGCATGTGTGTGTGAGGGTGAGGGTGTAGTGTGTGTGTATGTGAGTGTGAGGATGTAGTGTGTGTGAGTGTGTGTGTGCAAGGGTGTGTGTAAGTATGTGTGTGTGTGTGTATGTGTGTGTGAGAGAGAGTCTAGGGTGTGTGTGAGTGTACGTGTGTGAGTGTGTGAGTGAGTGTGAGACTGTGAGTGAGAGTGTGAGAGTTTAGTGTGTGTGCATGAGTGTGTGCGTGTGTGAGGGTGTGTGTGAGTTTGTGTGTGCGTGTGTGCGGGTATGTGTGTGAGTGCAGTTAGTGTGTGTGTGTGTGCTTGTGAGTGTGTGAGAGTGTTTGTGTGTGTGTGAGTGTGTGCATGTGTGTGAGGGTGTTTGTGTGTGTGAGTGTCTGTGTGAGAGTATGTGTGTGAGGGTGTGTGTATGTGTGTGTGAGGGTGAGTGTGTGTGTGTGCGAGTGTGTAGTGTGTGAGTGAGTGTGAGTGTAGTGAGTGTGTGTGTGTGTGTGAGGGTGTGTGTGTGTGAGGGTGTTTGTGTGTGTGTGTGAGAGTATGTGTGTGAGGATGTGTGTATGTGTGTGTGTGAGGGTGAGTATGTGTGTGTGCAAGTGTGTAGTGTGTGAGAGTGTGTGTGTGTGTGAGTGTAGTGTGTGTGTGTGAGGGTGAGGGTGTAGTGTGTGTGTATGTGAGTGTGAGGGTGTGTGTGTGTGTGAGAGAGTAGTGTGAGTGTATGTATGTGAGTGTGAGTGAGTGTGTGAGTGAGTTTGTGTGAGTAGTGTGTGAGTGTGTGTGTGTGTCAGGGTGTGTGTAAGTATGTGTGTGTGTGCGTGTGAGAGAGGGTAGTGTGTGTGTGAGTGAGTGTTTGTGAGTGTGAGACTGAGAGTGTGAGAGTTTAGTGTGTGCATGAGTGTGCGTGTGTGAGGGTGTGCATGAGTTTGTGTGTGCGTGTGAGGGTATGTGTGTGAGTGCAGTTAGTGTGTGTGTGTGTGCTTGTGAGTGTGTGAGAGTGTTTGTGTGTGTGTGAGTGTGTGCATGTGTGAGGGTGTTTGTGTGTGTGAGTGTGTGTGTGAGAGTATGTGTGTGAGGGTGTGCGTGTATGTGTGTAGTGTGTGAGTGAGTGTGTGTGTGTGAGTGTAGTGTGTGTGAGGGTGTGTGTGTGTGAGGGTGTTTGTGTGTGTGAGTGTGTGTGTGAGTGTATGTGTGAGGATGTGTGTGTATGTGTGTGAGGGTGAGTGTGTGTGTGTGCGAGTGTGTAGTGTGTGAGTGTGTGTGTGAGTGTATGTGTGTGTGAGGTTGTGTGAGGGTGAGGGTGTAGTGTGTATGTATGTGGTGTGTGAGGGTGTGTGTGCGTGTGTATATGTGTGAGTGTGTGTGTGTGAGTGTGTGTGTGAGTGAGAGTGAGAGTTTAGTGTGTGTGCGTGAGTGTGTGTGAGGGTGTGTGTGTGTGTGAGTGTAGTTAGTGTGTGTGTGAGTGTGTGTGCTTGTGAGTGTGTGAGATTGTTTGTGTGTGTGTGAGTGTGTGCGTGTGTAAGGGTGTTTGTGTGTGAGTGTGTGTGTGTGCGAGTGCGTGAGTGTATGTGTGTGTGTGAATAGTGTGAGGGTGTGTGTGTGAGTGTGAGTGTAGTGTGTGTGTGTGTGTGTGAGCGAGAGTAGTGTGTGAGTGTGCGTGTGTGAGGGTGAGTGTAGTGTGTGTGAGGGTGTGTGTGCGTGTGTGTGTGAAAGTGGGTGTGAGTGTCTGCGTGTGTGAGGGTGAGTGTAGTGTGTATGAGGGTGTGTGTGCGTGTGTGTGTGTGAGTGTGTGTGTGAGTGAGAGTGTAGTGTGTGAGTGTGTGCGTGTGTGAGGGTGTTTGTGTGTGTGAGTGTGTGTGTGTGAGTGTATGTGTGTGTGAGAATAGTGTGAGGGTGTGTGTGTGTGTGTGTGGGGGTGTGTGTGCGTGTGTGTGAGGGTGAGGGCGTAGTGTGTGTGTGTGAGTGTGTGTGCGTGTGGGGGGGTGTGTGAGTGTGAGGGTGAGGGTGTAGTGTGTGTATATGAGTGTGAGTGTGAGGATGTAGTGTGTGTGTGAGTGTGTGTGTGAATGTGTGACTGTGAGTTTGTGTGAGTGTGTGTGAGTGAGAGAGTGAGAGTGTGAGAGTTTAGTGTGTGCGTGAGTGTGTGTGAGGGTGTGTGTGAGTGTGTGAGGGTGTGTGTATGTGAGTAGTTAGTGTGTGTGAGTGTGTGTGCTTGTGAGTGTGTGAGAGTGTGTGAGTGTGTGCGTGTGTAAGGGTGTTTGTGTGTGTGTGTGCGAGAGTGTGAGTGTATGTGTGTGTGAATAGTGTGAGGGTGTGAGTGTGTGTGTGTGAGTGTAGTGTGTGAGGGTGTGTGTGCATGTGTGTGTGAAAGTGTGTGTGTGTGTGAGCGAGAGTGTAGTGTGTGCGTGTGTGAGGGTGAGTGTAGTGTGTGTGAGGGTGTGTGGGCGTGTGTGTGTGAAAGTGTGTGTGAGTGTCTGCGTGTGTGAGGGTGAGTGTAGTGTGTGAGGGTGTGTGTGCGTGTGTGTGAAAGTGTGTGTGTGTGTGTGTGAGTGAGAGTAGTGTGTGAGTGTGTGCGTGTGTGAGGTTGTTTGTGTGTGTGTGTGCGAGTGTGTGAGTGTATGTGTGTGTGAGAATAGTGTGAGGGTGTGAGTGTGTGTGTGTGTGGGTGTGTGTGCGTGGGGGTGAGGGTGTAGTGTGTGCGTGTGGGGGTGTGTGTGAGTGTGTGAGGGTGAGGGTGTGTGTGTGTATATGAGTGTGTGAGTGTGAGGATGTAGTGTATGTGTGAGTGTGTGTGAATGTGTGACTGTGTATGACTGAGTTTGTGTGAGTGTGTGAGAGTGAGTGAGAGTGTCAGAGTTTAGTGTGTGTGCGTGAGTGTGTGTGAGGGTGTGTGTGTGTGTGTGAGTGTAGTTAGTGTGTGAGTGTGAGTGTGTGTGCTTGTGAGTGTGTGAGAGTGTTTGTGTTTGTGTGAGTGTGTGCGTGTGTGAGGGTGTTTTTGTGTGTGAGTGTGTGTGTGTGCGTGAGTATGTGTGTGAGAATGTGTGTGAGGGTGTGTGTGTGTGTGAGTGTGTTTGTGTGGGTGTGTGTGAGTGTGAGTGTGTGAGGGTGAAGGTGTAGTGTGAGTGTACGTGAGTGTGAGTGTGAGGATATAGTGTGTGTGTGTGAGTGTGTGTGAATGTGTGACTGTGAGTTTGTGTGAGTGTGTGTGTGTGAGTGTGTGTGTGTGCGAGGGTGTGTGTAAGTATGTGTGTGTGTGCGAGGGTGTGTGTGTGTGCGTGTGAGAGAGTCTAGTGTGTGTGAGTGCGTGTGAGTGTTTGTGTGTGTGTGATTGTGTGCGTGTGTGAAGGTGTTTGTGTGTGAGTGTGTGTGTGAGAGTATGTGTGTGAGGGTGTGTGTGTGTATGTGTGTGTGAGGGTGAGTGTGTGAGTGTAGTGTGTGAGGGTGTTTGTGTGTGTGTGTGTGAGTGTGTGTGAGAGTATGTGTGTGAGGATGTGTGTGTATGTGTGTGTGAGGGTGAGTATGTGTGTGTGCGAGTGGTTAGTGTGTGAGAGTGTGAGTGTAGTGTATGTGAGGGTGAGGGTGTAGTGTGTGTATGTGAGTGTGTGAGGGTGTGTGCGAGTGTATGTGTGTGAGAGTAGTGTGTGTGTGAGTGTATGTGTGTGAGTGTGAGTGAGTGTGTGAGTGAGTTTGTGTGAGTAGTGTGTGAGTGTTTGTGAGTGTGTGTGTGTGCGAGGGTGTGTGTAAGTATGTGTGTGTGAGTGTGAGACTGAGTGAGAGTTTAGTGTGTGTGCATGAGTGTGTGCGTGTGTGAGGGTGTGTGTGAGTTTGTGTGCGTGTGTGAGGGTATGTGTGTGAGTGCAGTTAGTGTGTGTGTGTGAGTGTGTGTGTGTGCTTGTGAGTGTGTGAGAGTGTGTGTGTGAGTGTGTGCGTGTGTGAGGGTGTTTGTGTGAGTGTGTGTGTGAGAGTATGTGTGTGAGGGTGTGTGTGTATGTGTGTGTGAGAGTGAGTGTGTGTGTGCGAGTGTGTAGTGTGTGAGTGAGTGTGTGTGTGTGTGAGAAGTGTGTGTGTGTGAGGGTGTGTGTGTGTGAGGGTGTGTGTGTGTGTGAGGGTGTTTGTGTGTGTGAGTGTGTGTGTGAGAGTATGTGTGTGAGGATGTGTGTGTATGTGTGTGTGAGGGTGAGTGTGTGTGTGTGCGAGTGTGTGAGAGTGTGTGTGTGTGTGTGAGTGTAGTGTGTGTGTGTGAGGTTGTGTGTGTGTGTGAGGGTGAGGGTGTAGTGTGTATGTATGTGGTGTGTGAGGGTGTGTGCGTGTGTATATGTGTGAGGGTGTGTGTGTGTGTGTGTGTGTGTGAGGGTGTTTGTGAGTGTGTCTGAGAGAGTGTGTGTATGTGAGTGTGAATGAGTGTGTGAGTGAGTATGTGAGTGTGTGAGAGTGAGTGAGAGTGTGAGAGTTTAGTGTGTGTGCGTGAGTGTGTGTGAGGGTGTGTGTGAGTGGGTGTGAGGGTGTGTGCGTGAGTGTAGTTAGTGTGTGTGTGTGAGTGTGTGTGCTTGTGAGTGTGTGAGAGTGTTTGTGTATGTGTGAGTGTGTGCGTGTGTAAGGGTGTTTGTGTGTGTGAGTGTGTGTGTGCGAGTGTGAGTGTATGTGTGTGTGTGAATAGTGTGAGGGTGTGTGCAAGTGTGTGTGAGTGTGTGTGAGCGAGAGTGTAGTGTGTGAGTGTGTGCGTGTGTGAGGGTGAGTGTAGTGTGTGTGAGGGTGTGTGTGCGTGTGTGTGTGAAAGGGTGTGTGAGTGTCTGCATGTGTGAGGGTGAGTGTAGTGTCTATGAGGGTGTGTGCGTGTGTGTGTGAAAGTGTGTGTGAGTGTGTGTGTGAGCGAGAGTGTAGTGTGTGAGAGTGCGTGTGTGAGGGTGTTTGTGTGTGTGTGTGCGAGTGTGTGAGTGTATGTGTGTGTGAGAATAGTGTGAGTGTGTGAGTGTGTGTGTGTGGGTGTGTGTGAGTGTGTGAGGGTGAGGGTGTAGTGTGTGTGTGAGTGTGTGTGTGGGGGTGTGTGAGTGTGTGAGGGTGAGGGTGTAGAGTGTGTGTATATGAGCGTGTGAGTGTGTGAGGATGTAGTGTGTGTGAGTGTGTGTGAATGTGTGACTGTGTGACTGAGTTTGTGTGAGTGTGTGTGAGTGTGTGAGAGAGTGAGAGTGTGAGAGTTTAGTGTGTGTGCGTGAGTGTGTGTGAGGGTGTGTGTGTGAGTGTGTGAGGGTGTGTGTGTGAGTGTAGTTAGTGTGTGTGTGTGAGTGTGTGTGCTTGTGAGTGTGTGAGAGTGCTTGTGTGTGTGTGAGTGTGCGTGTGTGAGTGTGTGTGTGTGAGTGTGTGAGAGTATGTGTGTGTGAGAATGTGAGGGTGAGGGTGTAGTGTGTGTGAGTGTGTGTGTGTGAGTGTGTGAGGGTGAGGGTGTAGTGTATGAGTGTGAGTGAGGATATGGTGTGTGTGTGAATGTGTGATTGTGTGACTGTGAGTTTGTGTGAGTGTGTGTGTGTGTGTGAGAGAGAGTCTGTGTGTGTGTGTGAGAGAGAGTCTGTGTGTGAGTGAGTGTGTGTGAGTTTGTGTGAGTGTAGTGTGTGTGAGGGTGTGCGAGTGTGTGTGTGTGTGAGGGTGTGTGTAAGTGTGTGTGTGTACGTGTGTGTGTGTGTGTGAGAGAGTGTAGTGTGTGTGTGTGTGAGTGAGTGAGTGTGTGAGTGAGTGTGTGTGAGTGTGAGACTGAGTGAGAGTGAGAGTTTAGTGTGTGTGCATGAGTGTGTGCGTGTGTGAGGGTGTGTGTGAGTTTGTGTGTGTGAGGGTGTGTGTGTATGTGTGTGAGGGTGAGTGTGTGTGTGTGCGAGTTTGTAGTGTGTGAGTGAGTGTGTGTGTGTGTGAGTGTAGTGAGTGTGTGTGTGTGTGAGGTTGTGTGTGTGAGGGTGTTTGTGTGTGTGAGTGTGTGTGTGAGAGTATGTGTGTGAGGATGTGTGTGTGTGAGTGTGAGTGAGTTTGTGTGAGTAGTGTGTGAGGGTGTGTGTGTGTGTGTGCGAGGGTGTGTGTGTGTATGTGTGTGTGTGTGTGAGAGAGCGTAGTGTGAGTGAGTGTGAGTGTGAGACTGAGTGATAGTGTGAGAGTTTAGTGTGTGTGCATGAGTGTGTGCGTGTGTGAGGGTGTGTGTGAGTTTGTGTGTGCGTGTGTGAGGGTATGTGTGTGAGTGCAGTTAGTGTGTGTGTGTGTGAGTGTGTGTGCTTGTGAGTGTGTGAGAGTGTTTGTGTGTGTGAGTGTGTGCGTGTGTGAGGGTGTTTGTGTGTGTGAGTGTCTGAGAGTATGTGTGTGAGGGTGTGTGTGTATGTGTGTGTGAGGGTGAGGGTGTGTGTGTGTGCGAGTGTGTAGTGTGTGAGAGTGTGTGTGTGTGTGAGAGTATGTGTGTGAGGGTGTGTGAGAGTGTGTGAGTGTGTGTGTGTGTGAGAGTGTGTGTGAGTGTGTGTGTATGTGAGTGTGAATGAGTGTGTGAGTGAGTGTGTGTGAGAGTGAGTGAGAGTGTGAGAGTTTAGTGTGTGTGCGTGAGGGTGTGTGTGAGTGTGCATGAGTTTGTGAGGGTCTGTGTGTGTGAGTATAGTTAGTGTGTGTGTGTGAGAGTATGTGTGTGTGAGAATGTGTGTGAGGGTGAGGGTGTAGTGTGTGTGAGTGTGTGAGTGTGAGTGTGTGAGGGTGAGGGTGTAGTGTATGTGAGTGTGAGTGTGAGGATATGGTGTGTGTGTGAATGTGTGATTGTGTGACTGAGTTTGTGTGAGTGTGTGTGTGTGTGAGAGAGAGTCTGTGTGTGTGAGAGAGAGTCTGTGTGTGAGTGAGTGTGTGAGTGAGTTTGTGTGAGTGTAGTGTGTGTGAGGGTGTGCGAGTGTGTGTGTGTGTGAGGGTGTGTGTAAGTATGTGTGTGTGTACGTGTGTGTGTGTGAGAGAGTGTAGTGTGTGTGTGTGAGTGTGAGTGAGTGTGTGTGAGTGTGAGACTGAGTGAGAGTGAGAGTTTAGTGTATGTGCATGAGTGTGTGAGGGTGTGTGTGAGTTTGTGTGTGTGAGGGTGTGTGTGTATGTGTGTGTGAGGGTGAGTGTGTGTGTGTGCGAGTTTGTAGTGTGTGAGTGAGTGTGTGAGTGTAGTGAGTGTGTGTGTGTGTGAGGTTGTGTGTGTGAGGGTGTTTGTGTGTGTGAGTGTGTGTGTGAGAGTATGTGTGTGAGGATGTGTGTGTGTGAGTGTGAGTGAGTTTGTGTGAGTGTAGTGTGTGAGGGTGTGTGTGTGTGTGTGCGAGGGTGTGTGTGTGTATGTGTGTGTGTGTGTGTGAGAGAGCGTAGTGTGAGTGTGAGTGAGTGAGTGAGACTGAGTGATAGTGTGAGAGTTTAGTGTGTGTGCATGAGTGTGTGCGTGTGTGAGGGTGTGTGTGAGTTTGTGTGTGCGTGTGTGAGGGTATGTGTGTGAGTGCAGTTAGTGTGTGTGTGTGTGTGAGTGTGTGTGCTTGTGAGTGTGTGAGAGTGTTTGTGTGTGTGAGTGTGTGCGTGTGTGAGGGTGTTTGTGTGTGTGAGTGTCTGTTTGAGAGTATGTGTGTGAGGGTGTGTGTGTATGTGTGTGTGAGGGTGAGGGTGTGTGTGTGCGAGTGTGTAGTGTGTGAGTGAGTGTGTGTGTGTGTGTGAGAGTATGTGTGTGAGGGTGTGTGAGAGTGTGTGTGAGTGTGTGTGTGTGTGAGAGTGTGTGTGTGTGCGTGTGAGGGTGTGTGAGTGTGTGTGAGAGTGTGTGAGTGTGTGTGTATGTGAGTGTGAATGAGTGTGTGAGTGAGTGTGTGTGAGAGTGAGTGAGAGTGTGAGAGTTTAGTGTGTGTGCGTGAGGGTGTGTGTGAGTGTGCATGAGTTTGTGAGGGTCTGTGTGTGTGAGTATAGTTAGTGTGTGTGAGTGTGAGTGTGTGTGCTTGTGAGTGTGAGAGTGTTTGTGTGTGTGTGAGTGTGTGCGTGTGTAAGCGTGTTTGTGTGTGTGTGTGTGTGCGCGAGTGTGTGAGTGTATGTGTGTGTGTGAATAGTGTGAGGGGGTGAGTGTGAGTGTAGTGTGTGAGTGTGTGAAAGTGTGTGTGTGAAAGTGTGTGTGAGTGTGTGTGTGAGCGAGAGTGTAGTGTGTGCGTGTGTGAGGGTGAGTGTAGTGTGTGTGAGGATGTGTGTGCGTGTGTGTGTGAAAGTGTGTGTGAGTGTGTGTGAGCGAGAGTGTAGTGTGTGAGTGTGTGTGAGGGTGAGTGTAGTGTGTGTGAGGGTGTGTGTGGGCGTGTGTGTGAAAGTGTGTGAGTGTCTGCGTGTGTGAGGGTGAGTAGTGTGTATGAGGGTGTGTGCGTGTGTGTGTGAAAGTGTGTGTGAGTGTGTGTGAGAGTGTAGTGTGTGAGTGTGTGTGTGTGTGAGGGGGTTTGTGTGTGTGAGTGTGTGTGTGCGAGTGTGTGAGTGTATGTGTGTGTGAGAATAATGTGAGTGTGTGAGTGTGCGAGTGTGTGTGGGTGTGTGTGCGTGTGTGTGAGGGTGAGGGTGTAGTGTGTGTGTGTGAGTGTGTGCGTGTGGGGGGGGTGTGAGTGTGCGAGGGGGAGGGTGTAGTGTGTGTATATGAGTGTGTGAGTGTGTGAGGATGTAGTGTGTGTGAGTGTGTGTGTGAATGTGTGACTGTGAGTTTGTGTGAGTGGGTGAGTGTGTGAGAGAGAGAGTGTGAGAGTTTAGTGTGTGTGCGTGAGTGTGTGTGAGCGTGAGTGTGTGTGAGGGTGTGTGTGTGAGGGTGTGTGTGTGTGAGTGTAAGTGTGTGTGTGAGTGTGTGTGCTTATGAGTGTGTGAGAGTGTTTGTGTGTGTGTGAGGGTGTGAGGGTGTTTTTGTGTGTGAGGGTGTGTGTGTGAGTGTAGTTAGTGTGTGAGTGTGTGTGTGTGTGGGTGTGAGGGTGCTTTTGTGTGTGAGTGCGTGTGAATGTGTGACTGTGTGACTGTGAGTTTGTGTGTGTGAGTGTGTGTGTGTGCAAGGGTGTGTGTAAGTATGTGTGTGTGTATGTGTGTGTGTGTGAGAGAGAGTGTAGTGTGTGTGAGTGAGTGTGAGTGAGTTTGTGTGAGTGTAGTGTGTGTGAGGGTGTGTGTGTGCGAGGGTGTGTGTAAGTATGTGTGTGTATGTGTGTGTGTGTGTGAGAGAGTGTAGTGTGAGTGTGAGTGAGTGTGTGAGTGTGAGACTGTGAGTGAGAGTGTGAGAGTTTAGTGTGTGTGCATGAGTGTGTGCGTGTGTGAGGGTGTGTGAGTTTGTGTGTGCGTGTGTGAGGGTATGTGTGTGAGTGCAGTTAGTGTGGGTGTGTGTGTATGCTTGTGAGTGTGTGAGAGTGTTTGTGTGTGTGTGAGTGTGTGCGTGTGTGAGGGTCTGTGTGTGTGAGGGTGTTTGTGTGTGTGAGTTTGTGTGTGAGAGTATGTGTGTGAGGATGTGTGTGTATGTGTGTGTATGAGGGTGAGTGTGTGTGTGCGAGTGTGTAGTGTGTGAGAGTGCGTGTGTGTGTGAGTGTAGTGTGTGTGTGTGAGGGTGAGGGTGTAGTGTATGTGTATTTGAGTGTGTGAGGGTGTATGTGCGTGTGTATGTGTGTGAGGGTGTGAGGATGTAGTGTGTGTGTGTGAGTGCGTGTGAGGGTGTGTGTATGACTGTGTGTGAGTGTGCTATAGTGTGTGTGTGTGTGCGAGGGTGTGTGAGGGTGTGTGTGC